>NC_134827.1:26379863-26724513 GCF_004210375.1 Tachypleus tridentatus
GGAGTACCAAGCACGTAAAAACAGAATTTTATGCTCGTGAATAACTTCGTGTACAAACAAGCGATATATGAAGAGAGTGAGACCAGAACGTAGACTTTGGTACAAAAAAATTAGATAACAAATAAAACCCAGGAGATATAAGCATGTATAGAAACAAAACAACAACAGGTTTTAATTTCATCAAGCCACGAATAGCGTACATTTTTAAATAATTTATATAATAAATATTAACTTTTGCTTTGTATTACTGATGAACTGCCACCATCTTGCTTATCAATCCAGTGATAATATATGGGTACATCTATACAGGTTAGTAACAGCAGGAGTCTCCATGCATGTAAATGTAATAAAATGTAAGTAGAAATTTCTCTATGTCTGCGTAAGTCCCGTTTAATGTCCACGAAAGTGACTCAAACTTCCGACAAAAGAGAAGGTTCTAGAAGTTCTCAGATTACCGGAGTTTCAAAGAGCAGAGTAATCAGGAGGATCCAGGCAGATGTCACGCCACTTTGTACTATCTCAAATCTCGTTTCTACTTTATTAAGTGTACTGGGGTGTAAAGTTCGGAGTTAATGAAGTAAAGTTGACGGCGCATGTTCAGGCTATCACCTCATCTCGGGTTTCGAAGCTAAGATCTCAGCACAAGAGCCGAGCGGTGCTTCATTACGCTCCTTCCAGAAGCTCATTACCTTCTATAGAAAACGACAAACTGGTAAAGGAGCTCGGGCCCCCTCGTGCTGAATTATCCCAGTAAAGATCGCTTCCCTGTCTATCACTGAAGTAAACGGAACGGTCGATAACGCAGGCGTCAGGGTATACACGTTCGTCCATCTCGGTACCTCACACAACGAACGGAATCTCGACCGCACGAGCCACGAGAAAACCGTCACCGGATGCGGCAATGGTATGGAAATCCCAGATTTCATTCGGGAACTCCTTAGGTTAGTTAGGTAGCATTTTGAAGACCGCGTCATTTATTCCAGTTAGAAACTTCGAGAAGTTTCGTTTCGAAACTTATCAAGTCTATGATAATTCGGTTTCATGCAAACGTTTTGAAAAAAGACTAAATTTTGTTTTTTTTTACATCACTGAAAACAGTCTATACATCCGAATTGATAGATTCTATGTCCTGACTAATAGGATAATTGATTTTTAGTAACAGTAATTATTCTTCACTGACTTAGAAATTCAGAAATAACGTGTTTGCAAGACACGAAGGAAAGCACTTTGTCGTTTCACACCAAGACACGAAGGAAAGCACTTTGTCGTTTCACACCAAGACACGAAGGAAAGCACTTAGTCGTTTCACACCACTTCTCTTACGATTAGCGGGCAGCGTTTTCTTTATGTGGTAGTTCTTCGTCAACTTACCTGTATACAACATGCTGCAAATAGTGCGTCTGTAGAACATTCAGTGTTAATGGGTCTGTCAAAAGCTTGGTTGTTGTGGAACTTTGTAAAAGTCCTCGTCGTGACAGCAACTTGGACGGCTTCTGGGCCGACAAGCGGTAAGTCAGCTTCAATACATCAGGTAGAATTCTAGTGAATACGGATGCACTAGTAGACCACTGAATCCATTAATCTCTTGGACTTCAAACTGTTTTTACACTGGAGCGACACACGCATTTTTGTTCTGGTTTGTTTATTGAACAGAAAGTGAGTAGAATGAATGACTTTTGTAAAACACAATATTTTACCTTCTGGTCTTCCTTCTTTTCCCAGTATTCACAATTGTTCATTCAATCAAGTTCACTATACTTTTGACTTCAAAATCTTAGTATAACTAAATAACGGAAATAACCTGTTGAGATTTTTTTAACATGTTTAATTTCGCGCAAAGCTACTCGAGGGCTGTCTGCGCCAGCCGTCCGTAATTTTGAAGCGATAGACTAGAAGGAAGGCAGCTAATCATTTCCACCTCATTGTCTATCAGAGAAGGTCATGAATATAACTCTTATAACCGATCCATGGTCACAGAGGGCGGTTTATTTAAATATTAAAGAGTCGCAAACCACCTAAAATAATATCATAGCAATTTGAGTGAGAGACAAATGATTTTTTTTCTGTTTCTTCGAATTGCATTAATAATACAATTGAACTGATATACACTCCCACTTTATGTAATAAATCATGCTTTTCTTACAGTGTTCTAAAGTTTTGCTTGTTTTTGTAAGTTTTATTTGTCTCCAGTAATATATGATATGCCAATATTTTCATATCTCTTTTTCAGGTGTTTTTATATATGAAAGAAAAAGTTGTTTGGTTTTATATGAGACGTTCCCTAACGTGTGTGACTTTTATATCTTTTGTTTCAGTTCCATAATTTTGTCATAAAGAATACATTTTTCATGATGTTAATACTGTATACACAATTTCGAGTTGTTATAAATTTATTCTTTTGTTTGAAGGTTAAACTTTGGATCGCTAACCAGAACCTGGTAATAATCAAATAACTCAGTCTTCTAGCTATAAATATAAGACAGGGTTATGTATCTTCAAAATACTCTGTTTGTTTTGTTGGGTTTTTTAAATTTCGCACAAAGCTATACGAGGAGTACCTGCGCTAACCGTCCCTAATTTAGCAGTGTAAGGCTAGAGGGAAGGCACCACCCACCGCCAACTCTTAGGCTACTCTTTTACCAACGAATAGTGGGATTGACCGTCACATTACAACGCCCCCAAGGCAGAAAGGGTGAGCATGTTTGATGCGACGAAGATTCGAACCCGCGACCCTCAGATTACGAGTCGAACGCTTTAACCCACCTGGCCATGCCGGGCCTTAAAAGACTCTAAGTCAGTTATTACTTACTGAATAAACTTCACATTCAACACTTTATCAATAAAACTCGCCTAGTAATCAAAATTTCATTGTAGGTTTCATTTCCAAAGCAATGTTTAAAACTGATTTCGTTCTGAGCAAACCTCACAAATTTTACACTGACAACTGGTTGTTCCTTTTTTGTCTTTAATCTTAAACTACGCCATGTTGGAGCATCTAAAAAAGTTGTATTTGTATTTACTTTCTAATTAGAATATCTGAAGGAAATTGATATTATTTTCATATTCACGACAACAAATAAATTTTGTGTGACGCAATCACAGCAGAACAATTTTATATGGTGGTAATTCAGTTAGTTCAAGACGCTAAAAATTAATTATGTTATTTCGACATTTGTATAACTTTACAGCAGTCTAATAATTAAGTAATTTCAGTTTTTATATGTTAGGGATGCTATTATTTCATGCCTGATAAAATTTCTCCGGCTTAATAGACTTTTAATAAGACAAGATGAAGATAGTCAAAAATAGGTAACTGGAAATAATAATTAGTTGAGTAAAATATTAACCTGGAAACAAAAACAATAAAAAGTGAACCAGTGGTCATTACGAACAATTTTACGTCAGTATATACTCGTGTAATTGGCACGACATAATATTTCCATAAAGCTATTTCTAGTTTTTGCTTTAAGGCACGTACCAGTTATTTGTTTTTGAATTTCGCGCAAAGCTACACGAGGGCTATCTGCTCTAACCGTCCTTAATTTAGCAGTATAAGACTAGAGGAAGGCAGCTAGTCATCACCACCCACCGCCAACTTTTAGGCTACTCTTTTACCAACGAAAGGCTGAAAGGGCGAGCATGTTTAGTGTGACGGAGATTCGAACCTTCGACCATCAAATTATGAATTTTGTTCCCTAACCATCTGTCTATGCCAGGCCCTAATAATGGCGACACATACTTCTGATTTTGCCCATCTGTGATATAAAAATTTTCATCAGATCGTTTTTTTTTTTAACTTTATCGACTGTACTACTCACCAGTTCAGCAGCAGGGTGTGTTATAGTATGGGAGTTCGTCACAGTTAGTGACAATATTCTTTGATAAAGATAGCCCAAAAATTGACGATTGGATTGTGGACTATCGTAGATAGCTCTCAAGCAGCTTTGTGCAAAATTCAACTGGGAAAGCAAATAAATCAATGAAAAATTCATTACTGTGTCCCCGTAAGACAAAGTCCTAAACATGCCGCATTTTTAGAATTGAAATGGATGTTAGCAATGGACAAAACTTAGTTACTTTTTCACTTGCAAGGCTTAAGAATATACATGTTTCTTTGAACTATTAATCTTTGTTTCACAGAATATCGATTCCACATTTAATCTCTTTATTCGTTTCGGAATGATCGAGATATTAGCCAAATATAGCATGAACAAGAGTATATAAAAACTACTGTGTTATCATTAGATTGTTTAATGTAGCATGGCCCATTTGGCATATAACAAGAAGTCTATGAAGTAATATCGGGTTTACGATGTACTAATGTTTTGGGTACTTGGTATATATACACACTAAAAGTCTGTCAGTAAAAAGAAACAACCACACTGTCAGTTTACTTCTAAAATTTAGTTTCACTGAAATTAATGATATTTTAAATCTACTTGAGTTTGGACGTGTATCCTAAATGTAATCACACCAATTTAAAGCTGGTAATGTTGAGACAAGTTTCTTGAAATAATTATATTAGTTTAAGTCTAGCAGAAATGAGCTTTACCTTAAAAACAAGCCAGTTTTAGCTAGGTTTTACTTAAACTTAATCAGACCTGCTTTAATGTAATAATACTGAGTATTGCTATAAATGTAGGCTTACCAGTAGAGAAATGTCTTCTCTCAAATACATGGGCGATATACTGTATTAACTAAGCTTCAATGTTCTTCTCCTATCTAACAACTAAATGCGACTCCTTCACACTTTTAGCCAATCACCTTGAAGTTTAGAGGACATGTACCACTGTCCAATATACATATCTATTTTTTTTTGTACAAAAGCCTACGTTCCAATTTTAGAAGGTCAAAGGATAAACATTATAAAAATATATAATTTAACCAGCTATTTTTCAAACAATCCAAATAAGCCTCAGCAAAACGACACTTTGCGAGTGACCACACAGACTGAGATAGTTAGATTCGTGCCTGATTTGCGATACTACAGAATTGAAATATCAAAACATTTTGCTTGTTTTTGTTTGTTTGTTTTTGAATTTCGCACAAAGCTACTCGAGGGCTATCTGCGCTAGCCGTCCCTAATTTAGCAGTATAAGACTAGAGGGAAGGAGCTAGTCATCACCACCCACCGCCAACTCTTGGGCTACTCTTTTAAAAACGAATAGTGGGATTGACCGTCACATTGTAACGCCCCCACGGCTAAAAGGGCGAGCATGTTTGGTGCGACCGGTATGCGAACCCGCGACCCTCGGATTACGAGTCGCACGCATTAACGCGCTTGGCCATGCCGGGCCTAAACAATTTGCAATGTATGTAATAGGAAGCTCTGAAGTTATTTTCTGCATAAGTAAACGTTACTACAAGTTGCTGTTAAATTTAGAAGTTAATTCAATGTTGCTATATATATCAAATTTATGACATTTGTCAACAAGATTAATGCACACAGTTTTCTTTCGTAACACAAATGTATTTTAATACACAAACAAAAATGCAGTTTATAATAGCCGTTATTATAAATGGTTATTACCAACAGTAATTTATAAACAAGTGTTACAAACTTACAAACAATAGTGAGTCTTCTATCTGGTTTGGAAATGAATAATTTATGGAGAGAATTAGCGCTTTGTTGACACACAGGTACAATTCACTTGACGGGAAGTTAGTTAGCCCTATTCTTGGCTGGCCTCACGCAGTTTACAAGCTAACTTTCCACCGAGGAAGATATCTAATGTCCTTGTAGAAATATACATGTCCGAGGTCAATTCTCTGAAGTTAAACAGTTTATAATGTTTGAATTCTATAAATGTTCTTGGTCAAATATCTTTAGGTTTCCGATTAATTAACGTTTACCAGAGTTATGGTTTCCGAGATATATAGTATCCCAACTGTAGCAAATTAACAACATATACTCTCTCCGCGTTGCAATAGTTACCTTTCATAATACTGAGAGAAGGTTTACCAGAAATTTCAGCTAAGACAACAATACTGGTATTCTTTGATAGACTGTTTAGTAGAGTGTAGAGGACGACGTTTCAAAAGACGGAACCGTCCATTCCACAAAGTTTCATTAATAATACTGGTACTTTACACAAACACATCGTACAATGTTGATTCTTACGCTCGAGAATCTTCTATAAATTTAGAGAATAGGCTGGACTTTCGCAATACACATTTAACAGTACACGTTTATTGAATTTCTAAAGGCCCGGCATAGCCAAGCGTGTTAAGGCGTTCGACTTGTACACCGAAGGTCGCGGGTTCGAATCCCGGTCGCACCAAACATGCTCGCCCTCCCAGCCGTGGGGGGCATTATAAAGTGATGGTCAATCCCACTATTCGTTGATAAAAGAGTAGCCCAAGAGTTGGCGGTGGGTGGTGATGACTAGCTGCATTCCCCCTAGTCTCACACTGCTAAATTAGGGACGGCTAGCACAGACAGCCCTCGAGTAGCTTTGCGCGAAATTCAAAAAACAAACAAGCATTTCTATATATAAACTTAGTTAAAACCAACGTCGATATTAAAATAAATATATAATAGTAAATCCCTTACTGCAAACAAAATTATTGTTTAATGGTTAGCTGGTTTCATTTCATAAGACAGTGGGTTTACATATTGTCACGTAAATATACACATATTAATAGGTGCAGAGATGTAAAAAACAAATCAGTAGAAACCCTCAAGGACATTAAAAAATTCTCTACTAATCACAAATCAAGACTAGTTTTAATTATTGTCAACAAATTAAAATTACTTTGAGAAAGTAATATTTTTACATACCTTTGCTCAAACCGTCTTCACGAACTTTGTGAACCGATTTTATTTTAGTTCTCGAGAATGGAGATCTCTGGTTACAAAACAAACGACAATGAAAAGTGTTATCAAGTTTACACCTATATTAATACTTTACCACCTTTAAAATATACTTTGTGAAACCAAGCTCTGAACACTGTAGGCAAAGTTTTGCTTCACTTCTTGTCAGATCAAATATATGACATTTTTGCCGATTAACTTCGTCTTAGTAAGCTGGAACTGGTACGATATGTACAACGCACCAGCATTCAAAATTTGTTTCTGATATTTTTGTAAACTTTTATTATTTACTTAGAAAAGGGTTAATTGTTTGCATCTGTCAAATCAGAACTTTAGTCTTTTCTAAGGTATTCATGATTAAATGAAATTCAACCTAAGCACTAGAGCTAAGCTCGCGTTTATTGAACTTCGCGGTGATTTGAAACAAAGAAAAGAATCAGCAGAAACCAGATCATTCTCTCTTCACATTTTAAAACAATGGAAACATATTATCACTTGTGCATTGTCATCTTCTCCACGTGTATTCTAACTGAATCACTGTTTAGGTTTGGTTTGTTTCGAATTTTGTGCAAAGCTACGAGGTCTATTTGCGCTAGCCGTCCCTAATTTAGCAGTGTAAGACTAGATGGAAGGCAGCTAGTCATTACCACCCACCACCAACTCTTGAGCTACTCTTTTACTAAGGAATAGTAAGATTGATCAACACATTATAACGCCCACACGGCTGAAAGGGCGAGCATGTTTGGTGTGACGATGATTCGAATCCACGACCCTCAAATTATGAGTCGATCACTGTTTAGCGAAACGTTTTAATTGTGCTTTAAGAGTATTGCTAAAGATAGTCTAATGTTTCACATTACATCTAGGATTTGTTTGTTTGAATTTTGCACAAAGCTACTCGAGGGCTATCTGTGCTAGCCGTCCCTAATTTAGCAGTGTAAGACTAGAGGGAAGGCAGCTAGTCATCACGACTCACCGCCAACTCTTGGGCTACTCTTTTACAAACGAAAAGTGGGATTGACCGTCACATTATAACACTCCCACGACTGAAAGGGTGAGCATGTTTGGCGCGACGGGGATGCGAACCCGCGACCCTCAGATTACGAGCCGCACGCCTTAACACGCTTGGCTATGCCGGGCCTACATCTAGGATTTAAAACAGAACTTCACCCGTTTAGACCAATTAATCGCTTGCAAACGTAGTTGTTAATGTAAGAACATTTTATACCTTCTCGGCTAGAGCTAACAAATAATCAAAGTTGAAATTATCAATAGGATAATGCCTGTGGAACTTATGTAACGAACTGAGATTGGTTTAGTGTCTTGGCCTTACAGTGGAAACGAATTAATTCGTGATAACGAGAAACCCACTTGAAGTAAAAAAATGTATTTTCAAGACGACTGGTATAGATATTAACACTTTAAATAAAATAAAGTAAAGAAGAAAGTCTTGACCTTCATAGGTCATCTTCAGGTTAACAAAAAGAGGAACGAATTAGGAGAAGACGTATGCCAAATTATAAGTTATTACAACACGTCTTAAGAGGACAGGTAGGGCCAGTATTTCTGTGAAGGCTATATTCATCCAAATTAAGAACAATTCTGACTCAACTCACAAAAGCTACTATCTAAGTGACAAACGAACGTGGATATTTAGAAACCACATATCATTGATATATCAACAGTAGAAATGTCTAAAAGAGAACAAAACATTGTTGTGTTTCTTACACTTTCTTAGAAAAATAACAATAGTTTAGGCAAAAATTTAAATTCTCGAGGTACTATCTTTGTTTATCCACTAAGTAAGATACAATACACTCTCTGTCCAACAACAGTTTCTATGATATAAAACTTACTTTAAATATATACCTGAAGTCAACGACTTTTAGTTAGCCTGTTTAAATGCATTGTGGTTGTGTTGTTTCATTTTTGTTGTAAACGAAAAAAGAATGTGAGTCTTTGAGACACTGGTTTAATCTCCCTACGTCAAAAAACATATAAATATTAGTGATTATCTAACGAAAAATATAATTTTTTAATATAAATATATTAATTACCTCAGCAGACCAAAAGGCCTGGCATGGCCAACAGTGTTAAGGCGTGCGATTCGTAATCTGAGGGTCGCGGGTTCGCATCCCCGTCGCGCCAAACATGCTCGCCCTTTCAGCCTTGGGGACATTATAATGTTACGGTCAATCCCACTATATACTATTCGTTGGTAAAAGAGTAGCCCAAGAGTTGGCGGTGGGTGTTGATGACTAGCTGCTTTCCCTCTAGTCTTACACTCCCAAATTAGGGACGGCTAGCACAGATAGCCCTCGAGTAGCTTTGTGCGAAATTCAAAAAACAAACAAACAAAACAAGCAGACAACAATGGCGATATTTATCTATGTTTGTAAAATTTGAATCTACTTATTAAACTTTCATTATAATGATGTCTTAGAATTTTTAAGGCCTTATTACAAAATGACGAGAGTTTTATCTGATATAACATTAAGTTCTTACAGACAGTAATTAGAAAGTTGGTAGAATGAGAAAATACAATTTTTTGAAAGTTAAGTGTTTGTTATACATGAGGAAAACATCTTGTGCTGTTCCTTCGAGATACGTCTTGGTTTATAATTAAGCGTTTAATTAAGAGTTCTGTGAAAAGAGAGAAATGGACTTAAAGTCCCAGAAGGAAAAAAATATGAATAATTCCTTCATAGAACAATTATTTTCGGAAAACTTAAATTAAATTAGAACTAATTCCTTATCCAACAGAACGTAAAATTGCAAATAGCAGTAGTGAAAAAGAAATTGAAAACAGATTTTAATTATTAATATGTAAAAGTATAAACGTATATATATATTTCTTGGTTATTTAACTAAACGTGATTAAAACTGCGGTTATTGAAAAATATTTGAATTTGTTACTAGCGTAAGACAGACCACGAAAGAGGAAATCAAGTTATTTAATTACTTTGTGAAACAGACAAAGGTTGGTTTAATTTAGCAATAATTTCACTGGTGATAATCTACATGTTGGTTTAATTTGTAGATAATTCAACTCCGGACAATCTTCTACGTGTCAACTTCTGCACGAGTTAAATCAAAACTAATTTTATTTTTCTAAAAAAAAAATCTACCAAATAGTTTCTCATCCATATTTTACTTTATGTGTGAAAGATTTGACAGAAAGTATAATGTTTAGTATTATAATTCCTAACTAGTTTTGAAACGCATTATTCCATCAAACACACATAATTTTGGTTATGTTGATGTAAATATACATATAGCCAACTAATAATTTCATATACAGCTCTGTATCTAATGTAAATAACAGTACCAACAACTTTCAAGTGAGCAAATCAGTTGATGTTCTCAGTGTATCAATTACACTATTTACTTTGCAAGTGATGTTTCAATATTCAAATGACGGCAACTGCTGGGAAACCTTTTTAAAACAGGATACTTTAGATTTCCGTTTCAAATGTTAACTTTAAAGGTCGTGCCTCGTTAATCTGATCAGATATCTCTCTTTAGGTACATCCGACAACACGTAGGTTAAGCTATACCTAGTAGAATGGTCGGCAAGTTCACTTGAAGACAAAAGGCGGAAGACTTTCGAAACGTCGTCCTCTGCACTTGTGTCTCCACAACAGGTACTTGCCGTCCATTCTAAAAAGTTTCATCATGAATACTCTGCCTAAACAATCTGTCAAAGTGTACCTGGTAAAACCAATAGAACTGGAGATCGATCAACAAGCTAGTTCTTAAGAACTAAATACATGAGCATGTCGTAAAGACTCCAATAGCAGTTGATCATTTACGAATGACAAATATCTAATCAATGACATCCACTCTTCAAATGTAGCTAAAATAGCCCAAAGGCCTTTTATCAAGCATTTGTCGTCTTTAACAACTTGTGAGGCTCTATAACCACTGATCAGTAATGTAGAATAGAACAAGTCATAAGGTAACTATATGTCGATATATAGAACATTTGACTCGTCAAAAGGATATTAAAGTATTAAATCTAATTAGGTGTGAGATCTACGAAACGCCATCTTTACTCAGTGTAAAACAGAAAGTTTGAGACATGACTTCCGAGTAATGTCTTTATTTCTTGTAAAGCAGAAACGTTTCTATATGGACTCTGACCAATATATTTCCTCCATATAAGTAAAATACTTTGGTATATGGCTTCCGAAATATCTTTACTCCATTTAAAAAATAAAGTTTGATATATGGCTTCCGACTAACGTCTAAGTTTTCTTCCGTTTCTTGAGAGTTCAATTCAAAATTCGTAATTGAACATTTATTTATAAAGTTATTCAGGTTGTTATGACCTTAAAAATGCATTTATATTTTACATCCGGAGCAAAGCTCTTAACATTATATTCATTAGGCTCGGCATGGCCAGGTTGTTAAGGCGCTTGACTCGTAATCCGAGGGTCGCGGGTTTGAGTCCCCATCATACCAAACATGCTCATTCTTTCAGCCGTGGGGGCGTTGTAATGTGACGGTCAATACCACTATTCTTTGATAAAAGAGTAGCCCAACAGTTGGCGGTGGATGATGATGACTAGCTGCCTTCCCTCTAGTCTTACACTGTTAAATTAGGGATGGCTAGCGCAGATAGCCCTTGTGTAGCTTTATGCGAAATTAAAAAAACACACCAAAAAACATTATATGTCACCGACATTAATTGACCAGACGGAAGAAAGTCACATAGCTTCATTTTACAACCCACCTTTCACACTAAGGAATTGACTTTCATTATTATAACGCATTCACAGCTGGTATGTATAAGGCTGACAATCAATAGTTTCGAGAGAATTCTAACCCGACTCGCTAGTTTCAAAATCCAAAATTCTACCACAAGGGAAGCTTTAGTCCAATTTATACTTAAACGTAGCTGGAAAATAAAGTATTTCCATATTCTGTATTGGCAAGAAGATGTCGATAGATTTTTAATCATTAAAAAACAACTTAATTACACATCACTAACTTGAAGTTTATTCGGATTTGAAGACATCAGTTTAAAACACTTTTAATCGATCATTTCAAATTGTTTTAATCTTTGGGTAACCGTGGTGTTTTCTTCACAGTGTACGAGGTAGGTTAATCTATAAAAAAGTTATTTGTAGTTTGTTCTTCTATTTTAAATGCCCTCTTCATACAGTACAGATGCAAGAACTGTGACGTGTCTTATTTTTTTACTATGCCTTAACTGTAAATCAGAGGATTCGTGGTTCGAGTTCTGTTATCTTAAAGACACACGATATCCAATTTAGGCTTGTGGATACACTTTAAGAATAACAATGGAACCACATTCTTAGGTAAGGCAAGCAGACCACATGTTGAAAAATGTATGGCTCCACATCGTTTATTCGGTTGCATTACATATAATAAACGAATGCAATTTGTATAAGTATGCAAAGTTAAACAACGGTTTAACTCAGTATTTCACCATTATGTGCTGATTACACGTTATTTTCGCGCTACATACACACTATTTAATACAGAAGGTTCGGTATGTAGCATTAAAATAGTTTAGAATATACAAAGTAGTAAGTTACGGTAAAACCACTGTCGATATAAAGTTACAATGGAACTGAATGTATCAGAAACTATATATTTTGAAATTATTTGGTGTTTCGTAGGTAGTGTATAGGAAGGGTATGTAACAGCCTCCTTTTTGTTACGCAAATATTCGTATGCTCAAATCAGAGATTTCGAATTTCCAAATCAGAGATATTCCCTGGACTAAATAACAATGGAAAATAATGGAATGTGAATGAACGTGGAGCACCAAAACCACCCAGAAAGAGGTCCTCTACAAGTCGTGTCTCCAATCATGTACAAAACTTGTTTCCACTAGATAACCGTTGCTCAGTCGTTGCACACCTAAAGCAACTGGAGAAGGAACTGGGTATTATACCATTTGATAGGATGTCATGTTGGTAAAGCAGCCTGAATCCTGTGTTGAAATAACCACTGAAAAACTGTCGTTTTCGTACACTGAATGCCTTATGAAAAGCATGAATGAACTAGTGTGTGCTTTTGACATGACAGTCTTACTGCGCTACAGGGCTATTGTCAGATTGCAGAGCCGGTAAAATAGATCGTCTAAATATAATATACTCCGTTGCTATATTCTTAGCGTGTCTGTTGAAGTCTTAAAACGACATTCTCTACGTATTAACTGACAAAAGTGATCTTAAAACAAGTAATAATTTGTTACATTTACTGAACAAAAATATGAAAATGAATTTTTTACTGTATTTATCAAAAGTAAACCTAATAGTAAAATAAACAATTAATTTAATAAATGTTTCTTTTGTCTTTTTTAATACAGTTTCACGTAATGACAGAGAAGACGCTCGAGGTCTGGTGTTTATTCAAGAGCCACCAACCAGTGTAAATTTTATGAACACAGACGGAACTTCGGTACCATGTTCAGTAAAAGGAAGGTCTTTACCAATAATCAGATGGATATATCAAGACGGAAGTGACGTAAGAGATATTCCTGGGTTACGTCATATCCGAACAGACGGAACTCTTGTGTTCACACCTTTCAAGCAAGAAGAATTCCGGCAAGATGTCCACAGTTCTGTATACAGGTGTCTTGTCTCTAACAGTGTCGGGAAAATTCTAAGCAGAGAAGTACATGTACACGGAGGTAAGAAAACACTCACTAGGTGGCTTCTTAACGAAAGAAGAAATCTGTGCGAGTAAACCCGTTTTGGTTGTGTGTTTGTTTTTATATGAAAAATGTTTTAAAACGACAGTTAAACTTGGTTGTTTTGAAATGGTGTCTTAAAATTATTAATTAAAATGAGACACAACAGAAAACCTATGCAGATAATCCAAGCTAGCTTACTTTTTTTTTGATATGGCCCCGCATAGCCAGGTGGTCAAGACATTCGACTCGTGTGTCGCGGGTTCAAATCCCCGTTACACCAAACATGCTCGCCCTTTCATCCGTATGGACATTATAATGTTACGGTCAATCCCACTATTCGTTGGTAAAAGAGTAGCCCAAGAGTTGGCGGCGGATGGTGATGACTAGTTGCCTTTTCTCTAGTCTTACACTACTAAATTATGGACGGCTAGCGCAGCTAGCCCTCGTGTAGCTTTGCGCGAATTAAAAACAAACCAAAAAACAAATTCTTTGATATTTTGATCTGTATACGTGCAAACTTTTTATCATGACGAGTTTACAACAATGAACACTGGAACAGTTTCATTAGCTTCTCACAACCATCTTCGGTTCGTGTTATGAGAAACGTTCTCATAACCATTCTTTGTATTCTACAAAATGCAGGAAGTAGAGCAGGTGTTCCGATGTCAAAAACGTTTCATTGATAAAAGTTAATAAACCCGTTGTTCTCTCAAAGTAAAGTGTGCAAGCGTAACACATGAAACATGTTTTAGGTTTAAACAGAAGGTTTCTGTCTCGTCGATAGCTAAACTGAAACTAAGAGCATTAGAACATTGAACTGTCAGTCATACAGCCCCAATACCTTATCAATCACGTGTGTTAGGCTGAAGTAACGATAACTGGAAATATCTCAATGGAGGAGTGTTTTTTTTTTACATAATTATTCAATTAACACGTAAATGTTCGTAACTTATTAAATGTTTCTAACTGTGAATTTCTGCTAGAAACCCCTCAGTGGTTTCTTAGCGCCACGACTTAATACATGTCCGTATTTGTTCGTAAGTACATATTAAAAGTTGCAGCATAAATTCAAATAAACAAGTAAACAGATATAACGGGAGGAATTCTTCTTATTGATCGAACAGTTTCGAAGGAATTAATTATTATTTGTGTACCAAGGGAACATTTCATGAGATCCTAATTTCTGTTTATTTTGCATTATTGGAGAAGACCTCACGAGGAGATTAATATTTAAGATTAATTTACAAAATATAATACCTCCTAGACTTTTACTGTGAAATATATCCCGTCTTGTATAACATAAAAAGAAACAAAAACTGAATGACAAAATTATGAAATGTTGCTCAGTATTCGAAACACATTTCTAAGGAAACAAGCAACAGAAAAGGATTCATTTAATCATTTGTGGGCGGAACAGATGAGTAGCAGTTCATATCAGCAATCATACGATTCATCGAATCTTATACAGTTACACGTCTCTATGCTTGTAGTACACGTTAAATATTTACTCTGGTTCCCAGCGTTCTATCTAAATTATGAAAACAGCTAAAAAAAAAAAAAGAGATACCTCACGTCGGCTGAACCCGTTTAATGGAACGACTTCCTCGCTTTGTTGACTTAAGTTCAAGGCACTGAATTGGAAGATAGATAATATTTGGATAAGAAAATGTGACATGAGCAGAAGAATGTAGTAGGTGTTTGTTCAGTGTCCGCTGATGTACCAGATGATGTTTGTGGTTACGGAAACTTATCCTGTTTGATCAGAGTGTACCATTAACAACAAAAAAAAAAGAAAGTGAACTCGGTATTAACTCAAATACGAAATATCAAAACATATTTGAAACGTTAGAGTTTTAACTCTTAGATGTTACACAAGAGAAAATAAGAGCGAAACATAAGAATATGGCTTTGCTTTCACTATTTTATGGAGATGTTATTAAATTTTCCTAATTTTGATGCATTTTTAATCAGACATTATGAAAAAGGGGGCCGTTCCCCCGCCCCTTACGTCACTCTTGCTCAGCGAATCCAGTGAGTCGCTTACAGAGTCGGAACTTTTGTTGACGAGATCGTTCATGTATTCTGAGCTTTTTTGAGAAAGTAAGAAAAAAACACATACGTGAAGGTATATACGTTGAAATAAAAGCACATTTCTAGACGTTCACCAAACACGTTCTTTATAAATAAAATTATGTAACGCGTCACCGTATACAATACTGTAGGGCGATTATTGCTATTTGTTTGAAAAATTCAAACCAACTGATCGAGGTTTCGCCTTCTATTTTCAATTTTATATAATATTGAACACGAATATATATCTTTTGCCATTGTAACGTTCCTTCAGCCACTGTTCGGTTTATTCGCTAGGCAACACGAACGTCTTATAAGTTATTTGTTGAGTGAGATATGTAGTGGTGACCACGGCTGTTCTCTGTGAGTGTTCTTCACAGGACCTGACTAAAACTCGAAATAAACGAATGCTGAAAATATTCCTGAAAACGTATGCTTCATAAGTAAACAGGAGTGTGGTGGTCACAGGGTAACCATCAACTGTTATAGTTCATGATCACTTTAAATTCTAAGTATGCAAATCTCAATGAGAAACAGGGCACACAGATGTAAACAATTTATTCCCAGAAGATAACTATTGACGATATTGTTACGTCATACGCAGGCTTATACAGTAATGAACACAGGAACAAACTGTCTGTATTTATAGGATATTTATGAATCATCTCAACCTGAGGCCATAAATCATACGTCTTAAGGTTTTGCTTAATTTGCTTTAAAAACGTTTCGCGGCTCTGTCAGTGCAAGTAAGGTGTGATTTTGTGATGACAGCTGATATTTCAGTGAAATCACATGTGTAATAAACATTTTATTTAAGAGGCTTAAACAGGATCCTCCTGCCATTTCGTCAGTCTTATTTCATTTTCATGGAAACATTCTTCATAATTCACGCCATCTGGTGATAACTCTAGAAGTCGTTGTTTTTTTTTCAATTAAGAACATATTTTTGGAATAATAACATTTCATACCTGTATAACTTAAAACTATGGAAACAGCGGTGTTTTCTATTGATCTGCATGTAGGCCAGATTCTTCAAGGAAATTCGAGATTAAAAATAGTTGTTTTCGTTATTAATTTTAAACTATGTGGTTTCAAGCCCATTCACCTTTTTGACTGAATAGTTTTCGAGTTTTATAACTGAAGCCATAGAGGAAATCAAGTTAGAAACAATTGAACAGTTGTTTTCTCTTCCAGTTACGATTCCTTTCTTTGTTACATCTGTTGCTAGCTTATTCTATATTTTATTAACTTAAGTGTTTTATTACCTCCGTAGTCAGCAATGATTGGATGGAAGTTTTTATTCCTCACGAGAACAACAACAAATTTATACACATAGAAAAATCAAATTAAAAATTATGGTATTTAATAACTTAAAACGATGTTAATGCCTCGTTTTGTTTTACTAGTTATTGTCACAGGTGATAACATTAAACCTGTCTTTGTTGTGTTTATGCGGCGTGAGAGCCATAAAACAAATGACTTTGTTATGCGAGGTCCTTAAGTGTGACACATTTAGGAACGGTCCTCAGATATTAATAAGGGTGTACATAGTGACTAACTGTGCACATGGAAACTTTAAATTTTTTCCTTCTGGTGAAAAACCTTTGATAAGGCGGATTAGCACTAACCGTATTCTTTACAATGTGCTCCGAAGTACGCATGTTCACACAACTGATAAAGAAATTATAAGTCACAGCACGTTGTGAATAGATGTGTTATAAATCTAGATCAACTGAAATATATTGCTTACTGTATAATCAATATGTCTACTGTGTTTTCCACCTTGAACAGTTAACTAAGGTGTATGAGTTAAATCATTGTATTTCAAGATTTATATATATATATATATATAAGAGTCATTTCACATAAACATTAATTTATCTAAACAACATGTACGTGTGCTTCGAGTAAAATTCAGTCCGAATTCCAAACGAAGTATATGTTTACTAAAGCACTTTAATTAAATTTCAACAGTTCAGACTCTTGTTTCTTTATGTATGTATGTATATATATATGTATATGATACGTACGTATAATCACGTATATATATACGCAATAACAATTATTATAATTTTGATTTGGGTCCGTTACCCAAAGGTAAATCAATGATGTAATAACCAAACAGAATAGTTATTCAACTAACTGTGAAACGCTATCGACTTTGTGAAGGAAAATTAGCACTATAACTTCACGGCAGCAAAAACAGTCAATATTATTTATTCAAGCCTTTTTACTGGAAAGCCAGAATACCTCGAGTATGGTATATTGTGTCACGTGCGGTAAAGATTAATGACTAATCTAGTTCTTCCTTTAGGACTGGTAATTCAAAGCCAGACCCCGAAATGACATCAGACACGAAAATTCTGTTTGAATAACCAAATACAGATTGGTACGTCGTATAGCCTTTACTCGAAATGCCGTGTTCAAAAATGAAAAAACAAAACAAAAACAAAACAAACATAAAACAACTCTTGAGACCTTTTGAAATATTTAAGTAAGCGCCTCTGAATCTTATTTTACTCGCTTCTCTGTCTTGCTAGATCATTCGCGGAAATAAAGGCCTATAGTTCTATCATTGATCGTATAACGACGCTAAATAGTAATGTTCGTGCAGGTAGCACTAGTATTGAATTGGAGATCTGAAATTGTTTTCCTATAAATGGCGGGAATGTTTACTTTATAAATTGCCAAGGTGTCACGCCTACTAACGATTAAAATTGATTCATTCTGTCTTCATTGTGTAAGCTTTTCATTTTCCCAACGTTTTTTTTTTTAAAGCTCGACCAACCAGATTAAAGCTTGAAAGCGTTTCCATGACAACATTTGTGTTCCAAATGGTGCCATCTAGTGACAGCTGCTGTCACGCTAGGAGGTGATCAATTGTCATCATTCGCACTAAGCAAACAGTATTAAACTATCTAACCTTTTTTTTTTCTATATATATTCTCAAGACATTCTTTAAGTCATAGGCTTTCGTCCAAATACGGAACTATTACTAAATATTTTATACACGAGTACAATGCACTCTTTCTGTCAGTACATTCCATTACCTTAGTTTACTTTTCGAAATACCGAGTTTTTTTATCTCTCGTTGTGTCAAATTCAAATCGACTTCATAGTCATTTTATATTGGTCAGCCTGTTGGTCTGATGGTATTTTAAATAAGTGGTGTTGAGATTTGTGATTTGACGATGTTCTAATTCAACTAGAATGATTACGTGTTGGAGTCCCAACAGTTCTAGGAAGTTTTCTTGCTATGTAGGATACTGGGTACGCCTCCAGGAAATGTTATCGCTATTGGCGTGTTTTATTTTTATTTTTATTTAATCGCAGTCTCTCGTATGAAAGCTTGCTCGTAATATAAAACAAGAGGGAATCCTCACTAGCCACGGCACTTACAATTATTTTAGGAAAGATAAGAATTAATTAATCTACGAGATTCCCTCCCCCTTTCATCAGCTATATTTTTACGCACACTAATACCAAACGTGGGGCGCGCGTACACCCAATTCTATTTTGTTACTCATCAGGACGTCTACTAGCCTACCCTCAAATTGAAATTATTTTAGGCACGGTTAGAGTAAATTAATATATGAGAATTTGGGTGTAGTCAGATACATTAAACGAAAGGGTTTAACCTCCTGACTACAAAACTGTAATTATAACATATCTTAAATCAGTCAAGAGATGACAGAATTATGTGCTAAAAGCAGGGGCGTAGATCCTGGGGGGATGGTTGGAGTACGTCCTCCCTTCATTTTAGGTGGGGGGTATGGTGCATACAATCATCCCCCCCCTAGAGTTTGGTCTGTTGAATTGTTTTATTGCATCACAGGCCTACAAACTGTGTGTTTGTTCTTGTGATTCTCGTGTTATTACCAATTGAATTACATAATTAGGCCTAGATGTAGGCTTTTTCAGTCGCCGAAATGTACATCTTTAATATAAGCGTGCTTCTAAGCTTTTCGACCTAAGCGATAGTTCGTAAGTATCAGTCAGTAGGCCTAAGTATACATGCAAGTATCGTGGCAACAAGATTACTCTGTGATTGCATGCTTACAGCTTTCAGGTTCACGTAATCAGAGATTACCAATTTGCAAATTGAACGGTCCATATAAGTGGTCACAAAAATCATCCCCCTATCGGGCGTAAAAAATCTACGCACCTGGCTAAAAGCAAGTACTTGGTAAAAAAAACAACTCCGGATTAAAAGAATAACTCCTTTTAACTTTTATTAAACATTTATTTGTTTATCATTTGAAATAAATACAGACACTACCCCTGTAAAATATAGAACAGGGACGTAAAATATTTGTAATATATAAACGGTCTTCCTGATAATGAAACATTTGGGAAGTTACATCGACCCGACAATTAACTAAAATATTTGCAATGTGACCAGTATGCACTGTTGACATATTTAACATTTGTATCTGAACATGCACATTTTATTTATTATACATCAGACACGAAAGCACTGTTGTGTTGATCAGTCCACCACTAGTTTTTCCTGGTATTTAGATAGAAGTCATAAATAATTATATTTCATCTTCAACAAGTTACAAACTTACAAAAGTCATAAACTTACAAGTAATCTGGTTTCAATATCCGTGGTGGACAGGGGACAAAGAACCAATTGTTTATCTTTAAGCTTGACATCAAACAAATACATTTTCTCCGAAAGACAGTTTATGAAACAGAACGTATATAATCTGCTATTTACTTGTTATGGCCAATTGTTGCAAGAGTGGACAATCAGGCCATGTTGAAAGATAAATTCCAATACAAAACTCAGTTGGTTGAATATTAACTGTTGTGTGTAGACTCGTTACTAATGAACTTCTTATAGTGTGTTAACACGCAGTGACTCTACAATAGTTTAAGATGTCTACACATGCTCACCATAAACATAAGTAAACAGAAGCACTTAGTTTGTTTCGAATTTCGCGAAAAGCTACACGAGGGTTATCTGCGCTAGCCGTCCCTAATTTAGCAGTGCAAGACTAGAGGGAAGGCAGATAGTCATCACCACCTACCGTCAACTCTTGGGCTACTTTTTTACTAACGAATAGTGGGATTGACCGTCACATTATAACGGCCCCACGACTGAACAAGCGAGCATATGGTGCGACGGGGATGCGAACTCGCGACCCTCAGATGACGAGTCGAGTGCCTTAACCACCTTGCCATGCCGGGCCGTTCGATACTGAAAGAGACGATAGAAAAAAACTCTTAATAAATTGTAAATTCATCCTGTCAGAAAGACGTAATAACTTTTGAAATATTGCAGTATCTAAAGGACTCGCTTTCGTCCATACTTTTTCCAGTTTGGTATATAACAGGCTATTGTTATTGTTAGAGTTTCGAGATCCATATTGACAACTACCTGGAGGCTTTGTGAACATAAGCTAGAATAAAAAAACACAACAATAACATATACTTTGATTACAAAATGGCGATATAGATCATGAGACGGTATTATATCCCTTCTGTTTGTGTCTACAACGGTTCAGCCTCGAGCTGAACTACCCGGCTTTCACAGCGGGACGCTCAGGCTAATGTTTATCCTGAAGCCACTTTACAACGAATCGGAAAAGGTGATGCAGACGTAGCGTATGTCGTGCCGAGACCTATTATAATAGGCCTATTACTCATGCACGCGTGTTTACATATACTTTTTATAAAACCAGAAATATACAAAAGAATGTATTTTCTTAGAGTTTTTGTTCTGATATCGTTGAAATTCCCGGTGATTTATCTGGAAAGATAAGAGTTCTCATTAAGGTTATGGAACTGAAACTAAACATCATTTCTTTTGTGTCTTTAGTACCGAAAGGAACTGCAAACTAGGACCTAAAAAAACTACTTAGGTTTATCTAATAGCTTTAACTGATGAACCATATCAAACAGTTAGGAAAAACGGAGAAAAACATTTTTTTTTCCAACCAAAAGGAATAATTTGAGACAGTGAGATATAAAGTTTAGAAAAGTAATTCTTGCTACTAAACGTTTTTATGTTTTTTGAATTTTCGCGCAAAGCTACATGAGGGCTATCTGCGCTGCTCCTATACGTAAATGACGTCTCAATAACCTAGGTAGTGGCATTTTCTTCAACCAACTAAAAATATATATATAGGTAAATAAATGTAAGCATACTCTCTATTGGCTTCTTAGAACAGTAACAGCACGAGGTGGAACTCAAATATTTACACTTTCTGTTGTTTCTGTTTTATTTTGGGAAGCACAGAATTCATTGTTAGTAAGAACATGTGCAACTAGATACGGCTGTTTTGCTGTTATGATGTTGGTTGGTTTTAATAATTTATAACGAAAACGTTATACACGAGTTAAAAAAACATAGAAGGCAAAAATAAATTCAAAGCCTTTCGGAGATTTCGGTAAGACAGCAAGATAATGTTTAATTTAACCACAGTTTTTACGTATTTAATTAATTAGTATTGTAACGAAACTTCGTAAAATCGTCTGGTTTAAAGATGTTCAAAACCGCCGTAACGAGGCGTTTCTTAAAGCTTGAAAATACTACTGTTAATGTTTGTTTGTTTTGTTTCTTGAATTTCGCGCAAAGCTACTCGAGGGCTATCTGCGCTATACTTCCCTAATTTAGCAGTGTAAGACCAGAGGGAAAGCAGCTAGTCATCACCACCCACCGCCAACTCTTGGGCTACTCTTTTACCAACGAATAGTGGGATTTACCGTCATATCATAACGTTCACACGGCTGGGAGGGCGAGCATGTTTGGTGCGAACGGGATCTACTGTTAATGAATTTGGGAAAAAACAAATGAGCAACTAGTATGAACCTTTGTTCTTATCGGTTTTGAGAACCGTCAAGTATTGAATTAAATTCGTAGCTTAAACGACAATTTCTTGTTATTTAAATCCATTGTCTGCTACTTATACGGAGAACGAATGGAATCTGTTATAACAATATTCCATTTTGATCTATCCTGAAAATGTGTCCACACTTTACTATCTAAGTGCGCTGGTGCGTGCACTACAATTCAACCGTTGTAAATAAAATGTGGATTAATTATATTTTGGTACGTTTAGTACAGCAACATATTAAAAGTTTCTTTTAAAAAAAGGTTTAATGGCGCAGATAGCCTAGTTGCTTTGCGCCATAAAACGCCAAACCAACCAAATGGTTTAAAGGTCGTAGAATAACATTATAATTTTATTTAATGATAGTATTCGGTGTGGTAACGTTTAGCAGTAATTAAACTAAAGTAAGAAAGAGCAAATAAATTACAATGTTAATTTATCTCTTCATTAAATAATTAATTAATTAATAAAAGGCTTAAGAAATGTTAGGCCTGAGACAAGCGGACTTACAGATTTCGGTGTCTGTGATTAAAGTTATTGGGTTGAGGAATAATTCGTGAGCGTTTTTTCAAGTTAAAAAAATATATTCATAAATGAAACGCTTTCGCAAAATATTTCATGTCATTTGGTAGATAAATTTTTGCTCTAATAGATGGTGTGTTTGATTTTCATATGTCTTTAATTTTTGCTTTCATTTTCAGCTCATTAAATGGAATGTCAAGTGGACAAAATCGAGCATTTTCGACACCATCTGCTTTTCGCATTTAATTTCTTGCAATTTCGTTTAAAACAATGCATACTATATACCTAGATATTACATGAAATAAAGTATCATAATAAATGTTTTGGGTGTAATGTGTTCATGCATTGAAGTATTGTATAGTCTTGCATGTAATGCTTGAATGAAATTATTTTAAAACGCTCACGAATTATTCCTCAACCTAATATTTTGTGTTATTATCGAAATATTGTATTTAAAGAAGTTATTGCTGAAATAAGATACTAACTTAACCACAAATGTTTTGCAGGTCTCTGCTAGTATTAAAATAAAATCAGTTATATCCGTTGAAGCCGAAAGTAAATTATTTAGATAAATTACATATCACACGGTATTAATTAAGACACAGCGCCATACAAATGAAGTGTTTGCATAGTTGTAATAATTTCTATTTGATCTTGTAAACTTACATAACTATTCTAGTATCCTATTGATCTAAACCAATAACTTTATAATACCAAAGTAGTATCAATAGGTTTATATTTTGTAACAATGAAATCTAAGAACTAATTCTCTGTCAATGAGCATTCTTACAGATAGTTTGTGTAATTATAAAACGCAATGCCTGTTTATTCGCCTTTTTTACTGCTGTTTGGGATATGGTTTAGATCGATGGGATGCTAGAAAAAACAATGGTCGTTTATTCGGATTCTTACTAGTATCTGAAGATGTATAACCCAATGTGGTTAAGTTTAATATCTCTCTTTACCTATGCTCGGCATGGCCAAGCGTGTTAAGGCGTTCGACTCATAATCCGAGGGTCGCGAATTCGAATCCCCGTCGCGCCAAACATGCTCACCCTTTCAGCTGTGGGGGCGTTATAACGTAAAGGTCAATCCCACTATTCGTTGGTAAAAGAGTAGCCCAAGAGTTGGCGGTGGGTGGTGATGACTAGCTGCCTTCTCTCTAGTCTTACACTGCTAAATTAAGGACGGCTAGCGCAGATAGCCCTCGAGTAGCTTTGCGCGAAATTCAAAACAAACAAATAAACAAACTCTTTACCTAATAATATGTAGTTTATAATGTTAAAGATATGAAGGTTAGGCTTTCCTTTGAAAAGTGTCATAACATTTTTTAACTCTACTGCCATATTAGTAAATCACCAGCTTAAAGGTTTGAAATATCTTCTTTTAGAACTTTACATAAGTTTCGACTCATGTTTATAGTACCATCTTTAAAGGCTGCCTTCCAGTGGAACAGCAGTTTGCAACAATAAAATATGGGGTTCAATTCCCCGCGGCAAGATAGCAGATAGCTCAATGTGGTTTTGCTCTAAAACAAACAACAACAACTCTTCAGAGACGTTTGAACTTCATTGAACAAGACGGGTGTTTGAACACTGTTAAAGTAACTATGAATAGCATCCAATTAATATCGTAACAGTAACGCTTCTATTCATGATTACCTCGGGAAAGTCGCTCACACTTATTGTTAGCCAGTCTACCCCTATCTTCTGAAGTAATATGGTTTGTTAAACCTGACCCACGTGTACAACCCTGACGAACATAGCTGAGGAAGACAACAGTGTCTCAAAATTTATAGCAAGCTTTAACTTTTGGTTTTAACTGTTAGTTGGCCATCAGATAACGAGATTGGTAGATTGCTTGTTTGTATTTTTTTGAGAAACAAAACTGTGATCATTTAGTTCAAAACGAAACGTTCGGCCAGTATGTTTATTGTTATAACAAACAAGAATATCGTTTCGTAGCTTTAAATAAATAAGTAAATATATCAAGTAAGCAAACAAAATTAACTATTGAATTTCCAGTACTTGCCAACGAGAGTATAAAGTTAATCCGTGTAAGAAAACAAATGCACTCCTAAAAATCCCGCTTTTATCATAAGTATTAGTCCGGCATAGCCAAGCGTGTTTAGGCTTTCTACTCGTAATCTGAGGGTCGCGGGTTCGAATCCCGGTCGCACCAAATATGCTCGCCCTTTCAGCCATGGAGGCGTATTGATGTTACGGCCAATCCCACTATTTGTTGGTAAAAGAGTAGCCCAAGAGCTGGCGATAGGTGGTGATGACTAGCTGCCTTTCCTTTAGTCTTAAACTACTAAATTCGGAACGGTTAGCACAGATAGCCCTCGAGTAGCTTTGCGCGAAATTCAAAACAAACAATATTATGCGTACAAGCGATTCGCGGATGAATTCTACCTGCAGTAAACGCGACCCTGAACTGAACAATTTTTCTGTAAACCTAGGAAAACGTAAGTACTCTATTTCATATTTTTAAAGACGTAATCAATTGTATCAAAACTGTACTTACTGTTGCAAACCAGTCTTTTACCACGGACGATCAATTCATCTTTCTTGTCCTAGGCAAGCCTTTAACTGTGCCAACGTTAATCACAATGTACAAAAGAAAAATAAATTATGGCGAGGAAAAGAAAACGAGGTTATGTTATTTTTTTCTTTTCATTTCAGTTCAGCTCTTTTATGTGTGTTAAAACATTTAACTGCTCAAGCTTATAAGACGGTTTTATGAGTTCAAAGAAACGCCATTAAGGAAAGGAGTAATCAGCATGTATTTATAAGTTTTATCCAACCATTGAAGAGTTGGTGGTCAAAGAAAAAAAATATAAGGTGAAATATGAACTGCTACCGATTTAGTGCTAAAACTGAGTTTCTGTTCAAAACGTATATTACAAAGTTACATATATATATATATATGTAATTTTAAACCTCTGATGTATATGCTTTGAAATTATACGTCCAGTCACGGCTCTTAAATTTAACTAGACAGGTGCATAGCACGATAATTTGTCAGGTTGCACGACATGCCACTAAAGTGGAGCTTTTGTTATATTGTCGTATTGATTTTTACTGTTTCTCAGTTGATCAATTTTCGTTTTGTGCGCACCGTTTTGTCATCTCTTTCTAAGAAGTTATCCGCTCAAATGGAATTTTATTCCCTATTTCATTTCGACCATACCGTTTTCTAATAACGGACAAATATCACAAAAACATAAGATTCTTGGACAAAAGCCATTTAAACGTATTTTGCTCTTGCTTTATATAAGAAATAACATGCATAATAAAGATAAGAACAAGGCAGTAATTTCTGGGCTTATCTGGAGCAGGAAAGAGGACACAATAACAGATAAACCTTTAATACAACTAATATCATTTTCGTAAGGGTGGAGCAGGGAGAGGAAACAAAAACAGATAAACCTTTAATACAACTAATATCATTGTCGTAAGGGTGGAGTAGGGAGAGGAAACAATAACAGATAAACCTTTTATACAACTAATATCATTTTCGTAAGGATGGAGCAGGGAGAGGAAACAATAACAGATAAACCTTTAATACAACTAATATCATTGTCGTAAGTTCTTTCTATGAACTGAAACAAGTCAATATTTGTACCTATGACATAAAATCTCATTGAATAGCTCCGAGGTTTAATTCAAGTACAAACTTTTATCTCGTCTTTTGAGCGAGTTTAGATCTAATTACGCCGCCGCTATTGAGGATTCCTTTTGTTTAGTCTTTTAGGATAACAAACAGAACTCTTGCGTTAACTATTATTTGACAGGCTACGTATGGTGTGGGTGATTATGTTATTTTATAATAATTATCCTTTGACTTGATGATACAATAAACATCTAAAACATGCTAAACAATAAAACTTGGAATATTTAACGGTAGGTTTGATTTTTTATTGGTCTCTTCTAAAGCCTACAATCATCACATGAACAGCTTAATTAGTTGTATTTGGAATATACTGGCATGACATACCACTCTTTTAATGAAACCGTGGTCCGAGTATGCTGAAAGATACTGAATCAAGTTAAACCTAACTAAGACATAATATTCATAAGAAAGTCAGAAATGTTTGGCCCTTCCAGTAGCACAGCGATGTCTTCGGATTCATACCGCTAAAAACTGGGTTTCGATACCCGTGGCGGGCAGAACACAGATAACCTATTGTGTAGGTTTGTGCTTAATTCTGAACAAACAAACAAATGTAATTATTTTATACGGTTGGCTATTTCTTCTTGATGTGAAATTAACATTTGAAACCCATCAAAAGAGACGTCTCCACACGAAATTCTTAACTACAGGGTGTTCGGAAAGTCACTGTGCAGTTTTGTCTGTTAATAAATATATAAGTGCACAGTGACTTTCCGAACACCCTGTAGTTTTGAAACTGCGATGTGTTTCTGTTACTGAGATAAATTAAGTTAGGTATTTCTTATAATAGTTTGTTGTTATAATATAATATAATATAAAAAGTATAATATAATATAATAAAATTCTCTGTGAGGATTATGAAAATTCCAAGCAGAGGTAATTTAATGTTTGCAAGAAGCTCTTACTAATGAACCTTCCCCCGGCAAGTCAGCAGAAATTTTACTGAAGTCCAACGCTAAAGTTCGGAGTTCGATTCCTCTTGGTGGGCAGAGCTTTGCGATAAAACGAATAAACAAATACCAATTCATATTACATCACTTTATATTGCTATTGTATTGGCAAAACAATATTTATAGTTTTTTTGAAATTTTAATTAGTAACTTACTAACTCTGCCATAGACACTGAGTTTTATCCAGAAAGTAGTCAGAACACACGCACACACACAAAGAAATATAATATATTATAACTGCTTGTTTACGTTCTTGTCTTGAAGTGTAGAGTGTTCGCTTTATTTGCACGGTAAAGAGTTCTAAACCAAACTAATTAAAGTCGACTAGAATATTCATTAAATTCACTGTTGTATAATCGAACGATTAAAGATCAGATAGATTATCGCTTACCGATGTGGCTTCAATTGATTTTTGGACTAATTAAAAGGACTAATGTCACACACATGAAATCAGCATACAATTAATAATTTAAATGCAATTATTTATCAACTGAGGACGAATACATCAATAGAAACAGTCTTCACAAGTTGTTGTTGGGGGATAGTAATGTTTGCTATGAGTGATCTCGTTGTAGGTTCTAAACCTTAATTTGTGGTATCTAACTAAAAATTTATACTTTCTTTAAGCTAACGAACAATAAACTTTCAATGTATCTCGCTGTACTTTTGTTGCTCTTCTGTTGTGCTAAATTACAGTGAAAAGAATGTTGCCTGTAGATAACTTAAAACTTGAGACGTTTATTTCATGACGTTAGCGCGATTGCTTAAGGCTTAAGATGTATATTATGGGGCATTAATATCAGTGCTCATAGTTTTGTAAGCGAGTATTAATTTTAGAGCACTAACTAAACTTAGAAAAAATAGCTTAAAACTTACGACATTTCAACCTTCTTAGATCATCTTCAGATCAACCTGAAGATCACCTGAGAAAGTCGAAACGTTGTTCTGTACTTTAGTTCAATTGGTTTTAATACCCATACCAGCCGTCTTGAAAATACATTTTTACTTCAAGTGGGTTTCTCGTCATCACGAAACTTAAGACAGTTGTGCCTCTTTTATAACTCTAATCTTTTGACAAGTAACTTAAAAGTAGAGGGATCGTAAAAG
This sequence comes from Tachypleus tridentatus, assembly GCF_004210375.1. NCBI lineage: Eukaryota > Metazoa > Arthropoda > Merostomata > Xiphosura > Limulidae > Tachypleus > Tachypleus tridentatus. The sequence continues at coordinate 26,408,514 of NC_134827.1, forward strand.
CTTTATTTTAATTTCAAAACCTCCCTCCATAATCTTATATAGAAATCAACAGCTCAGTCGGAAAAATTACATTGGGTGTACAACCTTTTACAAAGTTTGAAACAGAAACCTAACATTCAATATCCATCAAAAGGTGAGGCTCTCCATACGAAACTTTTAATTAGTTTAGAAATTATTATATGTTTTTCTTACTGACATGAATCAAGTGAGGTCTTTGTTTCCTTATAACAAAGCCACATCAGGCTATCTGCTGAGTCCACCGAGGGGAATAGAACCCCTAATTTTAGCGTTGTAACTCAGTAGACTTACAGCTCTACTAGCGGGGACTCAAGTGAGGCACTTATTGTAATGTTTGCAAGGCTATCATAAGAAACTCTAGTTAGTGAAACAACACGCAGGTTCAACCGTTTTGCAAAGTAATCTCGAGAAAATTCAGTTCGTGTAAAAGTGAACAAGTTCATCATCGGTGTTTCCTTTAACCTGAAGATATTTTATTTTGCGTTTTTATCTTAGAAAAACTGGAAGGTGTGTACGAATTTTATACTATTTGCAACACATAGATGAAAATAGGATAAAAATATGGTACTATTATTTTCACTGTTCACGTGCATCCACAATATTATAGATACTATAGGAAACTATAGATACTTGGAAAACCTACAGGTACTTCATGAAACTATTGGTACTTGGGAAAACTATATGTACTACAAAAAAAAACTATAGATACTTGGAAAACCTATAGATGGCACAGGAAATTTTGGGTACGGTACTTAGGAAAGCTGTAGGCAATACATGAAACTACGGATACTTAATAAAATTATATGTACTACAGGAAACTATAGAAACTTGAAAAACTAATGGTAACTATTGGTACTTGGAAACTAAATGTAACGACAGAAATTATGAGTACCTACGGAAACTATAAGTATTTGAAAAACTATGTTGCATTACAGGAAACTATAGAAACATGAAACTACGGATACTTAAGAAAATTATATGTACTACAGGAAACTATAGAAACTTGTTGCATTACAGGAAACTATAGAAACATGAAACTACGGATACTTAAGAAAATTATATGTACTACAGGAAACTATAGAAACTTGTTGCATTACAGGAAACTATAGAAACATGAAACTACGGATACTTAAGAAAATTATATGTACTAAAGGAAACTATAGAAACTTGTTGCATTACAGGAAACTATAGAAACATGAAACTACGGATACTTAAGAAAATTATATGTACTACAGGAAACTATAGAAACTTGAAAAACTAATGGTAACTATTGGTACTTGGAAACTAAATGTAACGACAGAAATTATGAGTACCTACGGAAACTATAAGTATTTGAAAAACTATGTTGCATTACAGGAAACTATAGAAACATGAAACTACGGATACTTAAGAAAATTATATGTACTACAGGAAACTATAGAAACTTGTTGCATTACAGGAAACTATAGAAACATGAAACTACGGATACTTAAGAAAATTATATGTACTACAGGAAACTATAGAAACTTGTTGCATTACAGGAAACTATAGAAACATGAAACTACGGATACTTAAGAAAATTATTTGTACTAAAGGAAACTATAGAAACTTGTTGCATTACAGGAAACTATAGAAACATGAAACTACGGATACTTAAGAAAATTATATGTACTACAGGAAACTATAGAAACTTGAAAAACTAATGGTAACTATTGGTACTTGGAAACTAAATGTAACGACAGAAATTATGAGTACCTACGGAAACTATAAGTATTTGAAAAACTATGTTGCATTACAGGAAACTATAGAAACATGAAACTACGGATACTTAAGAAAATTATATGTACTACAGGAAACTATAGAAACTTGTTGCATTACAGGAAACTATAGAAACATGAAACTACGGATACTTAAGAAAATTATATGTACTACAGGAAACTATAGAAACTTGTTGCATTACAGGAAACTATAGAAACATGAAACTACGGATACTTAAGAAAATTATATGTACTAAAGGAAACTATAGAAACTTGTTGCATTACAGGAAACTATAGAAACATGAAACTACGGATACTTAAGAAAATTATATGTACTACAGGAAACTATAGAAACTTGAAAAACTAATGGTAACTATTGGTACTTGGAAACTAAATGTAACGACAGACATTATGAGTACCTACGGAAACTATAAGTATTTGAAAAACTATGTTGCATTACAGGAAACTATAGGTTCTTAAGCAAATTACACGTGTTACGTGAAACTACTATAGATTATTACAAAAGACCATGGGTAGTTAGGGGATCTGTAGATACTTGGGAAAATGTTGTTCGCTCCTCTACATAGAGCTTTCTCTATCCATACCAGCCGTTTTTACATATATATTAGGAAGTCATTTATTTTATTATGGGAAACTATAGGTACAGTTGCAACAGCGGTGAGTTAAGAAATCTTCAATTAACACTGTTAGCATCAAGCCAACAGACTCTTCTCTGAAACCTTTAATAAACACTGTTAGGATCAAGCCAACAGACTCTTCTCTGAAACCTTTAATAAACACTGTTAGAATCAAGCCAACGGACTCTTCTCTGAAATCTTTAATAAACACTGTTAGCATCAAGCCAACGGACTCTTCTCTGAAACCTTTAATAAACACTGTTAACATCAAGCCAACAGACTCTTCTCTGAAACCTTCAATAAACACTGTTAGGATCAAGCCAACGGACTCTTCTCTGAAACCTTTAATAAACACTGTTAGGATCAAGCCAACAGACCCTTCTCTGAAACCTTTAATAAACACTGTTAGGATCAAGGCAACAGACCCTTCTCTGAAACCTTCAATAAACACTGTTAGGATCAAGCCAACAGACTATTCTTTGAAGCCTTTAATAAACACTGTTAGGATCAAGCCAACAGACTCTTCTCTGAAACCTTTAATAAACACTGTTAGAATCAAGCCAACGGACTCTTCTCTGAAATCTTTAGTAAGCACTGTTAGCATCAAGCCAACGGACTCTTCTCTGAAGCCTTTAATAAACACTGTTAACATCAAGCCAACAGACTCTTCTCTGAAACCTTCAATAAACACTGTTAGGATTAAGCCAACAGACTATTCTTTGAAGCCTTTAATAAACGCTGTTAGAATCAAGCCAACGGACTCTTCTCTGAAACCTTTAATAAACACTGTTAGGATCAAGCCAACAGACCCTTCTCTGAAACCTTTAATAAACACTGTTAGAATCAACCAACGGACTCTTCTCTGAAACCTTCAATAAACACTGTTAGGATCAAGCCAACAGACTATTCTTTGAAGCCTTTAATAAACACTGTTAGAATCAAGCCAACAGACTATTCTTTGAAGTCTTTAATAAACACTGTTAGAATCAACCAACGGACTCTTCTCTGAAACCTTCAATAAACACTGTTAGGATCAAGCCAACAGACTATTCTTTGAAGCCTTTAATAAACACTGTTAGAATCAAGCCAACGGACTCTTCTCTGAAACCTTCAATAAACACTGTTAGGATCAAGCCAACAGACTATTCTTTGAAGCCTTTAATAAACACTGTTAGGATCAAGCCAACAGACTCTTCTCTGAAACCTTTAATAAACACTGTTAGGATCAAGCCAACAGACTCTTCTCTGAAACCTTCAATAAACACTGTTAGGATCAAGCCAACAGACTATTCTTTGAAGCCTTTAATAAACACTGTTAGAATCAAGCCAACGGACTCTTTTCTGAAACCTTCAATAAACACTGTTAGGATCAAGCCAACAGACTATTCTTTGAAGCCTTTAATAAACACTGTTAGAATCAAGCCAACGGACTCTTCTCTGAAACCTTTACTAAACACTGTTAGGATCAAGCCAACAGACTCTTCTCTGAAACCTTTACTAAACACTGTTAGGATCAAGCCAACAGACTCTTCTCTGAAACCTTTACTAAACACTGTTAGGATCAAGCCAACAGACTCTTCTCTGAAACCTTTACTAAACACTGTTAGGATCAAGCCAACAGACTCTTCTCTGAAACCTTCAATAAACACTGTTAGGATCAAGCCAACAGACTATTTTTTGAAGCCTTTAATAAACACTGTTAGAATCAAGCCAACAGACTCTTCTCTGAAACCTTTAATAAACACTGTTAGGATCAAGCCAACAGACTCTTCTCTGAAACCTTTAATAAACACTGTTAGGATCAAGCCAACGGACTCTTCTCTGAAACCTTCAATAAACACTGTTAGGATCAAGCCAACGGACTATTCTTTAAAGCCTTTAATAAACACTGTTAGGATTAAGCCAACAGAAAACTCCCTGAAATAATCAGTATATTAAAAGATACAGTAACGAGTTACAGCAGAGCGGTTTCGGGGTAGGAGCTTGTCCATTGTAACACGTATCTCGCAGTTAAGCCCCAGACAACATCGGCAAACAGCTTCCTATAGTCTTCAAGAACCGTTGAAAAAATATTCACGTGACAGTTGCTATGAAACAGGGTACTTATTTTATGAGATTCTAGTAACGCGTTTGGAGCCCTCTAAATACGTGGTGAAGTACTGATATAGAAGATACATCCCCCAAAAATGGTGAATTCAAACTTCTGATCAGATAAAAAAATGATTTCACACCTACAACGTGATTACAAGATATTTCACGATAATATTTGTTAGAAGGTAAACTTCAAATAAGTAAACGTATTTTGAATTTCGCGAACAAAGTTACTCGAGGGCTATCTGCGCTAGCCGTCCCTAATTTAGCAGTGTAAGACTAGAGAGAAGGCAGCTAGTTATCACCACCCACCGCCAACTCTTGGGCTACTCTTTCACCAACGAATAGTGGGATTAACCATAACATTATAGCGCCCCCACGGCTGAAAGGCCGATCATGTTTGGTGCGACCGGGATTACGAGTCGAACGCCTCAACACGCTTGGCCATGCCGGGCCTAACGTAATTACAAATGTAAGTGCTTTTTGATAACGTTTTTATTTTTGTTTCAGCATACAACATACGTAACTTTCTGTTCTTTCTAGACATTTATACCTTCACAAACACAGCAGAAACGTAAATTTTGGTTTACGTCTTTAAGGGTGAGAAATCACATCTTGTCAACCATAAGTGACGTGTTTGTTAAAATCGCACCCCATTTATAGCTTTTCTTTTCTTATACTTAAATTGCAGAAAGAATTATCTAGCCCTGGATATAAAACATTATCCACTTGAATTATGTATTTTACGTCGATGACGTAACTGAGAGTAGCATATATTAATCGTCATTGATTTCTGAAAGGCTTACAATAAAAACTACCTAATAACCACCTAAATTTCTAATGTTTTCTATGCGAAATAGGGTATTTAGTCATTAAAATAATTTTATCCATTCTGTGAAAAGTGTGTGCAGTGCGTTGGAATTTGCTGACGAACGGTTTTGACATGGTATTAATAATAATGAATGGTTTTGCCAATTCACCATTATCTATAGTTATACAGTCTTCAGCGCACCATTTGGTTTAAATAACTTATTCGATCGTGAGAGAATCTATAGAAGAATTAAAACTGGGAGAGTCTTCATAAAAAAAACAACAAATAGGTTTTTAATGGACTTGCCGCTCTTTTCAAAATGGCCGACTCGTTTCTGTCTAATAGATTCGCTTATCGTTCGACCCATGAACTTAAACTCTAAAGAGCTGTATATTTAATGCAACATCAAAAATAGGAATATTTAAATGAATCCGTATAATGTGTGTTTTACGAGCTACTGCCTTCGGTTCACTTGTCTTTTTTGTCTTTTTTAGGCTTAAGATTAATTATGTGCAGAGTAAAACTGGAAAATAGAAAACGTTTATTGCAGAAAATAAACTACAAACCAAAATGAGTTTTATTTTGAATAACTGATCAAACAAGATTTAAGGTACTTTTAGCACGTAAAATTGAATTAAGCACAAAGCTACACAATGGGCTATATATGTTATGCCCACCACAGGTATCGAAATACGGTTTTTAAGCAATGTGAGTCCGCAGAAATACCGCTGTACCATTGGTGTGACTGTACAAAAATGTAAGTTACAGGTTTATTTCGGAAAAGATATTTGAGATTATGTACAACAAACGTGATCAACGTAATCCGAGTGTTGCTGGTTCAAATCCCTGCCACACCAAACATGGTCGCCATTTCAGCTGTCGGGGCGTTATAATGTGACGATCAATCCAACTATTCGTTGTAAAAAACGTAGCCCAAGAGTTAGCAGTAGGCGGTGATGACTAGCTGCCTCTCTCTAATCTTACACTGCAAAATTATGGACGGCTAGCGCAGATAGCGCTCGTGTATCTTTGCGCAAAATTCGAAACAAACCAAAGAAACAGAGATTCGGATCACATTTGCAATATGAAAGCCGCGTGTTCGAACCCCATCCCCAAACATGGCCAACTTTTCAACCGTGAGGGCTTTATAATGTGATGGTCATTCCCACTATTCGTTGAGAAAAATTTTTTGTTTGTTTTCGAATTTCGCTCAAAACTACTCGAGGGCTATCTGCGCTAGCTGTCCCTAATTTAGCAGTGTAAGACTAGAGGGAAGGCAGCTAGTTATCACCACCCACCGCCAACTCTTGGGCTACTCTTTTACCAACGAATAGTGGGATTGACCGTCACATTATAACTCCCCACGGCTGAAAGGGCGAGCATGTTTGGCACGACGGGGATGCGAACCCGCGACCCTCGGAATTACGAGTCGCACGCCTTAACTCACGCTTGGTCATGCCGGGCCGAGAAAGAGTAGCCTAAGAGTTGACGGAGGGTGATCTAGGCTAGCATTATGGATGGCTTGCAAGTACAATCCTCGGATATTTTTGCGCGAAATTCAAAACAAACAACACACAAACATCGATCAATTCAGTTCTTCCTACAGTTTTTACTAAACTTAACAGGACTGGAATAGAGCATGGGTCTTTTTTTTATTATTGATTTATAGGGTAGACGATAACTAATTTTGATAGAAACTGCATTCCCACGGTCTAACACACCAAATAAAACGTATGTAATCAAATTTATACGTATTTTCCTATCTTTTGATTTTTATTAAACTTAATTGAAATTGTATCTGAGGCACGTGAACCTAGAAAATTAGATGTGAGTTCTTAATATTTTTTTTACATTCACTTTAATTACCTTTGTATCAGGATATTACTTTTTCAGGAACGTCATTTTTTTCATTCCATTAATCGATTAACATGTTTCATGAAGTAGAAGTAAGTAGGAATAATCTTTGTTACACAATATTGCTTCTCTGTTCTCCTGAACAATTTCGCCTTTTAACTTTGTCATGCACACATTTACCATGTGTAATTTTCTCAGTTTCGACTACTATGTAACACTGATTTGCTTTGTGTCGTTTGTCTATTTTTTCCTTTACAATTTCGCCTTTTAACTTTATAATGAACACAGTCATCATGTGAAACTGTTTTGGTTTTTATTGTTTGTCTTGATTTACGTTTTGAACTATGGTCTTGGTTTCGCTAAAACTTTGTGTAAATAGATAGACAAGAATTTCTTCGAGTGCACAGAGATCCATAGATACATGCGAATTATTGCTCAGCAAAAGAAACAAAAACTCATTCGTTTGAGTATTTATTAGTAGAAATGTCAATTTAAAAAAACAAACAACAGGTTTCTGATAGTGTCTAATGTTCGCCGTAAAGATAGGTTTTACATTTTGTCTAACATACGAACTTTGATCCCTTAGCCAATGGACAATTAAAAAAAAATCCGGGTTCTTGTAGAAATACACACGTTATTGGAACCACAAGAACAACGATTTTGACGCTTCAATATAACAACCTTATAACGTTTTCTGTTCCTTCAGTGTTAGGACCCGGCATGGCCAGGTAGTTAAGGTGCTCGACTCGTAATTCGAGTGTTGCGGGTTCGAATCCCTGTCACACCAAACGTGCTCGCCATTTCAGCTGTGGAGGCGTTATAATGTTACGGTTAATTCCACTATTCGTTGGTGAAAGAGTAGCTCACGAGTTGGCAGTGAGTGGTGATGACTCGCTGTTTTCCCTCTAGTCTTACACTGATAAGTTAAGGATGGCTAGCGCAAATAGTCCTTTAATACCTCTGGGCAAAATTCAAAAACCAAGCCTTTATTGTTTGTGAGAGAAATTAGAGTTAGAGAAGAGACAGCAATCACGCAATATCGATTACTTGATTCCGTGCTTAGGCCGAGCATGGCCAAATTTGTTAAGGCGTTCGACTCGTAATCCGAGGGTCATGGGTTCGAATCCCGGTCGCACCAAACATGCTAGCCCTTTCAGCCCTGTGGGCGCTGTAATGTGACGGCAATCCCACTATTCTCTTGGTAAAAGAGTAGCCCAAGAGTTGGCGGTGGGTGGTAATGGCTAGCCACCTTCCCTCTAGTCTTACACTGCTAAATTAGGGACGGCTAGAGCAGATAGCCCTCAAGTAGCTTTGGGCGAAATTCGAAACAAACAAACAATGATTCCATGCGTGAAGTAATTATTTTTTATTAACACTTGTATTTTTTTAATTTTAACTCTTCTGTTAAGACTTTTCGGAACATCAAAATTACAAATAATTACATTTCTTTAGTTATGCATGAGAAAATTCTTGAACTAAATGTTTATAACTTGCGTATCTTGATAAGCTAATACCCTTATGAAAACTTCTAACTTACTGAAATGTTTGAAATAAGAAAATAACCTTAATTCTGTGTGTTATTATTGACTTTAAGCTATTACTTCCACACTTTATGCTAAGATGAGGTGGAATGTATACATAGTAACAATAAAGTATTTGCAAAAATCGACAATTAAACCACGTGAAATACCATTTAAACACGAAAGTTCTGTTTTTTTTTTATTTCGCGCAAAGCTACACGAGGGCTATATGTGCTAGCCGTCTCTAATTTAGCAGTGTAAGACAAGAGGGAAGGCGGCTAGTCATCACCACTCACTGCCAACTCTTGGCCGACTCTTTTACCAACGAATAGTGGGATTGACCGTCACATAATAACGCCCCCACGGCTAAAAGGGCGAGCATGTTTGATGCGACCGGGATTACGAGTCGAACGCTAAACACGAAAGACGTGAGAAATAAGTACGCATTCAGATGAATGCATTGAGTTCCTTTTTTACAAAATTGAAACTTGTGATGTTACATTTTGCATTGTATATTTTAACAGTTGCTCCACAACGACAGGTCCTCCCAGCTGAGGACAGCGGTAAGTATTTGGACTTACAACGCCAAAATCATGAGATCGATTCCCCTCGGTGGACACAGCAGGTATTCTGATGTAGCTTTGTTGTAAGAACAACAGATGCAAGCGTAAAACACACACCAACAGGTGTGACCCTCTGTCGATTCAAGGATACAAAGAAATATGTGTGTCAGAAATTCCAATTTTTGTATTTTCAACTCGTATGTATGTGTGTGTGTTTGTATGCTACGTTTCACGCTTGACTTAATATCCGATTTCCTCTCTTATATTTCTATCACTTTTATAGATATATGTGTTTATTTCTTGTTCTTTCCAGTGGTCAAACAAAATTACAAGGTTGAAGTGAGAGACGAATATGTTCTTAAGGGAAATCCAGCAGTTTTCAAATGTCACGTGCCCTCATACGTAAAGGACTTTGTCTTAGTGGACCAATGGGTCGAGGAACCTGCTAAGGTCATCAACATGAAACCCTTTTCAGGTAAGAATATAGTAACTTCATAAAATTTGGCGTTCTACATCAGAGATAAAAATTATGTATTCAATAGTAGTGATACAAAACTGGCCAAAATTTTTAGCTAAAAGGGAAACTATTGAATTACAATACTCCTGAAAACACATCTTTCTTAATGGCTTTCAAGAACTATCATGACACATGTGGGATAAATCATTTTAAAAGGCTACTTATAACATGCAATTATTTAATTATTTGGTTCTATGCCAGCAGTCTCGTTTGTATGCTACGTTGTAAGCGAATACAAGTAACAGTGTGTATCTCAAAATGGATTGTATGGGTATTAACACTTTTATTGATAAGCAGAGAACAAAGTTTTGATCTTCCAAGGTCATCTTCAGGTTTTTATTTCAAGTGGGTTTCTAGTCATTAAGAAATTAACAGTGTGGATGCCGTTAACGTAGTTTTAAGACTAATTTCACTAATCACTCATGCACACAATTTATACATTTGTTTGTTTGTTTTTAATTTCGCGCAATGCTACTCAAGGGCTATCTGCGCTAGCCGTCCCTAATTTAGCAGTGTAAGACTAGAGGGAAGGCAGCTGGTCATCACCATACGCTGCAAACTCTTGGGCTACTCTTTTACCAACAAATAATGCGATTGACCGTCACATTAAACGCCCCCACGGCTGAAAGGGCGAGCATGTTGAGTGCGACGGGGGATTTGAACCCGCGACTCTCAGATTACGAGTCGAACGCCTTAACCCACCTGGCCATGCCGGGCCGCCATTGTATATATACGTTATACATGAGTAAATGTAATCACCTGTCTGCGTGTTATTAAGAGATTACAGCTTTTTACTTTTTCAACGTTTTATTGTGTCACTTGTTGACTTTCAGAAAATTCCAAACAATAACATACGTAAACCGATGGAGTAATTTAACCACATGGGGCTACTAAGCAAAACGCTATTTTAATATCACATGAATGATAATACCTTGATGACTACTTAATGTCTTTTTACATCCAATTGCCAAAAGCTGGTAAAGAAACTACCGCACCACTGTTGGTCTATTTGGCCTTCTAATGATATTACTGTTTTTAATTGGTTTAGAATCAATCTTGTAGCTTTGGACGTGTACTTGTAAGTTACTTGTGAAAACGTTTTTTTTGTGTGTTAGTCACATTCCGGTTGTTGAAGTGCTCAGTCTTGCGTCAACATGTTGAGTAAAGTCTGCTTTCTTCTCTTAGAAGTCTTATGACATTTAATTAGATATCTTTTCTTTTTGCGCTTCGTCACTGCACTCAGACAACACGTATTATTCCTAAAGTCGCACTATATTCTTGTCCACTGATACAAACTCCGCGCGACAGCCAAACACTATGTATTAATCCTATATTTGCAGGCCCCGATATGGCTAGTTGGACAGAGTGTAGCTTTTGCACAAAACGACAACAACAATAAATGCTGGTGACACGAAAACAAATTCAACTGGGAATATAAAAGAAAAACACAATATTCTGAGTTTAGCGTATACTATATATTATTTCAAGGCTTTGGCTATTGAATTGTTACATTTTATATTGTTTTTCTATCATTTTGTGGTATCGTGAAGTTAAGATATTTGTAGTTAATACCTATATACATGTAAAAATTACTTAAATAATTTCATTCTTCTCACCAGAGGGCCAGTACACAGTTCTCACAACGGGAGAACTGTACGTTCGTGACATAGACCAAAGCGATACTTTCAGAAGCTATCGATGTAGGACGAAACACAAGCTGACTGGTGAACGAGTTACCTCTGAGACGGCTGGAAAAATAATTGTAACAGGTAGTGTTTCGTAGAGATTTCCAGTAATCCAAAACAATTGCAACTTCTATTAAAACTCTTTCATGAATTTCACAGGCAAACCGGCTGAACACAATTACGGCTATTCTGTTTATATAGATAACAACCAACATATAAGTTAAATTAATGGACATAAATTACGTGCCTATCTAAACCAATAGAAATTCAAATTGAGTTTGAGGTAATTAAGATGTAGAAAAAAAAGTTATTTTATATTTTGTGCTTCACAAATGACAGCTTCAGTACGAAGTTCCCGGCTTGACCAGGTGGTCAAGGTGTTCGACTCTTAATCTGAGGGTCGCAGGTTCGAATCCCCATCACACCAAACGTGTTCGTCCTTTTAGCCGTGGGAGTATAATGTGACAGTCAATCCCATTATTCGTTGGTAAAAGAGTAGCCCAAGAGTTGGTGATGGGGTGGTGTTGACTAGCTGCCTTCCCTCTAGTCTTACACCTGCTAAATTAGGGACAGCTAGCGCAGATAGCTTTTGTGCAGCTTTGCGCGAAATTAAAAAAACAAACAAACAGTATGAAGTAAACCATGAAAATAGAAAAGAAACAATCTGTTCCAGACTAGTTAAGCTCGAGATACGAGGCACGGGAACGTATCACAAAATGACTTAAAGAAATATCTATGTGTACATGTATATTAAATTGGTTTAGCTAGAGAGGTAACAAACAGGAACAAGTCATTAATCATTGGACTGCAGAAAGTTCTCGAACTCGAAGGTAGTTTTGAAATCAATATCAAGGTCACGTTCTTCTGTCACGTTCTGCCTTGAATTTTCTGACAGATCACTTCTTCTGCAGTTCTTTAATCGGATAATTACCAGAAGTCGAGTATGTACGGTTTGGGTCTTGTGCGCATAAAAACCTGTAAATGCGTTTTCCCGCGTTATATCTCTCATGAAACACTGCCACATTTAATAGAAACATATATTTAATGAACTTCTTAGAATTACTAGCAACTGGTGCCTTATTTTTTTTTTAAAGTAAGTAATGTGTATCATCACTTTTGTGTTCAGTGTTAAATGCCTCTGATCAATATGTTAACAGTTAACAAATAATTGTTTGTTTGTTTGTTTTTGAATTTCGCACAAAGCTACTCGAGGGCTATCTGTGTTAGCCGTCCCTAATTTAGCAGTTTAAGACTAGAGGGAAGGCAGCTAGTCATCACCACCCACCGCCAACTCTTGGGCTACTCTTTTACCAAAGAATAGTGGGATTGACCGTCACTTTATAACGCCTCCACGGCTGAAATGGCGAGCATGTTTGGAGCGATCGGGATGCGAACCCGCGGCCCTCGGATTACGAATCGCACGCATTAACACGCTTGGCCATGCCGGGCCCTAACAACTAATTAAATCAATGTGCTATATAAAGGGTTTATTGAAATTATTCATGTTTTGTCTTCGTTTTGAAACATAAAATTAATATTTAGGGCAATGCGTTCCTTCTTTTCTAAAATTTCTATATACAACTGGTAACACGAGACTTTGGAAATATTACACTTGTCGCATTACCTTCTCCACCGCTGGAAAACCAAAGCTTGCTATTTCAACTGGAAGCAAGGGTTTCTACACACATACAGAGTTCGGGTCTCTGGGGCTATGGTTTCTCATTTTATTAGAATAATACCGTTAGCTTTCTATTAGGATCTCCACGTGCGGTGGAGTGTGCCGGGTTTGATGCCAGTCATTAATCACGGAGTCAAGCAGCGATAGATGAATAGTTTGGCCTCTGTTGCTAGGAAGTCACGGGACGATATCGACCCATTTCTCGGTGCTGTAGGCACTCAACTATACGAAACATCTCTTTAGAATACGCTCATTTACATCCAAATGGGATGGTACTGATTAAAAGCCATAGACGTAAATGTATCGTATGCTGACAACAGTCTATATTAATATTCATACAGAGTAATGTATACATGATTTGTGAGATTGAACAGGAAAAAGTCATCTAACATTGTCACTTTCTTAACATGTTAAATGTTTCCCAGTGATTTCGCGAGCTACGACTTCTCTTTTCTTAATCTTCTTTGTAATAAGTTAAAACACATTTTCATAAGTTCGTTCGAAATAGCTCTTTCTACAAGTACAGTAAATCACTATACTCTTGAGACAATATCCGGGGTTGAAAGAGAGAGACTCTGGAAAAGTAAATTCGCTGAATAACTGGAGCATGCAATAATGGCATGACATATACAGATATATAAATATTTAAAATTTGAAAAGCATCCGGTCGACCAATTACACTAATGTGTAATTTAAGTGTAAATAAATCACGCATTAAAACTGTCGTCTTTTCCCAGTTGGCTACAACTCTGTGAGTATGATTCTTATAACACGAACAATGAAATACTGAACAAGCTCTAGGAAAAGCTAGATTGATGCCCTCATTTTAATTCTGTTTGAAAGTCGTCTACACTAATTTATGAAGATATTGTTCGAGTGTTAAACAGTAAATAAGTGATTAATGCTATACGAACCTTTCGTAGAAAACTTAATGAGAATTGCGTGATTTGAGCAACTCCAGTAAAACTACATGACTCTTTGTTAGCCAACACCAGTAAAACTACATGACTCTTTGTTAGCCAACACCAATAAAACTACATAACTCTTTGTTAGCCAACACCAGTAAAACTACATGACTCTTTGTTAGCCAACACCAGTAAAACTACATAACTCTTTGTTAGCCAACACCAGTGAAACTACATAAATCTTTGTTAGCCAACATCAGTGAAACTACTATAACTCTTTGTTAGCCAACACCAGTAAAACTACATAACTCTTTGTTAGTCAACACCAGTAAAACTACATAACTCTTTGTTAGCCAACACCAGTAAAACTACATAACTCTTTGTTAGTCAACACCAGTGAAACTAGATAACTTTGTTAGCCAACACCTTTGAAACTACATAACTCTTTGTTAGCCAACACCAGTAAAACTACATAACTCTTTGTTAGCCAACACCAGTAAAACTACATAACTCTTTGTTAGCCAACACCAGTAAAAGTACGTAACTCTTTGTTAGCCAACACCAGCAAAGTACAATAACTCTTTGTTAGCCAACAGAAACTACATAACTCTTTGTTAGCCAAACCAGTGCTAAATAACTCTTTGTTAGCCAACACCAGTGAAACTACATAACTCTTTGTTAGCCAACACCAGTAAAACTACGTAACTATTTGTTAGCCAACACCAGTAAAACTACATAACTCTTTGTTAAACACCAGTGCCTACATAACTCTTTGTAACCAGTGAAACTACATAACTCTTTGTTAGCCAACACCAGTGAAACTAAATAACTCTTTGTTAGCCAACACCAGTGAAACTAAATAACTCTTTGTTAGCCAACACCAGTGAAACTACATAACTCTTTGTTAGCGAACACCAGTAAAACTACATAACTTTGTTAGCCAACACCATAACTCTTTGTTAGCCGACATCAGTGAAAATAAACTCGTAACAATAAAACATAACTCTTTGTTAGTCAACACCAGTAAAAGGAACAGTACATAACTCTTTGTTAAGCAGTACCAATAAACGTAACAGTACATAACTCTTTGTTAGTCAACACCAGTAAAAGAAACAGTGCATAACTCTTTGTTAAGCAATGCCAATAAACGTAACAGTGCATAACTCTTTGTTAAGCAGTGCCAATAAACGTAACAGTACATAACTCTTTGTTAAGCAGTGCCAATAAACGTAACAGTACATAACTCTTTGTTAAGCAGTGCCAATAAACGTAACAGTGCATAACTCTTTGTTAAGCAGTGCCAATAAACGTAACAGTGCATAACTCTTTGCTAAGCAGTGCGAAAAAAAGTAACAGTGCATAACTCTTTGTTAAGCAGTGCTAATAAACGCCACAGTGCAAAAATAACACATTGTTAAGGAACGTCAGTAAAACTGATAATACATAACTATTTATTAAACCCTACTAGTGAAAGTAATGGTTTATAACCATTTGTTAAGGAACGTAATTGGCCCGACATGGCCAAATGGGTAGAGCGCTCGACTCGCAATCTGAGGATCGCAGGCTCGAATCCCGGTCACACCGACAACAACACCCACAATCTTAATATCATAAGCAAATTTGGCCCGGCATGAACAAATCAGTGGGTCTAGGGTTCGAATCCCCGTCACACCAAACATGCTCGCCATTTCAGCCGTGGAGGAATTATAATATGACGTCCAATCCCACTCTCTGTTGGTAAAAGAGTAGCCCATGAGTTGGGGGTGGGTAGTGATGCCTAGCTGCCTTCCTTATAGTCTTACACTGTTGAATTAGGGACGGCTAGATAGCCCTCGTGTGGTTTTGCGCGAAATCCAAAAACAAACAAAAAATCTAATTCAAAACAACGCTAGAGCCGAGAGTACTGACTGCTACTTTTACACGACTTCATGAATTAGAAGCATTCAGAAAAAAAAAAAATTAGTTGAACTGATAGTTTACTTTAATAATTTAGTATTAGCACGTAAGTGTAGCACGTGATGAATTACTATCTCTGTTCAGAACCACACGGACAAGATCCACTACGCATCACCCACTTCGTTCCCAGGATTAAGTCTCAAGAAGGAGATATTATTCAGTTATCTTGTGCAGCTCAGTCACGCTCTAAACCAACATACACTTGGAACAAGCTGGATGGTAGCGTCCTGCATGGCCTGCACAGAAGAGGTGACATATCTATTCGCGATGGAATACTAACCATTACGCATGCTCAGATGTTGCACAGTGGAAAGTACGTGTGCTTTGTTAACAACACCTTTAGCGAAGATAAAAGAACAACAGAACTTGTAGTTACAGGTAACTCAGCCATTTAACAGGTAGTAACAAGTAACTTTGTAACAATTAGTAACAGGTAACTCAGTAGTAACAAATAATCAGTTATTTAACAGTTAGTAACAGGTAGTAACAAATAAATCAGTTGTTTAAAAGTTAGTAACAGGCAGTAACAAATAAATCAGTTATTTAACAGTTAGTAGCAGGTAGTAACAAATAAATCAGTTATTTAACAGGTAGTTACAGGTATCTCAGTTATTTAACAGGTAGTAACAAGTAACTTAGTTACTTAACAGGTAGTAACAGTTATTTAACAGGTAGTAACAAGTAACTTAGTTTTAACAGGTAGTAACGGGTAAATCAATTATTTAACAGGTAGTGACAGATAACTCAATTATTTAACAGGTAGTTACAGATAACTCAGTTATTTAACAGGTAATAACAGGTAACTGAATTAGTAGATAAATCAATCATTTACTCTGTCAAACACATAGTGGAATGTAGGGAACAGAGCGAAGTGAAATAAAACAATATTTAACCTGTGTTTCAGGTGAAGCTCTTAGCGCAAACATAAATTATTAAACCTAATTTTTCTTGCGATTATAAGAATAATTTTATATCTTAAGGTTAAATCATTTTAATTATATTAACCACCTGTGTTCCAAGTATGTTCCAACTGTGTTCCAAGTATGATTTAATAACAAGATTCTAAGTGTGATTCGCCGTAAAGTCTTAGATGTAGCAAACCAATAATATCCTAATCACGGTCGATCAGTAAGATTCTTGGTGTGGTTGTTCAGTGAGAATATAAGTATGGGTAACCAAAAGGTTGTAGGTGTTCTTAAGGCAATATGATTTTAGATACGATTAAGCAATAAGTTTTAAGGCTTAGCTAACCATTAATTTTCTAGGTGTCATTTAGCAATACGATTCTTTTAGTGAATAAAACATAAGTTCTCAGATGCATTTATTATAAGCTAGCACAATCATAGAATAAATACGTAACTATTACTTTGTAATAAGTATAGAACGAAATAACTAATTTAAGTCTTATTTTTATCTATGCCGTGGCTCGTATGACTTCGTATTCTTAACTGGATATTCGAAACGTAAAGAAAATCCTTCTGATTTCGTTCAGAAAATATATTTTACCTTTTTTCTCTTTCGATATCTAACCCATCTGGGAATACCAAATAGTTCGTATATGTAGTTTGTTTGTTTTCTTATAATTTTGTTTGACTGTATACTTTTATTTCTAATGCGACAAGAGCGCCCTCCTGACAAACAGACCACATTTATTTTACCTCATGGCAATTATTTTAGAGATATAAATTTCAAAAGAAAAAGACAGATTACACAGAACTTTGTTTGGTTTAGGTTTCTGAATATGGCAGGATGAGAAATGAATATACAAATCTTCCAGTGTGATTAAAGCGACACCTAGTGTTACATTTCCAAGGTACACTGCTGGGCCAGCGTGGCTTCTTTATAATTTAAAAACAACAAAACCGAAATATTCCAAGTAATTCTATCTCGACTTTTCCTGGGGGTTTGCTGAATAGACGTTGAGTTCATACGTAGACTTGAGAGGTTTTTGTGTTTTTCTCTGGGCATTAATTCTTTGTACACTTCCATCGTATGGAAAACTTTCCCACGTGTAATTGGATTTTCTTCCTTTTGCTGTATTATGGTGAACACATTTTTTGAATCTAATTTAAACTGTTCCTTTCCAACTTTAAAATTGAAAACACACACACAAACAAATGGACTATATGTGTATTAATTAACTTTCCAATTACCAAATACCTCTGGTACATTTAACATTAAATAGGTTTTTTTTTTAATTAGTTTCAACTTACTTCTAAAATCGACAGTATATCACCAAAGTTTCTGTTGTCCCTTACATGTGAATGTGGTTGTATTGTTAGTGATATTTCGCGTGTATTTATACAGTGAGTGATATACATTACGTTTCTTGGTATAATCAGTGACATATCATGTTTGTTTTTTTTCTACAAAGCTACGTCGTATATTTTTGTACAACCGCCAGTTTTGTACAAGTCATTGTTTTGTTATACATGTTTAACTAATCAAATTTACACCACCCTTGTTTCTATAATAAATAATTTTATCGTATATCATTACGTATATTTTTGGAGTATAAAAGTGAGTACGATTTGGAGTTTCTCGGCTCTTAGGAGGCGAGAGGATATTGGTGTTGAGGTTAAATGTTTGTGTACTATATGTGACACTTGATGAGAAAGCTTGCAGCTCACCTGTCATTTTGGATATGTCACATATTGTGACACATAGTAGACATTTTGTTTGGAATTTCCGCCCACGCTGGAAATGTTATTAAAATACATATTATATTTTATTGGTTATTAATTCGATGTGTAATGTCTTTTAATTTACTACTTGAAGCCCCCCTCCTCTTTCCCTCAACTCCTTTTATATACTTTGGTTTGGTATGTTTTATCCAGTCGTTGTCTTATTAAAAATTGAGAACCTAAAATTGGTATACTACAAAATGGTTAGCGACCTTCATGTGATCAATGATGTGTTATGTACGTTTGTGTGTTCAAGTGATACCTCATGTGTGTTCAAGTGATACCTCATGTGTGTTTGTAAATTCAGTGGTACATCTTGTTTATTGAACAATAGGTAATATTTTATGCATAGCCAGCGGTATATCATGTACGTTGATATAACAAAAGACATTTCTTGTGGGTTTGCGTAATAACTAATTCATTGCACATACAAAAAACATTAAAGTGTTATATGATGGTATAAAATGGCAGAAAGATTTATTTTATTACTCAGTTTGTTCAGAACTATCATCTGCTTTGAGGCCCTCATACATGTAGATGTAAATGTGTTCCGTGGATGATGCAATTCTGTTTGATAATTACATCAGCAGCCGTATTGGCTTTTTGCATCAGGCGTTTTCGGAAATTAATACAAGTTCTTTCTGAGAGTCGGTTTAGGAGCTTATCTGTTACAAAGTGCATGAGATGCTACAACGGTCAAGGGTTACGAGTTAGCTCAAAGAGGAAAAAAAAGCCGTTGTTTATTTGAACGAAGAGAGAGTTTTACCACGTCAGACTGCTGGAAGAATTAAACTTGAACAGTATACTGTGAGCCGATTGGTGTAGACTTGTTGTGTAAGCGGAAGTAGTATGAGGAACTCTCGACAGCAGCTGACAATCGTATTCTCAAACCAATGAGTCTTCAAACTCGTCTGTCGTTCACAAATGTCAAAAGATCATGGCAAGAAACTTTAGGGATCACTGTCCTGCGCGTACCGTTCGGTTTCGACTGTGTTCAACTGGTCTCCCAGCAAGATGGTCAAGAAAGAAACCCATTCTCTCCAACTGTGCTGAAGCAACGTGGAACAAAGTGATCTTCTCGGACCAATCAAAGCTTATTCTGCTCGGGTCTGTTGAGAACCACTTGTAAGACGTTGACGTAGAGAAGAGTTTCATCTAGTGTGTGTGTGAATGCAATTGTGAAACATCTACAGGGTCAGATGTTACTGGAATGCATCTGTAGGTAAGATATGGAATGATTGCAGGTTTATGAAAGGTACTGTAAATTCCGCAAGTACTCGGAGGTGTATAAGTCCCTGTTGAAGTCAGAAGGTGAGGACCACTTCTGTGCAGCTGACCAGTGCACATCTTAGAATGACTTTGTTGCATGAAAGAGGACTAAAAAGACTGGTAATACGCATGTCCTCAAATAGGAAATTTCACTCCATGTGTATTAAACCACAGCTTTCATTTAATTGCTTTAAGTGAAGGACTATCTTTGAAGAGAGAGCATCCAGAGACTATGCTGGCCAGGCAACACCCAGACCTCAATCCTATCGAAAACTGCTGGAAGGTAATGGGTAACAAAGTGCAAGGAAAAAACTTAGAAGTGCTTTGGAAAAGCTTTCCTACATTCACTCCTTCGTACATTCTATACTATAGCGATGCGAAACAGTTTATATTTGTCTTCCTAACGGTGCAGGAGTTTCCTGTGGAGTTAAAATACTAAAAGCTGTTTTTTGATATTTGTGGTGGGCACATCACAAATAACTCATTGTGTAGCTTTGTGTTTAACCACAAACAATTTTACCTTTAGGTTTTCTGACTCCAAGAACATTTATGTATCTGCCATGTGTTTGTTGATCGTCTGCTGTAATGTGTTTGTCATGCTGTTAGTAAATGTGTATGACCGTCTTATACTCACGCTGACACTTCAACAATGTGTAATCCAATAAAAAGAACAAACAAACAAACATGATGCGAAAAGAGTTTGAAAAATAGTTGGCTGACCCAATACTTTTTTCGACCACTTTAAACTCGAAGATGAATCAACCCGTTACTCAAACACAAACATACAAACATCATTGAAAACGTTACGAATAAGAGTCCATCAATCTAAGAATCGTAAGCTGTGTCGTTTCAAGATGTTTTATATGTATATAGATGCACAATCGACGTAAAATGGCACAATTTATACGAGTTTTATGTAACGCTGAACTTCCTGGTTTGTTACTGTAACCAAAGGTTGCCAGTGATGTTAATTAGATAAAAACACCTGCGGTTTGTGTATTTCTTCTTCAGGTATGAGTACTAAACCGCTAGGGCTATAGGGTTTTTATTCATTTCTTTGGAGATTTCTCGAACCCACGTGTTTATATTAACTTTATACGTTAGTTTTTAAGGTCTGAATAGGCCACAGGTTTTTGAAAACAGAAAAAATTTCTATACGTAAATTTATTACGTAACTAAAGAACTACCTCGGCATCTCTCTGATAAGTATCACATCTAATGCTGTGCGGGTGCATAGCAACCACTCAAGTGCTGTAAACTTCATTATATCAACAGCGCACATTCCCAGTAATGGCGAGGAATCTCAACACGTTGACCTTAATGACCCTAACAGTCGATAGGCCTAAAGCCCAAGTATCCAACCGTAGCACTGCAAAACGGCCCAATGATCCAATGGGGTCGATGGTCTACAAAAAACAAAACCGGTAGTGCACATCTGCACATTGCCCTAAAACTGGTGCACATGAAAAATTTCATTCCGCACATGGAATGAAAAAATTAAAGATAATATGATTTTTTACTCGTACATTTGATGCTTTTGTACAAGCTGAAACTTTGAAATACTTGTACTTCCTATCTATTTAATCCAAATGCAGTCACGAAACAGTTCCATACTTTTAGATCAACAAACTTATTTACAACGACTTAATTAACTTTGTTGTTTAACTAAATTTTTTTATGTCCAGTCAATTAATTTTTTCTTATCTCGTTATTTTCCTTTTTATCCCACCTTTTTTAAAAAAAAAATAGTTTAAGAAATTGCCTCCCAGGTGGCTTTGTGTGTAAACTTAAGAATTTATAACACTTAAACTTAGCGTTTTATCCAGACGGTTGATTCAAAGAAATAATTCATTAAAAGCAAAATTAACTTATTGTCATAAGTTATTAATTTTATCTTGTTGCTTATCGTATTTGGATGTATTTGTTGTTTGTTTGTAACGTCTCACATATTTGTACTACTTTCATCGATGCCTTGTTTTATTATGCTTTACCCAGAATCTCTTTAGCTTCATATGCTCGTTCTTATAGTAAGTACACTTGTCATTTTTTCTATTGTGACCAAAATTATGATTTTCTTTAGTGATCTCACGTTTTCAATGTTTTATCAAGGGCTATTTATAAAACCTTCATTTACTCACCTCGAGTCCGTTTTGTGTTTCTGACAGCTACACTTAGAGCCTCCATTTTTCCTTCATTCCAAGAAGTGGACATCGAAGCCTCCGCAACATTAACTTGTGATACGTCTGGATATCCAATAAAAACACTGTTGTGGTTGAAAGACGCAGAGCCAATCCAAGCGGATAGCAGAGTTCGAATTCTTCAAAATAACCAGCTACTTATTTCTTCAGTGGCCAGACGTGATGCCGGAATGTACCAGTGCTTTATTTATAACGAAGGTGAATCAGCCCAAGGACTTGCCCAGGTTGTTATTGCTGGTAAATATCCACTACTTTTTTCTTTATCGATTCAGATATATTTAACAACTAAACGTACTCTCTATAGCCTTCGTATCAGTTCGTGAAAACATTCCTGATCTATGTCTCTCACATACTTGATTTAAAAACGTGTATTCTGTTTCGATCTCTCAGCCTATTACAGACGTATTTGATTCCGAAAGCCCAAAAAGTTTCATAAAACATTAGCTAAAGTAGCTTCTTATTCCAACTCGATTGTTACCTTCCTTTTATACATATATTAATATTTATTGAAACAGAGGACGCGAAACATAAGCTACTTGTTACTTCATAGATTGTATTAAATTTTTCACCAAGGAATATAAGACTTTAGATTGGCTTACAGATACTCCAGAATGCCTACTTCAAAGGAATAATTTTTAGTTTCTCAAAAAAAAACCTAACCTGCGTTGAATTTATAAATTATCTACAACGAACTTGCTTACCAGGATATCATACTTTGGAAGCGCTTGTTGGTTTACGTTTTTTTGTTTTTCTTTTATTCGTATGTTTAAATCACAGATGGCGCTGCCTTTATAAATTAAGCTTCACTTGTTCATGGAGTGCAGGTGGCAAGTGAAGGATTGGTATCTCGTCTTTGTTACTAACACGAAGAAAACATGAATTAACCATAATCAAGTATACAACATGCAGATGGGGGGGTGAAGACAGGGGGAAATAATGTTCCTATGGACAACATCGACAAAAACAACAACCACAAAAATAATTTTAAGAATACTTAATGGAACAAATGATGAACGAACTGTATAAATTAAAGAAATTGAAGTCGTCAACCAGAAAACTGCATTATTAATCATTATTAAAATAAATTGTACCACTCCTTAAAACATAAATGAAAAACGTGTATTCTTCAACAGGAGTAAAAATGGCGAGTTCATAGTGAAAAGCAGGATTCTCTTCAAAAACACTCGACTTTTCAGATGTTTATTTACTTTATAACGACCCACAAATTACTTTTAACTATTTTAACTTAGGACATTGGTTTTAGATTTGAAACAAATAACTGTTTATTATTTTTATCACGGTGTTTGAGCTGAAATATACTGCCAATCTGCTGAATTAAACAATTCTCGCTGGTCATTTCTTTGCTAGTCAGCTGTAATTTCAATTATTGGGATTTTCCTGGCCAAAGGTTTGATTATTTGAAATACAATTTAATCGCTAACTAGAACTGATTAATTTAAGGAAATAGATGTAAAATATGTTAAATTATTTTGTGCATAGAATTAGGCGATTTATATTCGTGAAAATAATAATCACTGATCATTAATTCTAGCTTTTAATTTATTTTTCACCATTTATTAAAATCTCCTTGGGGGTCAGAGGTAAGCTTACTAACTTAACTAACTTACAGGCCTGGAATGACCAGGTGGTTAAGGCATTCGAGTCGTAATCTGAGAGTCGAATCCCCGCCTCACCAAACGTGCTCGCCTTTTCTACTGTGGGGGTGTTATAATGTGACGATCAATCCCCCTATTATTTGGTAAAAGAGTAGCCCAAGAGTTGACGATGGGTGGTGATGACTAACTGCCTTCCCTCTAGTCTTACACTGATGAATTAGAGACGGCTAGTGCACTTAGCCCTCGTGTAGCTTTGCGCGATATTCAAAACAAATCAAACCATACGAACTTACAATCCTAAAATACAGAAATCGATTCTCTGGAATGGACAGAATGCATATAAGTTATTATGTACCTCTGTGATAACAAAACAATCATATAATAAAAAAACGTAACTGCTAAATTTATAAGATATTTATATTGTTTGTTAACCTTTATATCATGCTGTGGCTGCAGACAGTTAATATATAATTACATGGTCAACATATCGTGCATATACCTTTCTCAATTGTTATTTATAACGTATGGTAAACCGAACTTAATTATTAACACTTAAGTAAGTGGTATAAGGAACTTCACTAAAATACATCCATGCTATTTAAACCTGTACTCAATGGAAACGGTAGGTACAAATATACATACAAATACATACACATACGCACATATAACATTGTTATTATTAAAACGGTTAATTCGTTTTATAATTAATTCATGCATCATTAAGGTAATTTTAATCAGGCCTGGAACAAACATAATCGTTGTGGTACTTAATTTGGGAAAAAAAATTGTTTAACTACTGAAACTTCTTTCACAAAGACACGTTACTTAAACATTTAAACAAGAGTAAACAGCTGAAAAAAAGAAATTATCCTTGTTAACAGCAATAATAAAAGTCTTTTGTTTGTTTTGTATTTCACACAAAGCTACTCGAGGACTATCTGTTTTAGCGGTCTCTAATTTAGCAGTGTAAGACTAGAGGGAAGGCATCTAGTCATCACCACCCACCGCCAACTCTTGAACTACTCTTTTACCAACGAATAGTGGAATTGACCGTTACATTATAACGCCCCCACGGCTGAAAGGAGAGCATGTTTGGCGCGCCGGGGATGCGAACCCACGATCTTCAGATTACGAGTCGCACGCCTTGGCCATGCCGGTCCTTAATAAAAGTCACCTCATAACTCATTCACCTGCATGAGGAGTCTCGGCTTGAGCCAACACATTCTTTACTGTATCATGTTGTTGTTTTTAATGAAATGATTAACTTTTCCATAAATGATAGTTAGGAGCTGTAGAGATAGGGACGGACATCTCTGTACTGCAGTCTCTTTCTGAAGATGTTGACTGATGAATGTTTTCGTGATGGCCACCCTTCTTCACCCCAAGCAAGCTCTCCTCTGAACGTATCTTTTCATTCAATTCGAATGACCTTTTGTCAACATGTCAGCAATAGCGAGCAGTACAAGGTCTTCCGTCTGGGGGAATATCAGTGCAGTTCACAGACTTGAACTGTTTATCAGAAGTTGAAACGTCATGACATTCACCGTATAAACTAGGTCACTTCCCGAAATAGTTTCTACAGTTTCCCCACCCGGTGTCTCTAAAACGTTTTACTGCTTCATTTTGTGACATCACTGATGCTATTTTGCGAGGTACATGTGTCGGAGTTTCAGATGACGCAGGCCTGCAAGGGTTTTTGTTGCCTTGAAATTTTTATGTCCTACGGTAATTCCTGTACCATGAATCCATTTTTCTCCACTGCAGATTTTTCACATGACGTCACATGTAATTTTACAAAAGTAAATAACTTTCATTCTAATCGGGTCACATTTTGTTACGTTTAAAATGTTGACAACCACTGGCTGTAGATTTCTCCAGACCAATCGCGACGTGACAGTCTTATCCACCGTTCTAGAATCCAAACATAACAAACATAGCAATAAAAAGTGTTCCTTGTGGCAAACAAAATAATACTTTGATCAAAGTAAGAGTTTTTTTTCCCGATTTGTAAAAAAAAAATTATTACGTGGTAGAAAAAAATTATTTTGTAAATCTGCGTGGCTGTATTATTGAAACTTTGTTACTAAAACCAAAACAATGTTTTATTAAGTTTAAATTTTCAGACACGTGTTATTAACGGACGCGACAATAAAATTTCCTTGTTTACAAAATGTTACTAAATCATTAAGCTTCTGTGTGCTCTTTTATGCGGCCATACGTATTCATACCTAATATGGAAATATCATTTCCATTGGACCAATCAAATGCTTAAGTTTTATATATACAACTAAATGAAATAAAAGGTTAAAATAATCACACAATAAATAATTATTAAAATGCACAAATACATATTATTAAAATAAAATAATATTAAAAATATTAAAATATTTTTTTTGGCCTTAAAAAGACTCTACACAAGTTTTAATGTTTTATTATACCATGTTCAGAAGTATTGTTTGTTTGTTTTGAATTTCGTGCAAAGCTACTCAATGGCTATCTGCGCAGGCCGTCCCTAATTTAGAAGTGTAAGACTAGAAGAAAAGTAGCTAGTCATCACCACCCACCGCCAACTCTTGGGCTACTCTTTTATCGACGAATAGTGGGATTGACCGTCAATTTATAACGCCCCCATGGCTGAAAGAGCGAGCATGTTTGGTCGAACTCGCGACCCTCAGATTACGAGTCGATCGCCTTAACCCACGTGGCCATGCCTGGCCTCTTCAGAAGTAACGGTAGAGATATTGTTAGGATTTGTACACCCACGTAATCATTTACATTTCCGTCACGCCACCTATGCTAAATTACTCAGAATTATAAAATATCTGTCCATTACTCTGTTATTTCTCGATCTGGATTGACTTCCTCATTTGATACGACATCTATTTTGTTTGCTCTTTTTCTATCTGATTTATCAACTAAGTATTACTTCAGTCTATAACAAGAGGTGTTTCCGTCACATGTTCTGCTACCGTGTTTTCATGTTCCTTGATTCTAAATTTTAATTTCTATACGTTTGGTCAATGTAAATTCAACGGCAGATACACGATTTTTAAAAAAAAAATCCCACATTTATCAAATTCTTCTGTATTATGTATTCATGAAACTGTTTGTTTTAGAACACAGAGAGAATATTATACAACATTACTCATAACTGTAATAAACCTCGAACAAAAATGTATTACAAGAATAGAAATAATGGTGTGGGGGTTTTGCACAAGTAGAGTTTTAAGCTTGTTTGTAGTTAAGTACAAAGCTACAAAAGGGGATACCTGTGCTCTACACATCACGAGCATATAGACACAGGTTCCAGCATTGTAAATCCAAAGAATTTAAGTATAGGTAAGAAAAGACGTCTAAGGATAGAAAGCTCGGTATGGCCAGGTGGGTAGTAGGACTCTCAACTCGCAATCTAAGAGTCACGGGTTCGTATCCCCATCGCACCAAACATGCTCGCCCTTTCAGTCGTAGGGGGCGTTATAATGATCAGTTAATCCCAATCTTGGTTGGTTAAAGAATATCCCAAGAGTTGGCGGTGGTTGTTGATGACAATCTACCTTCCCTCTAGTCTTACACTGTTAAGTTACAGGCGGCTAGCGCAGATAGCCCTCGTATAGTTTGACGCGAAATTCAAACAAACAAATTATCGATACATTCTCACAGAAAATCAAGCTTCCACAATACTCAGTAATAATTGAAGATACACCAGCTCAATACAATCAATCCCTACTCAGAGCAGAGGTTAAACGCTGCAAACCTCAAGCATCTATTGTTTGTATCAAGCGTCTGCCCAGGGGCGGTGTCCTTATTCGAGATCAAGAGGCCGCTGACCTAAACAGGCTATTGAAGGAATGGCCGGAAGACGCTTTTAAACCTGGTATAATCAAAATTAACCTGCCAGGTAGGAAGCCGCAGCCTAAATCCATAGTTGTAAGAAGGGTACGTCAATCAATAGGTCCTGACACCATTACCCAAGCATTTAATGAACAAAATATACCTTATAAACAATAGATAAAGGCTTTGGTACCAAATATACCAAGTTGAGTTATTAAAAAACTACGGCAGTTGTTGTAACTCAAAGCTGCAATTGCCAAAGATATGGGCACGTTTCCGCTGCATGCGTAGCAACACCAAGGTGCTGCGGAAAATTTTTAAAAATTCTTGTAAGTTCGAAAAAATTCTCTATCAGCTACTCAGCAATGAATTTATCTGAAATGTTGTGGAATATGGGCAAATTAAAAAGTTCATACCCAGGTCACAAAAGCAAAGTTTGAAGAGAAAAAATAGGTCTTTTCCAATTACTTTAGGCATAGACAATTGGGAAATAACACTTTCTGCCCAGGAACAAGAAAAAGTAAAAATTTTTTTACATAGTGTTATAGAGTTGCAATGTGTTTTTTCTATCCGTGTGAGTAAGGTTCTTCGGGTTTCTCCAATGTACGTGTGTTACATGTAAGCTGGGAAACATCACTGGAGACAAGACAATCATCTTTAGATTGTAAACACATTTTTGTAAAACGGTTTGTTGGCTTTATTATATCGTATGATAGTGTACTGAGACTTTTAATGTTGAACAAGGCCGTTCAATAACTTTGACAGATCTTTTGAAATGAAACCAGAAATCACAATAAAAGTTGGTTGGATGTATTTCTCCCATTACGAATGACTCAATAACAACGTTATTTGAAAAGAAACGTCTAAGACCAATACAACAAAACCAAATAGTACTAAATATCTCCCAGTAAAAGTTGGTAAATGAACATTAAATCAAACGTCATATGTAAAGAAAGGAAAGTCTGTTACTTAAAATCCGAGAAGAAAAATAACCATCAGAAACTGACCTCATAACAAGTGCTAACAAGGAGCCATTACAACAGTTTAAAAAAGTAGCAGTAGAAAATGACCTCCCAAACTGGACTTCTTCTCTGAACCTACCAGATGAAGGACCTGGTCTGCAGTAACAACTAAACTGTCAAACCAACTGTATTTAAATGCCTTTTCTTTTATTAAACAAACGGTTTATTCTATGTTATGGAACCATTTCTAGAAACGACTAAAAACCAGCAAAATATCACAAACTCAGCTTCTAATAGAACATTGAAACTGATAACACTGATTCAGGCATGAATTCCATTTCTGAAATATGTTCAACTACAGATACAACAAATCACGCAGCTTCCAAATGTCTCACTAAACACCCGTTTGATACCACTAAGCGACTACCATCCCATACTAACAAACATATTGAAACGAAAATCGCGGATGTGAGGAAAATATCAGGAACGTTTTATAAAGACATTGGAATCATCAATATGAGACTAACGTACTTACGAATCATCAAGCTAAGCCTAAGTTACATAGGAATCATCAAGTTGAGACTAACGTACTTACGAATCATCAAGCTGAGACTAACGTAATTACGAATCATCAAGCTAAGCATAATTTACATAGGAATCATCAAGCTGAGACTAACGTACTTACGAATCATCAAGCTAAGCCTAATTTACATAGGAATCATCAATCTGAGACTAACGTACTTACGAATCATCAAGCTAAGCCTAATTTACATAGGAATCATCATGCCAAGCCCAACTTAAATTCCCAAGAACAAACAGTCCTGTAGAAACGTCATTATAAAAGAATAGACCCAAGTAAAGGTTTTGTAGCTAACAGCAGAAAGCTTCACCAAGACAAAAATAGTTGATCACATTCAAGACGAAAATAACTTTCAAATGCTTAACAGTGATTCCATCAAAAAAATTGAGACGAAAGCTAAACTATTATCTATGAACATACAAAAACAAATAACCTCCTAAAGAGACTACTGGATGAACATAAACTTTCTAAAAGCTTCATTCTAGAATTATACAGTTTACCAAAGAAACATTAACTCGATATGTTACTAAGACCCGTGGTAGTTTTATATGGTATTGCTTCTGAAAGTCTGTCTTAACTGATGTATACAATTTTGGTACTATCAGTTAAGTAATACACAAGGCCTGTTATAATGAATCAAGGATGTTCCTCACATAGTGGCAAACACAACAATGCTTTTGAAATTGAATGTCGTAGCTCTGTATCATCTATACAGACAGAGGATGGCGTCAGTGCAGTGTGTGAATTCGTTAATAATCACATAAACAATATGGAAAGGTAGAACTGAGAATGGACACTGTCAAAGAAATTTTACATTTCATCTTTCACAATGGATATTTTCGTCTGGACAACAAACTGTATCTCCAACTTAGAGATGTATTAGTGGATAATAGAGTCGCTGTTATTTATAGAGTAATAGCTATGCGCCTAACAAGATATCAATACTGGCCCTCATCTCTGGCTTAGATACACTGATGAAGTCTTTGGACAATGGAACTGCGGCCATCCTTCTTTAAAACATTTTTAGTCTTTTTAAATTCCAATATTACCAATACCAAGTTCATCACGAATCATTCGAGTGACAAGGAGAACACAGATTTTCTTGATGTTACTTTAAGAAATAAGAATAACATACAATCTACCTTGTTTAAAAAACCAATAAAAAACATCTCTTCCTTAACTTGAACTTCCATCGTTCAAGAGCTTCCAGAAAAAGCGCGCAATTATTGGATAATTGAATAAAATCGATCACAACTGCATAAATAGAAAAGAAATACACGTTCCGGACTAAAATCGCTTATTCTTGGCAACGAACATCCACCTTTCTACATTGAACAAACTGTCAAAGATTGCGACCCGCAGAAATCAGTATTGCCGATCCAACACGAAAAAACATAGATAAACAAGAAGAAAAATAAGAGATTTTCCAAAGAAAACACAAACAATGTTAGTTCTCATAACACCTGTAACCGACAATACTGTTTCCAAACAAATAAGAACTATTATTGAAAAACGTTAACTACCCATTAAAGTTATAGAACGGCCTTTAAAGGTCTAACTTAAAAACTCTCAGTACACTACACTACTTGTGTAATGTAGCCAACTAACAGCTCTATATGATTGTGTTTACAATCTGAAAATGAGTGTCTTGTCTCCAGTGTTGTTTACCAGCTTACGTGTAACATTTGCCATCACGCGTACGTAGGAGAAACTCGAAGAACCTTACTCACAAGGACAGAAGAACACACTGACATCTCTATAATGAATAAAAAGAAAGGAGACCAGATGCAGATAAGTTTTTAACCAATCACGGACAAGTAACACCCGACTTAAAATCATCATTCTTGTACAAATTCTCACCAAAACTGACTGAAATATCAAAGTTATTATTATCCTTCAACTATGACCACAGATGGATACAGACAAAAGATGGCGTCTATAAGTTTAATTTTTTTTTTTATATATCTTTCTGTTATCTCACTCTACAACTTCGGTTGAACTTTTGTTTACTACAGGAAACAGTTAATTCGTTCAACAATAATCATTGCTGCATAATATGTCAAAAGTATTCTGTACAAATTTGCATTAAAGATTCGAATATAATTTATTATTTAAACCATTTGAAGCTATATATTGTCAGTTTTGGTTTGTGGTTTAGTGAACGTTCCTGAAACAGCTGTAAAGCGAAACGTTGAGTGTCTAATGAAAGAAAAGCTGTTTATTAATATGTTATCTATACAAAAATATGCCAGTCAAAATCTGAAAACTTTTGTCTGAAAAAGCAATTATAATAGAATTTTATCAAGCATCAATAGAAAATTTTTTTAACCACGGCAAAATATTTTGTAAAAGAAGCACTTGCATCGATCGAAAGCTCGTTTGTTTAAAACTTTCAGTCAGAACTACACAAGGTGAATTGTGAAGAGCTGTTTTCACATTCCAACTGAGAAACTGCAGGGAAGGTAGCCAGCCAGTAGCGCCCACCCAAATTCTTGGGCTTCTCTTACTTAAAGTGGAATAACATTTCTTATAGCGCATCTAAGGCGTAAAGGATTTTGGGTGTCTGTTTGTGTGTGATAACGTGAACAGTGGGATTCACAGTCCGAGCACGCTAACCGATAGGCCACGCCTAGTCAGAATCACAGACGTTTCAAACTTCAGCATGAGAATGGTGCAGTATATAGGCAGGAGTTACTCGGAATGACATTTACAATGATTTTTTGAATAAAATGAAATGATTTATTCGAGCTGTATTAGTGAGGCATATAACAGTGTTGTACAATGTTCGCTAAGCTGCAGTAGTCAAAATGAAAGATATATTAACACCGTTTGGCGATAGTGAGATCCGAATAACTGTTATTGTTGTTTTTGGAACATTTATATTTCTTTGATTATGAGCGTTATAAGATTCCTCAGTGGAAATGGTTCCAGGATTTCCTGTTATATTTTTCTTGTGCTCACCAAGGCACTTTTTTCAACGTAATTCAGTAAAACGGTTTCTTCATAGCAAGCTCTGAGAAGAAAGTTACTGAGTCAACAAAAATCAAAAGACCTCGAGCGATATTTGCCCGGGACAGTATTCTGTTCTGTTCAAGGTAAATTGAAAACGTCACTTTTAAAAAAAAATGGAAAAAAATGTTCCATTATCCTCAAGAATTGACTTACACTTTGTGAGAAAAAATATATTAGTTCGACAAGGATGAAAAAAAAATGTTATTTATTTTTTTAAAAAATGCGGTCCTTTTTCCTGAATTTTCCTCTCTGGAAAACTTTTTTAGTTACATCGATATGATTTAATAATATCGGTCGAGTGTACTTGGCTTTTTGACAGACGACATTTGTAACTGAACTTTACAAATATATTAATTTATAAATGTTTGACTTTCATCTCTTGTATTTCAGATAATCCCCCCGTCTTCTTGGAAAAGTTTGAAACACATACTGTTATCCCAGGACAACAAACGTCGCTGAAGTGTGTGGCTTCTGGAAGCCCTCTACCACAAGTCACCTGGAATCTGGACGGTTTACCAGTTCCAGAGAACCTGGGCTTCCGTCTTGGAGACTACGTCACTCGACACAACACCGTTGTCAGTTACTTGAATATCTCAGAAACTAGGGTTCAACATGGTGGGAACTACGAATGTCAAGCTAGCAATGCAGCTGGACTAGTGCGTCACAGTGGACGCTTGACCATTCCTGGACCTCCCTTCATCCGTCCCATGAAGAATTTGACAGTTGTGGCTGGAGAAAAACTGGTTTTGACATGTCCGATTGGTGGCTACCCGATCAGTGCTATCACTTGGGAAAGAGGTTGCTGGTTTTGAACGTTGCTATTTTATTAATAGAATTTTAAGCAAATTTAACTACAATTTATTCTCGTATAGAATTCGTCAAAGGTGTTGCCAAAACAAATGGCAGATTAAAATGTTTACATTTTGATGGAACAGTGATAACAGGCACGCTATTCCAAGATGGTTAAAAAAATACAGTCGTTAACCAAAGAGAGGTAAAAGTTGAATCTAGAGACAGTTTTTACATTGTGATTTTCTTTCTTTCCTTTTGTTTTTCACTACTGGGGAATTTGTAAAGTAAAAAAACCGATGGATCTTCGAGTTGGTTCAGGAAACATGTGATCACTTGAACTTTACCGTTTTCTTACGCTCAAGCAGGTTTAACGTCACGACTTGCTTTCTCGTGAGCTTGCTACAAGAAGATAATTTGTATTTGAATTTCGCAAAAAGCCACTCGAGGGCCATCTGCGCTAGCCGTCCCTAATTTAGCAGTGTAAGACTAGAGGGAAGGCAGCTAGTCATCACCACCCACCGCCAACTCTTGGGCTACTCTTTTACCAACGAATAGTGGAATTAAACGTCACATTATAACGCCCCCACGGCTGAAAGAGCAAGCATGTTTGGCGCGACGGGGCTGCGAACCCGCGACCCTCAGATTACGCAAGAAGACAAGATGATCGGAAACGTAATTTTCACACGCATTATTCTAAACCGGCCCATTATGGTCAGAAATAATATAAAAACATTGTTTGTTTTCATTCTTGATAAACCAATCTTACTTTTACCGCCGTTTCTCTTCTAGAATATATGCTATTTTTACTATTTATCAAACTAAATAAATAATGCAAGTTCACAGTTTCAAATGAATCCATTCGTAAAGAAAATTGCTGTATTATATGAATCCAGTATCAGAAAAGTTATAATAACTAGGCAACTAATGTTTAATTATTTCAGATCCAGGCAAATGAGCTTATAGAAAATCGCCTTACAACTCGATTAAGCACCACAGGACATTTAAACAACTCCTGGTGACGACAAAACCACTTGAAGTAAAAATATATTCTGAAGACGACTGGTGCGGGTATTAAAACTTTAATTAAAGTAAAACACAGAACAACGCTGTATTGGTTATATGTTTAATATTTTCGAAGTTGGAATCACATTCTTCATGCGAGATGTAAGCGTAAGTTACCTTTTTCTTATCACAGCTGAAACTGATTAAACAGAAAGATACAAATCGAGGCTACGTCTGCATATACAACTTGTTTGTTGTGAAATGCAAAGTTAAAGAGTAAGCTGTCTGTGTGGTGTCCACCTCAGGTATCGAAACCCAATTTTTAGCGAAGTGAGACCTCCTATATATTTTTAGGGTACCTCATTCTTGGCTTTGCTCTTTATGGATTAACTTCAACTGCTGTTAATTTGTCATTGATACTTATATTAGATGTCCGCTGAACATTTTACGTTCTTTCAAACCTGTGGTTTCCTCTTCTATTTATTTGGTGCTGCCTTAATATCAAATATTAAATGTGCAATTAAACCTACCATTCAAAAGCTTAACTATTACCTCGTGTTATTTAGTCATCAATAAACAGCCTACATTTCATTCCTTTATATTGAACTTTTAAGTCGGTTATAACAGATCCCTGTATTTGGTTTACCTTGCATTTTTGACTCAATTATAGCAAATCGTGTAAGGTTTCATCCGCTTTCACTATGTATCTTCGGCCCGGGATTGACAGGTGGGTTAAGGCGTTCGACTTGTAATCTGAGGGTTACGGGTTCGAATTTCCGTCGCACCAAACATGCTCGCCCTTTCAGCTGTGGGGGCGTTATAATGTGACGGTCAATCCAACTATTTGTTGGTAAAAGAGTAGCCCAAGAGTTGGCGTGGGATGGTGGTGACTAGCTTCCATCCCTCTAGTCCTACACTGCTCAGTTATGGATGGTTAGCGCAGATAGCCCTCGTGCAGCTTTGCGCAAAATCAATACACTCCCATAAAGTTTCTTTGGATGTAACTTTTGATTTATCAAGTTTTAGATCTATCAAATCACTGATCTGTTCAATTGGGTTGACATCATGGTTCTGTGGTGGTCATTACATCATTTGAATGACTCCAGCAGCTTCTTTCTTAGATAAGTAATTTCTGTATAGGTTGGATGAGTGTTAAGAGTCATTGTCTCTTGGTAGTAAAATTCTCTACCAGTATAATACGCAAACTACTGGGTATACCATAATGGATACTAATCCATTATACTTGTATGATACTTGTGTTGATCCGTTATTTCATATACGTGTTTTGTAAACATCTTTTGTCTTCTAAACATAAAACACCCCAAAAGCATCATGCTGTCTCCCCTATGCTTCATGGTAGGTACTATGCATTGAGATAAGTATCTTTTACCTTTCATTTACCAGACTTGTAACCTACATTTTGAACCAAATATTTCAAACTTGGACTCATTTGTTCATAATACCCTTTTCCCATCATCAACAGTCCGGTTTCTGTACTAAGTAAATGTCATTCTCTTGACAATATTTGGAGATCGAAAGTAAAAGTTCTTTAATTGCTACACGACCAAATATTCCATTATCGTCAAGTCTTCTTGTTACTGTAGATCTGGACACTTTTCTGTCATCTGATCCATGATCATTTATCTTACGTTTGAGATCAGTAGCACTCTTCCTTCTGTCCTGCAGGCTACATAGACAAAGATACTTAACATCAGTACCATTGAGTTTAGGTGTTCTGCCTCTTCCTTTCATATTTCAGATATACTTGTGTCTGTCTCATGATGTAAGAAGTACTTTGTGTTTGTGGAGCATTTCAAATCTTCAACAATTTATCAAAGAGTTCAACCATCATTACATAAAGCTTTTATATGATCTCTCTCTGCTCTACCGACAATTTTCTAAGCGTTTTAAGCCATGGCATGAAAACAAAGCGCAATATATGTTAAACACTGTTTTTTATCAAGGTTTATTTGTGCAGTGCTATCAAACTGGTTTATTCTAGCGTATGTTAGCTCCTTGTTAGCGTTTTTCTCTATAGTTAACTGCATGAAGTATCATGACAGTTATTTCAGACCCTAAACTTGATCACTGTGTTCATTCAACCAGAACCCTTATGACACACCCTTGGTTCAAGTATGTGGGAATTCTATCGAATGATAAGAATTATCACCTGGTTCATTCAATTGTCAACATGGATCAGTGAAGCATTACTATGGTGTTGAAGTTTACGTTATGTAAAGACATGGAATAATTAGTCCCATAAAATGGAAAGAATGACAAAATATTCTCTTGTCGTAACACTTTTGCACAGTGCTGTACCTTTGAAATTATCGGTTTTAATATCTGTTAATATATTCTCGTTCAGACGGAGTGAGACTACCAGACCATCGTCGTCAGACCGTCTTCTCCAACGGAACTTTGGTTATCGAAGCATTGACACGCCCTGGTGACGAGGGTTTGTACACGTGCAGAGCCAGTAACAAAGAAGGAAACACGGCAGAAGGCAATGTTGCTATCTTCATACGCAGTAAGTTTATATTTATTCATCTATGATATAAAAGAGTCACTTTTCAAATATTATTGAAGATCGCTGATAAGGTAAGATGGGTAATATGTTCCGTGTCACTTGCTGATTGTTCTTGTGGTCCATGTTCATATTCTGTAACATTAGTGAAACAAGTTACAAGTTGAACAAGATATGAAAATTGTTAAAAGTTAAAGTTTTCCAAGATTATGTAAAATATTTCATTAAGATATATATATATATTTAATCTGGTCCCTCACTGGTACTGCGGTAAGTCTACAGATTTACAACGCTAAAATCAAGGGCTCGATTCTTATCGATGAGCTTAGCAAATAGCATTGCTATAATAAAAACACACATATTTAATCTGGAAGTTAAACTTATGTACAAATTATACAGTTTGAATTTTCATTTTGAGAACGAGATAAAATTTCTATACAGTTTGAATGTTTGTTATATTTACTTTAAGCTGAATAAATCGTTTTCGATTTTTTTGCGTGTGTGTCTCATATCTCCAATAACTTTTGTCCTCCAGTGGCTCGGCGGTGTGTCTGTGGACTTACAACGCTAAAAAACCGGGTTTCGATACCTGTGGTGGGCAGAGCACAGATAGCCCATTGTGTAGCTCTGTGCTTAATTCAAAACAGCAAACAGCAACAACCAATAATTTTTATCATCACGTTATAAGTCTCCATAAGTAACTTATTTTGTTATTTTGACCATGTCGTAGTTTTAATATAGAGACTTTTCCTTTTTTCTCCTTAATTTATGAAGAATAAAAATGACTTTTTTATTCCTCTACAGTCAAACCACAAATAGAACCATTTCATTTCCCCCAATCCGTCCATATCAACCAGCGGCTGAGCATCTCGTGCACTGTTATTAAAGGCGATCCACCAATTAAAATGAAATGGCTGAAAAACGGGCATCTGCTAACGGAATCCGAAGAGCTGAAAGTGCACGTCCTAGCGGATTATTCTTCTACTATCTTGTTCAAATCTGTGAACCCTGATCACCGAGGGCAGTATACGTGTACAGCCACCAATCATGTTGGCACTGACAAACATAGCTCCACAATCATAATTCACGGTATAAACAAAATTTTTTTATGTTGATGTTTTCATACATTGCTATTTTTAGACGTACAAAGTTGTGTATAACGCAGACATCTGTAAAAATAACCATTATGCAATTTTTAGAAATTATTTTGCAAATTAATTAAAAATTACATTTAATTCTGGGATTACTAGTGTATTACGTCCTCTAACGGGTCAGCAGTAAGTTTATGGACTTTTAATACTAGAAGTAAATTATCTTATAACATAAAATGTGTTGTTTTTTTTTCTTTCTTTAATCACTTAACGTTTCGCTTTATAGTTTCTTCAGAAACGTTCTACTGAAACCCAAAATAATGTCTTCCGGACACCAATATACACTTGAGAAATTAAATAATAAGTTTTACGAACTGACGACTCTAAAATTTGAATTTCGATTCCTTGGTATGGACCGAATGCAGATACGACCTACTATTTAGCTTTACAACTAACACTAACAAACGTTTATATTACATTACATTATATTATTGTATTATATTACTTTTACTTCCTGTGTTACATTATAATGCACATATAAACTGATGTTTAAGAACTGCTTATATAATGTCACATGTTTTACTATTTGTACTGATAGTTATGAAGACAAATTGACCACGTAGCAAACGATAGCATATAAGTTACTGTGCAACTTAGTGACGTCAAAATGAGGCTAAACTTGAGTTACGTATATTCCAAAGCTGATTTTAGAAAACTGAGTTCGTAAGCATTCGGTTAGAACAACATCGAGTCTATTATATAATTACACAAAATATTAGGTGAGAAATTTTTCCATTTGATTAAGAAACGAAGCAAAAACCTATAATCCCGTACACCTTTACATTCTCGTCCCTAAGACATGCGCCTGGCAATGGTCAGTTGCAAACTCACTCTTTGTTAACCTGAAAATGACCTAAGAAGGTCGAAACGTTGTTCTCTACTTTTTTTAATAACAGTTTTAATACCCATACCAACCTTCCTGAGATACATGTTTAATTGTTTCATTTCGTCATATGTTAGGCTTTTCAACAGCGGTTCCAGAAATCCACTACAGTAATAACCTAACCTAGAAATCTCAATTAGTCTCTTGTTCCAAAGGGTTTTGACAATGTGAAAGCTAAATTAACAACAACAACGCCTTTACTGTGAAGATGACATTTGTTCTATTAAACTGTGCAGCAGATGTACACTACGTATACAGTTATGTACTAGATATTACATAGAAGTCTGACCTTGTGATACAATCTTATAACGAGATAATATAAAGTTATATTTGCAGCATTGTTTTGCTTAAGCATCGAACTTTAAGTTACAAAAAATACTTTTACATCGTGCCTCTATAAGCTGTATTGCAAGGCTTTTGTTTGTTTGTTTTTATCGTAGTCCAATGAGTGAATTTTAACACCTGTTAAAAAGACATAAGCTCGGCTCGCAAGGGTCTCAGTTTTGTGCTACAATTATTTAAGAATTTGCGCGGTGAACCATTCGTATCGACTGGATTAAATTAATTATTGCTCCAGTTATTTTGTTATGTGATTTCTAGTACTTATTTTGTTCGTTTCAAAAATCACGCTATCATGGATCATTAAGTTCATTGGATTGTTCCAGTTCCGGCCGCCATGGCCAGGTGGTTAGGGCGTTCGACTCGTAATTTGAGAATCGCGGGTTCGAATCCCTATCACACCAAACATACTCGCCCTTTCAGCCATGGGGGCGTTATAATATGACGGTCAATCCCATTATTCATTGGTAAAAGAGTAGCTCAAAATTTAGCAATGGGTGGTGATGACTAGCTGCCTTCCCTCTCGTCCAGCACTGATAAATTAGGGATAGCTAGCGCAGATAGCCCTCGTCTAGCTTTGTTTGAAATTCAAAAAATAAAAAAAGATCCCAATTTCTGGTAAAATACCCCACAATGTTAGGTCTCCCGACATACAACGCCAGAAACAGGATTTCGATACCCGTGGTGGACAGAGAACTTTTTTAACTTTTAAAATCCTGGTAAATTTACTTAATATACAGATATTACAAATGTCTCCTAATTTTAGCAGCTACGCCTGACGGGTAACATATATCCGAAAAATTGCTAATAAAGAATGATTTGCAATAAACGTGTATTTCAGTTTTTTACAATATATCTCTTGCAACATTTTTTTTTTTTTCGTATTGGGGTCTTTTCTATAGTATGTTTTTCTAGTTGGGTGGAGAATACGAACCTTAAAGACTTTACTGAAGATTTTCACTGAATTTACTGAAACTTCTTTATGCTCATGATTGTTGGGCCTTATGATGGTAGAGTGGTTAGAATGCAGGGCCCAAATCGGCGCCATGTTGTTGAACCTACTTGATAACGTAATGGCAGTCAGACTTGTGATTCTGTTAAAAGAGATAGACAAAGCCTTTGTGGCAGAGTGTGCTACTGCTCCGTAGTTTAATATTCTGAACGGCTATAGCTGAATCCTAGTGATTTTTGATTTGGTAAAAACAGCCATTTTTCATCACTGTTGATTCCAAAACTGGAATCTTTTTTTTTTTTCCTCTTTGTTAACTGAGAAACTTGTGTTTTTTTTTATTATTGTTTACTTTGGGACTTTACTCTTTTTTATTATTGTTAGCTTTGAAAATTTTCCCTTCTATTATTGTTAACATTGAAACTTTCTCTTTTTATTATTGTTAACTTTGAAGCTTTCTCTTTTTATTATTGTCAAGTTTGAAACTTTCCTCTTTTCATTATTGTTAGCTTTGAAAATTTTCCCTTCTATTATTGTTAGCATTGAAACTTTCTCTTTTCATTATTGTTAACTTTGAAAATATTCTCTTTTCATTAGTTTTAAATTTGAAACTTTCTCTTTTTATTGTTGTTAATTTTTAAAATTTTCTCTTATTATTGTTAACTTTAAA
The DNA here is from genome assembly GCF_004210375.1 of Tachypleus tridentatus. Classification (NCBI taxonomy): domain Eukaryota; kingdom Metazoa; phylum Arthropoda; class Merostomata; order Xiphosura; family Limulidae; genus Tachypleus; species Tachypleus tridentatus. The sequence continues at coordinate 26,448,948 of NC_134827.1, forward strand.
GCTTTTCTCTTTTTATTATTGTTAACTTTGAAACTTTATTCTTCATATTATTGTCAAGTTTGAAACTTCCTCGTTTGATTATTGTTAAATTTGAAACTTTCTCATTTGATTATTCTTAGCTTTTAAAATTTTCTCCTTTTATTATTATTAATTTTAAAACTTTCTCTTTTTATCATCCTTAACTTTGAAACTTTATCGTTTTTATTATTATGAACTTTGAAACTTTCCTCTCTATATTATTGTCAAGTTTGAAACTTTCCTCTTTTCATTATTGCTAACTTTCAAACTTTTCTCCTTTATTATTGTTAACATTGAAACTTTCTCTTTTCATTATTGTTAACTTTGAATATTTTCTCTTTTTATTATTATTAACTTTGAAGCTTTCCTCTTTCTATTGTTGTTAATTTAAAACTTTCCTCATTTTATTACTGTTGAAACTTTCTCTTTTTATTATTATCAACTTTGCAATTTTATTCTTTATATTATTGTTAAATTTGAAACTTTTTCCTTTTATTATTGTTATCTTTGAAACTTTCCTCTTTAATTATTGTTAACTTTGAAACTTTCTTTTTTTAATTATTGTTAACTTTGAAACTTTTATTTTTATTATTGTTAACTTAGAAATTTTCTCTTTTGATTATTGTTAGTAGCCTACGGATTTATAACGCTAAATTCAGAGGGTTCGATTCACTTCGGTGGATTCATCAGATAGCTTAATGTGGCTTTTCTATAAGCAAACACACGTTAGTGTTAACCTTAAAACTGTCGTTTTAGTGTTAGCTTTATTGAATTTTTATTTTCAGTCTGGTATTTAGAAATTATTTTGCAACAGGAAGTTAACTGAGAACGATAATGTTGTGGGATTTTATTTCGTTTCTCTTTATTCTTTGTTAACTTTAATCTTTATAAACATACAAAATAAATAAACTGATGATGTTTTATCTTTGTAATATTTTATTTTGACATAAGATCCTTATGATGAGGCAGGTATATCTATATAATGTGTTCTCTGAGACAAGTCGTAACAAGCAAAAATAGTAACAAATAAATTAATTTGGGCTTTTCAAAAAAATTTGCCTTCAATATTTTGAGGTTATAATGAACACGTTTGGTGTTTTAAATTGTTATAAGTTTTATTAATGTTACGTAAAAACTTTATCTTTGGATATTTACATCTGTTTTTAATGGTGAAAAAGGCCCTACGTGGCCAGGTGGTTAAGACACTCGACTTGTAATCCGAGGGTCACGTATTCGAATCCAAGTCACACCAAACATGCTCGTCCTTTCAGCCGTGAGGCCGTTATAATATTACAGTCAATCCCACTATTCATTGGTGAAAGAGTAGCCCAACAGTAGTTGGCGGTGGGTGGTGATTACTAACTACTTTCACTCTAGCCTTTCATTGCTCAATTAGGGAAAGCTAGCGCGGATAGTCCTAGTGTAGACTTCTGTAAAATTCAAACCAAATCAATTATTATTAGCTCGTTTTTTTTTAATGTTACAAAAACTTTATATTTGTATATTTACATCTGTTTTTAATGACGAAGAAATGGCGCTCTTTCTTTTCTGCTGTTCGATTAAATCTGTTTTGTAATGTGAGCGATTCATTTACAGTGCCACCTCGCTGGAGAACAGAACCTAGTGACACCAGGATTGTAAAAGGGGGAAGTTCCACCATAAACTGCCGAGCTGAAGGTTTTCCACCACCCAGAGTGGCCTGGCTTAAAGCTGCTGGTAGATTACCTCAGTTTTCTCTATTATGATATTCAGGATTTTCATTACAACAGTTCATTTAAAAAACCGTTTTTTGTTACACTTATCGCGTTCAACGTAATTTTTATCAACGGTCTTTTTTACGACTTCTATCGAGTATCTTTTAGCTGTTGTTGTTTTTTAAAATATTGTTTCAGGACGCGTCTTTTATTCCCCTGGAATGATAATTAGTGAAATTCTTATATTTATTAAAGTATTTTTTGTTTCCACCACTTTGATTAAGACGTTTGTAAGAATAATTGAAATAGGAAATAAAAAGAAAAACCTGAACATCACGTAATCATTATGAAAATGTTAATTTTCGCCTTTCCTGATGGTAATCTGTCATGAGTTATTGTTTAAGTTCCACTGCTATTTGTGTAGGGTTTTGTTTTTATGGATATCGAAGAAAATGGGTTAACATCTTCTGAAAGAAAATGAAATCATTCTGACACATAAATTGGCAGATAAACATTAGTTATAGTTTTATAATAAAAACAATTAATGGTTTGTAACATTAGAAAACATAATTACTTACGTCCTTAATTTGTTGTGTACTTTAAGCACTTATTCCCGAGTTTTTCCATATAATTTTTTTAATGCAGCTCGTGAGTTTTACAATTAAGGGAGATGCAAAATCCATTCTCGTCTTCACGATGAGCAACTAGCGGGTTTTAAAGTAATTAATTATGTATGCGTATTTCTAAAATCAGACGTACACATACAGCAAATAAAGCTCAGTATTTAATATTTATAAACAAGAAAATTCTTATCAAAACGTTACGGAATAATTTCTTTTAATCACTTCGTTAGATAATGACTAGGAATCTTTGTTTGTTTTTTTTATAATTAAATGTCAATTACAGTGATAAAACGGAAGAGAAATGAGATGTAATGCACATTTTAATACATAGATTAGGGTTAGTCAAGTCATCCGTTTACCATTATTGTGCAATATAATGGCGCCTGCTTTCAAGTTTAGGTTAAACAATAATCACACTAGGGACCGAACAGAACCAAGAATGCTATTACCGGAAACCGTGTTTTTCAGTAATGCGTTTTCCTACTCACTCGAATGCTCATCAGGGCAACGTATTATTCTCTATAATTCATTTTCCTTGGAGTCGAAAGAAACGAAATACAATATTAACGGGCCACTTATATAACACTAGAAGGTTTTAAGCGCAATTTATAGTACCGATGGGACACTACGGCTCTTCAATGAACTGAATTTTCAAAATGCTTGTTTTAAAAAGCCGTTATTTTCTATATCCCTCTCTGCAGGGGATTCTCCCGGCAATTACCAGCCAGTACCCAGCACTTCTCGTCTTCATGTCGTAGAAAATGGCTCCTTAGTGGTTTTGGATGCTCGAAAAGAAGATGGCGGATATTATTTGTGCCAGGCTTCAAATGGAATAGGAAGTGACCTCAGTAAAGTAATCTACCTCTCAGTACATGGTATGTATTCACAGAAATAGGACGTTACGGAGTTGTTCTTTCCTTGATTAGAAAATTTCGGATGTGTACACCAGTGATTTCTGAACTATTTCAGTGTGAGGCCCCCTCTGTTGTGAGTGAAGCCCCCTTTGTTGTGAATAAAAAAATTAAGACGCCTCAACCTATAACTTTACGATGGTAATTGAAAAGCAATGCCGTAAGAATAACATCTCCATTTGATACACCCTATTATTTACTGAATTCAAAATAATTTGTTATCGATTTATTTGTTTCTTTAGATTTAAAATTAATTCAACATTTTCGTTTTCAGCTCACATTTTAGTAACCCCCTCGGAAAAAGCTTCACTGATAACACTTTACAAAACACTCTGATAATAAAATAACAATTCGACCGAGTCAGAAATTAGGAACATACAATTTTTGTGCATATACATTCGCCACAACGTATATGTAAATATATATAACTGTTCCCTGTTATTTTGTTATATATATATATATATGTATACTCGTTATGACCAAATTAGACGGTTCTAATATCCAGCTACAATGTTCAAGCCATATGTTATCCATTTCTTGGCAAGTTTGACTCAATATTTCATGTACTTGTTTTTGAATCAAAAGCTACAAGGTTCGAGCCGTGATATGCCGCTGAACATTTTACACAATCAGCTGTGATGATGGTACTGACAAGCAATACCACTATTCGTTTATTAGTAGCTCTTCTAGTGTTGTTGATTAGTTGTGCACTCAACAGTTGTATTTGAGATACGTGCGCACGAGCCCTGTAGGGTTTCTGTCCTGCCTCAATATTCCTTTCTGATTTTAAAACAAACAAAATATCTAATATTGTCCTTTTCAGAGTACCTATAGCCATGGCATTCAAAATATGGGATGGAATAGACTTATTAATTCAAATAATTATGAAAGAAAGCCAAATCGAAGCAAAAACTTTTGTTGGATTACAACACTAAGAATACATTGCCAACTATTATAGAACTTGTTTTCAAGGTGGATTCTTATACTATGAATTATGCTCGAAAATGTCCTTGCAATTTGGTTGAGGAACATCAGGTAAGGGACGTTATTCAAAATGGCCGCCAATGAGCTGACGTGTACATTAAATTGCATATTATGAAACCAGAATTTCTTCCCCTTGTGTGGTATTTCTGATAATGCCGAGTAGTCTTAAAACATTTAGAATACCATATAAATACCATATATGCTTTCAGATTTCTTCTTTCTTAAGTACATAAATCACACAAGACAGACTAGCGCCGTGCACGTGTTGTCTCTGCGCATGTCCCCTGCATCAAGAGTCATACACAATATTGTCCCCCAGTGGCTCAGCGGTATGTCTGCGGACTTACAACGCTAAAAACTGGGTTTCGATACCCGTGGTGGACAGAGCAGAGATAACCCATTGTGTAGCTTTGTGCTTAATTCAAAAGAACAACAACAACATACCGTACACAATATTATTCTGATCATTATGACATCTGTATGGGAGGAAGCCGAAGGCATTGCTAAAATTAGTTTTAATTAAAGTTCTTACAATTGTATTTTTTTTTTACAACTGGTAAAGCGGAAGTCGCTAAAATATTATAATGTTGTAATAGTACAGTTTGTGTACTTGGTTTGTTTTTTACAATTGTAGATTCTCGGACATGCTTACTGCACAGCTCTAAAACGTCCCGTTTTCTAACTTGCTGGAGATGTTAATGGTAAAAATATTATTTTCTACAGACTATGTATATCCGCCCCAGTATGTTTTAAGGGGTCTGAGTTTACTGGTGAAGTGATCATGACGATTCTAATGAAATTAAAGATGTTTCCGTATTTACTCGTAATGGCCATTGAAAATATTAATTTCGTCTCTTTGTTCTGCAGGTAACAACTTGCAATATTTTGCTCTTTTCGTCATCAGGTTTTGTGTAAGATATTCACAAATGTTTATAGTGTAACAACCTTTGAGAACGTCTATATCCTCGAGAAGGTTGTGGTAAATTGATGGTATCTGTACCATTCATTCATAACTTGACTATTACTGTCTCTTTACAAGTAAGTGTTTCTTAACACTTTCCATAAAACAGCAACGAGTCCACAGAACAATTACTTAACCAACTTGCATATCAGACAAACGGATGGTGCTTAGAGTTAGTATAATGATCCAATTAACTTAGTCTTCATACGTAGAGAAATGGATGGTGTTTAGGGTTAGTATAATGATCCAATTAACTTAGTCTTCATATTTAGAGAAAAGTATAGTGTTTAGGGTTAGTATAATGATCCAATTAACTTAGTCTTCATACTTAGAGAAATGGATGGTGTTTAGGGTTAGTATAATGATCTAATTAACTTAGTCTTCATATTTAGAGAAAAGTATAGTGTTTAGGGTTAGTATAATGATCCATTTAACTTAGTCTTTATACGTAGAGAAATGGATGGTGTTTAGGGTTAGTATAATGATCTAATTAACTTAGTCTTCATATTTAGAGAAAAGTATAGTGTTTAGGGTTAGTATAATGATCCAATTAACAGTCTTCATACTTAGAGAAATGGATGGTGTTTAGGGTTAGTATAATGATCTAATTAACTTAGTCTTCATATTTAGAGAAAAGTATAGTGTTTAGGGTTAGTATAATGATCCATTTAACTTAGTCTTCATACTTAAATAAAAAGTATAGTGCTTAGGGTTAGTATAATGATCCAATTTACTTGGTTTTTATACTTAGAGAAACGGATAGTGTTTAGGGTTAGTATAATGATTCAATTTACTTGGTTTTTATACTTAGAGAAACGGATAGTGTTTAGGGTTAGTATAATGATCCAATTCACTTGATTTTTATACTTACAGAAATGGATGGCGTTCAGGGTTAGTATAATGATTCAGTTAACCTGGTCTTAATACTTAGAGAGAAGTATAATGTTTAGGGTTAGTATAATGATCCAATTCACTTGATCTTCATACTTACGGAAATGGATGGCGTTCAGGGTTAGTATAATGATTCAGTTAACCTGGTCTTAATACTTAGAGAGAAGTATAGTGTTTAGGGTTAGTATAATGATCCAATTCACTTGATCTTCATACTTACAGAAATGGATGGCGTTCAGGGTTAGTATAATGATTCAGTTAACCTGGTCTTCATAATTAAACATAAAGGTAGTTTTGAGGAAGGAACTATGGATCTTATACACAAGAGACAAACAATGTATTAACTTCTTTATTTCTCTGTTGTACATTTTGTTTCTGGTCAGGATAGATTTGTTTTCGTCTGGTTTGTTTCTGAAAATACCTCATTTAGGGTTGGTTTTTTTTCTTCTCACAGAAAAGTAGAAATTAATGATTTATTGTATTAGTTCATGCAATATCTATGTGAACACACATCAGAAGTACTGTCAATACCTGTGAACACACATCAGAAGTACTGTCAATACCTGTGAACACACATCAGAAGTACTGTCAATACCTGTGAACACGCATCAGAAGTACTGTCAATACCTGTGAACACACATCAGAAGTACTGTCAATATCTATGTGAACACACATCAGAAGTACTGTCAATACCTGTGAACACACATCAGAAGTACTGTCAATATCTATGTGAACACACATCAGAAGTACTGTCAATACCTGTGAACACACATCAGAAGTACTGTCAATATCTATGTAAACACACATCAGAAGTACTGTCAATACCTGTGAACACACATCAGAAGTACTGTCAATACCTGTGAACACGCATCAGAAGTACTGTCAATACCTGTGAACACACATCAGAAGTACTGTCAATACCTGTGAACACACATCAGAAGTACTGTCAATACCTGTGAACACACATCAGAAGTACTGTCAATACCTGTGAACACACATCAGAAGTACTGTCAATACCTGTGAACACACATCAGAAGTACTGTCAATACCTGTGAACACGCATCAGAAGTACTGTCAATACCTGTGAACACACATCAGAAGTACTGTCAATATCTATGTGAACACACATCAGAAGTACTGTCAATATCTATGTGAACACACATCAGAAGTACTGTCAATACCTGTGAACACACATCAGAAGTACTGTCAATACCTGTGAACACACATCAGAAGTACTGTCAAAACCTGTGAACACACATCAGAAGTACTGTCAATATCTATGTGAACACACATCAGAAGTACTGTCAATATCTGTGAACACACATCAGAAGTACTGTCAATGTAACACACATCAGAAGTACTGTCAATACCTGTGAACACACATCAGAAGTACTGTCAATACCTGTGAACACACATCAGAAGTACTGTCAATACCTGTGAACACACATCAGAAGTACTGTCAATATCTATGTGAACACACATCAGAAGTACTGTCAATACCTGTGAACACACATCAGAAGTACTGTCAATATCTATGTGAACACACATCAGAAGTACTGTCAATATCTATGTGAACACACATCAGAAGTACTGTCAATACCTGTGAACACACATCAGAAGTACTGTCAATACCTGTGAACACACATCAGAAGTACTGTCAAAACCTGTGAACACACATCAGAAGTACTGTCAATATCTATGTGAACACACATCAGAAGTACTGTCAATATCTATGTGAACACACATCAGAAGTACTGTCAATACCTGTGAACACACATCAGAAGTACTGTCAATATCTATGTAAACACACATCAGAAGTACTGTCAATACCTGTGAACACACATCAGAAGTACTGTCAATACCTGTGAACACACATCAGAAGTACTGTCAATATCTATGTGAACACACATCAGAAGTACTGTCAATATCTATGTGAACACACATCAGAAGTACTGTCAATATCTATGTGAACACACATCAGAAGTACTGTCAATATCTATGTGAACACACATCAGAAGTACTGTCAATATCTATGTAAACACACATCAGAAGTACTGTCAATACCTGTGAACACACATCAGAAGTACTGTCAATATCTATGTGAACACACATCAGAAGTACTGTCAATACCTGTGAACACACATCAGAAGTACTGTCAATACCTGTGAACACACATCAGAAGTACTGTCAATATCTATGTAAACACACATCAGAAGTACTGTCAATACCTGTGAACACACATCAGAAGTACTGTCAATATCTATGTGAACACACATCAGAAGTACTGTCAATACCTGTGTGAACACACATCAGAAGTACTGTCAATATCCTGTGAACACACATCAGAAGTACTGTCAATATCTATGTGAACACACATCAGAAGTACTGTCAATATCTATGTGAACACACATCAGAAGTACTGTCAATATCTATGTGAACACACATCAGAAGTACTGTCAATACCTGTGAACACACATCAGAAGTACTGTCAATACCTGTGAACACACATCAGTGAACACACATCAGAAGTACTGTCAATACCTGTGAACACACATCAGAAGTACTGTCAATACCTGTGAACACACATCAGAAGTACACACATCAGAAGTACTGTCAATACCTGTGAACACACATCAGAAGTACTGTCAATACCTGTGAACACACATCAGAAGTACTGTCAATACCTGTGAACACACATCAGAAGTACTGTCAATATCTATGTAAACACACATCAGAAGTACTGTCAATACCTGTGAACACACATCAGAAGTACTGTCAATACCTGTGAACACACATCAGAAGTACTGTCAATACCTGTGAACACACATCAGAAGTACTGTCAATACCTGTGAACACACATCAGAAGTACTGTCAATACCTGTGAACACACATCAGAAGTACTGTCAATATGAACACACTGTCAATATCTATGTAAACACACATCAGAAGTACTGTCAATACCTGTGAACACACATCAGAAACTGTCAATACTGTGAACACACATCAGAAGTACTGTCAATACCTGTGAACACACATCAGAAGTACTGTCAACCTGTATCAGAAGTACTGTCAATACACACATCAGAAGTACTGTCAATATCTATGTGAACACACATCAGAAGTACTGTCAATATCTATGTGAACACACATCAGAAGTACTGTCAATATCTATGTGAACACACATCAGAAGTACTGTCAATAATGAACACACATCAGAAGTACTGTCAATACCTGTGAACACACATCAGAAGTACTGTCAATACCTGTAAACACACATCAGAAGTACTGTCAATACCTGTGAACACACATCAGAAGTACTGTCAATATCTATGTGAACACACATCAGAAGTACTGTCAATACCTGTGAACACACATCAGAAGTACTGTCAATACCTGTGAACACACATCAGAAGTACTGTCAATACCTGTGAACACACATCAGAAGTACTGTCAATACCTGTGAACACACATCAGAAGTACTGTCAATACCTGTGAACACACATCAGAAGTACTGTCAATTCCCATTTACTGATGTAATAAAATGTAGTACACTTTTTGATCTTAAATAACCACGTTTTTCCTTTGAAACATGACCCATCTTAAACTACATTGCATTAAATAATTAATAAAAGGAAACGGGTACTTGTAACGTTTTAAACCAGTTCTTATAAGATAATATTAATAACACTTTTAAGTTATATTTTTATGAATATCAGACACTGTTCTTATAAGCTGCTAATTAAACATTTAGCACATGTGATTCTTATGGCCACAGAGTCCGTAACATTTTACTTCTATATAGAACATGAACTTCACGAACAATAAAGGCAGGCTGTGCTCAAACCAAAGTGCTGATTAATTTCCAAGGTATCCTTCACCTCTCATTTACAATATTTTTTTTTTTCCAGGAACCATTATAATCTAGAGTTACCTCGTGAGGTATTACATGTTTCACAACAGTAATCATACATATTCCAAGATAACCACTGTACTTAGACGGTCCCTTTTTGTCAAGGAATGTATTTGGTCAGTTTTTCTGGTTGCAGTGGATATTATCTTCCTTTAGACTGAAGGCAGAACCAATTGTGTATGGAAACTCATGGATAATAGCCAATGATGTCCTTGATGTGTGGCATTACTTATGCTGTTCCATAGGGTGTAAAGGTACCCAATCCACCAATGTTTTTTCCTGCTCACACCATACTCTCATTACCCACAATCAACGTTGTTCATTGGTCCACAGGACGTGCTCTGGTTCATTATAGGAACAATTGTAAGCGAAATGTGCACCTCTTTGAGTGTCAGGCTTACAGGTCATCCTTTGAATTTTGTTTTTAACTTCCTAAATTACTGAACGATTTCACATTCTGTTATCTGATAATGACACTTTCAGATACTTGTAACAAAGTTTCATCAGTCTGTTATAACTGGTTGTCTTCCATTCGCCGAATAGCTCTCTACATGACTAAAACATTCGAATGTCTTCCAGGTTCGTGAACGATTTGGAACAATTAGACTGTGTTATTTCACTGACAATTTGAGAATCATTATGTATAACACTATCGTATACCCTAACTTCACATTTTAATAGCTATCTGAAATAAATAAATTTTGCGAAATGAAATTGGACCAACAAGGAGACAGAAAAGTTTAATCGAGGCAGTCAAACATCAGTACATTCCTTTATGAACCTAACAGAATTAAGATCATTCATGAAATGAATCCGTGTCGTATTCGTAGAATAATTATTGGTAAAAATCAACTAGATTAACAATTTTAATACGTAGAAAGGACAGTACATTTTGGTAACTCCACGTTTCAAAAATGGCTTTTATGTCATGTTTCTTAGCAACAAAAGTATAATCCAATATTATTGTTAGTATATGTACTGAAATGTATAATAAAATGTACACATAAAAAAACTAGAAAACTATTTGTTGATTTCTTAATTTAGAGTCGGCCCGGCATGGCCAGGTGGGTTAAGACGTTCGACTCGTAATCCGAGGATCGCGGTTTCGAATTCTGGTCGCACAAAACATGCTCGCCTTTTCAGCCGTGGAGGCGTTATAATGTGACGATCAATCCCACTATTTGTTGATAAAAGAGTAGTGGGTGGTGATGACTAGCTGCCTTCCCTCTAGTCTTACACTACTAAATTAGGGACAGCTAGCACAAATAGCCTTCGAGTAGCTTTGTGCGAATTTCAAAAACAAACAAACAAACCATTACATGTCTGATTAATGTAACAGAGAACTAACGTTATTTGGTGTTCAGTGTTAACTTTTAACAGCTGATGTCTTCTGCCATAGCTATAAATTCACAAGTTCCAAAGCACCAGTTGTGGATGACTACTGGACTGTGGTCAACCCTAAACTTTTTTTCTGTATAACTGGTCTGTTCTGTCAACAAGTCGCTCCAATATGTTGATAGAGTTACTTTAAATCTGTCGTAGATGTTTTGTGGCAGGGAATTTTATCACATTGGTTTACCGACCAAACAAACTTTGCCATGACTCTTGTAACGCGTTTAGTCAATAACGTTTGATATTCATGGGTGTTTTGAAATGCAGACTCTTCACAGAAAAAAATATCTATTTCAACTTAAGTAACTCACCCAAGATATTTAAAGCCTCCCCGTAACACAACACAGTCAAATAGGAACTGATCAGTTGTCTGCCTTCAGAAGTCACAGAGGGCTGTCATTTTGAAATCACTTAAAGAAGTTGACATCATTCTGCAATATTCAAGTTCAATCAACAGAATTCAGCAAGTTTCTGCTCTTGGTGGTGATGCACGGTTTGCATTTCCCACCCCTTCAAAAACACCCTTAATTATTTATTTATTATATGAAAAACTCTGTATTCTTTATAAACGTAGCGAGTGAAGAATTGCTATGCTCTGAAATGCTCAAGGTCACCCTAAATCTCTTTCTAGGGGTTGACCTGTCACGTCCATCATATTTTTAAAAGTACACACACAGAAAGAGAACATATAGCTCGTGACCAAACATTTTTTTTTTTTTTTTCCATTTACACATCCATTGCAACCTTCCCTTTGTGTCCTGTCTCGAGTTTTGCAACCCAGCGGCACAATGGTATGTCTGTGGATTTAAATGTCAAGGTACAGATAAACTGTTGGGTAGTTCTTACAAATCACGATATTTTCAGCCCTATCATTAACTGGTAATCTATTTGTTTAGGAAATCTTTATATTTATACTCATGAGTTATGTCTAGGAAATCTCTATATTTATACTCATGAGTTATGTCTAGGAAATCTCTATATTTAGACTCATGAGTTATGTCTAGGAAATCTCAATATTTATACTCATGAGTTATGTCTAGAAAATCTCTATATTTAAACTCATGAGTTATACGTTAAACAATTAAAAAACAAACTATTAACGTAGCTATAGTCATGAAGGTATTTAATGTCATTTTGAGAAAAACAAGACGAGGTTGTAAAAACTACATTGTAACACTATATGCTCTAATACGGCTGAATAGTAAAAACTACATTGTAACACTATATGCTCTAATACGGCTAAATATCAGTTTGTTTGTTTTTCCAGTTGCTGCTCATTTCCACGATTCTTTCCAAGCTCTACAGAAAATGAAAGGCGAGGAAGCTACTCTGAGGTGTGATGCGTATGGTGAACGGCCAATAAAAGTATCTTGGCTTAAAGACAAACAGCCAATTACCTCTTTAAGAGATCCAAGGTATTTGTATCACCAGTGAAACGTAACAAAATTCGTGAAGTTTTTTAATAATTCCACAGTCGAAGGTCTATCTGGTTTTACTTAACGAGACCAACTAGTCTTGTAGAAGAAATGGTACTGAAAACATTAGAAATATCTATTGGAACTTTTTTTGTGCAAGGATATAAGGTGCTAAATTATATCGCATTTCAAATTGTTCAGTTTATGCATTAAGTGTATCTCAAGTGTTTAAAGGTCCAGCCTGGCCAGGTGTGGTAAGGCGTTCGAATCCCGGTCGCACCAAACATGCTAGCCCTTTCAGCCCTGTGGGCGTTATAATGTGACGGCAATCTCACTATTCGTTGGTAGAAGAGTAGCCCTAGAGTTGGCGTTGGGTGGTGATGACTAGCTGCCTTCCCTCTAGTCTTACACTGCTAAATTAGGGACGGCTAGCACAGATAGCCCTCGTGTAACTATGCGCGAAATATAAAAAAAACAAACAAGTGGTTAAATATGAAAGAAGATAAAATATTTTCCTATGTTTTTGTTAACATTTCTTCTCCTTTGTCTTTCTACTTATATGTCTTGTCTTTATATGTATGTATATATATTATGTCATTTTATTTCATGAAACGTACTGTTATCTCTATGAAGATGACTTAATGTGGAGTACAATGAAACATATAAAAGCCTCTAAAGTTAATAAGACTATAGAGGGACAATAGTGAGGGATTTCCTGTGTGGAAGAAACCCGTTCGGCAATTAAGGACATGAGTATTGGAAGTTTGGGTTAATCGAGTCGTCTTATCCTCTTTATCCGGCTTAGCATCTCCGTTTCTCCTACAGTCGCTGGAAGATAGACTTAATGATGTTACAGGAAGAAGGCTTCATCCGATACAAACTCTATTCTTGTAAACATTTGGCCACAAATGGTTTATTTTCTTACGCAACCGTACAAACTCTGTGTTATAATAACCGTTCCTTTTCTGTTGCAGTTAGCTAAAGCTTGCAAGAAAAAAATTTTTTTTTTTTTTAGAAAGATCTTCTACTGTGGTGGGTCAGCGATATACACTTAAAATGGCAATAACATCCTGGATTTAGATCCCCACGGTAAACAGAATGTGGATTGTCTATTGTGTAGTTTTACAGAAACAGCAAACAACGTTTAGATTGTCTATTGTGTAGTTTTACAGAAACAGCAAACAACGTTTAGATTGTCTATTGTGTAGTTTTACAGAAACAGCAAACAACGCTTAGATTGTCTATTGTGTAGTTTTACAGAAACAGCAAACAATATTTAGATTGTGATGCATAAGGTTTTACAGAAACAGCAAACAACGCTTAGATTGTCTATTGTGTAGTTTTACAGAAACAGCAAACAACGTTTTTCCTTATGTTTTAAAGACATTGTCTCTTGAAATTTTCTCTGTAAAGTGATGTACGTTGCTGATGCATAAGGTCAAAGAGTAAACAAATATTTAAGATACTGATGCATAAGGTCAAAGAGTAAACAAATATTTATGATACTGATGCATAAGGTCAAAGAGTAAACAAATATTTATGATACTGATGCATAAGGTCAAAGAGTAAACAAATATTTATGATACTGATGCATAAGGTCAAAGAGTAAACAAGTATTTATGATACTGATGCATAAGGTCAAAGAGTAAACAAATATTTATGATACTGATGCATAAGGTCAAAGAGTAAACAAGTATTTATGACAAGATTTTCTCTTTTTCACTTTTTCTACATTCAGTTGACATCATAATATATTTTAGAATGACGTGCTATAGATCAAACCAAAAATGACTCCTACCTATGGTACAATGTAATCCTCTTATGAAATTCAATCAAGGCCGCACTTCACAGCTACTAACTCGGATGATGTACTCCATTGATTTGTTTTATTGGCTTACCTTTAGGCTGGGCGTGGCCAAATGGTGATGAGTGATATCTAGTTGAGATATCAGATGAAATGACATTAAATCTGTGTCTCCTTCTGGTGAACAGTTTTATATTGGGATGGTTACTTAACCTTTTGGGCCCCTCGTCTAGCACGTGTCAGTCAGAGTGACAGTATCAATATCTTTTCAATTTTGTGTAATAAAGTAAGAAAATATTGTATTTTCAATTTTGTGCAATAAAGTAAGAAAATATTGTATTTTCAATTTTGTGTAATAAAGTAAGAAAATATTGTATTTAATGTTGATGCTAAAACTGTATTTCTGATACGAATAACTAAATCAACTTCTATACTGACTTATTTGAGGGTAAACATCCATTCCTACTGATTGAGCAAACAACAAACTTCGTATCTTAGTACAGTTTGAAAAAGTCAACAAAACTATGTTAGACATCTTTGCTCAAGTACAGAAGGGAAAAAAAAGCCTTATCAGTCATTTCATAATTTTAATATAAGCGATAGTGCTGCCATCTTTTTATATCACAAACAACTATTATTATTAAAATGCATTGAAGAAACCAAGATGCTGTATTTGCTGTCGCAAGAATGACTGCTTTGGTACTTTTATATAATCCAAAGTTTTACATAACATAATAATAACGTAGCTTCCCCATCAAGTTATATGTTTTTCATAAAAATAAATTCTCTTTTTCCGGTTTACAACTTCCTTTTTTATTCTTACAGGTATGACTTTTTAGAAACTGTGACGTCTGATGGGGTCACAGGTCAACTCATTATTCGCAATACAGACCGAAGAGATTCCGCTCTGTTCACTTGCAGAGCATCAAACATGTACGGCCAAGATGAAAGCAACATTCAGCTGCTGGTTCAAGGTAATAAAACGTTAAACTTATTACAAAACTTAAAGATTTAATGTATTAAAATAAACGTGGTGCAGGCAGAACAACCATCTCTCTTTCGTTGTTCTGTATGTTTTTCAAAAAACTCACACATTGAACTTTAAAACAACCGTATTTAAAACACTAAAACTTCAATCTTTCAACTCTGTCTTTCCTCAGGGTTTGAGAAACGAATGTGGAAGCCGAGGTACATTAATTGAAAGATATATCTATTGAACTTCAAGATTCTCTGGTTTGTCCGTGGTATGTTTACGAACTTAAAACGTTAAAATTCGGAAATTACACATCCACGCGAGTAAGCAGAGCGCAAATAGTCTATTGTGTAGCTATGCGCTGAAACAAAAGAAATGAAACACTTAAATAAACACGATTTTCAGACACTAAATTACTGTTTTCTTAAGTCAAGCCGGGTGTGGATTTTCAGACACTAAATTATTGTTTTCTTAAGCCAAGCCGGGTGTGGATTTTAAGACACTAAATTATTGTTTTTTTAAGTCAAGCCGGGTGTGGATTTTCAGACACTAAATTACTGTTTTCTTAAGTCAAGCCGGGTGTGGATTTTCAGACACTAAATTATTTTTTTTTTCAGTCAAGCCGGGTGTGGATTTTCAGACACTAAATTTTTTTTTTTTCAGTCAAGCCGAGTGTGGATTTTCAGACACTAAATTATTGTTTTCTTAAGTCAAGCCGGGTGTGGATTTTCAGACACTAAATTATTGTTTTCTTAAGCCAAGCCGGGTGTGGATTTTAAGACACTAAATTATTTTTTTTTTAAGTCAAGCCGAGTGTGGATTTTCAGACACTAAATTACTGTTTTCTTAAGTAAGCCGGGTGTGGATTTTCTAAATTACTGTTTTCCGGGTGTGGATTTTCAGACACTAAATTATTGTTTTCTTAAGTCAAGCCGGGTGTGGATTTTCAGACACTAAATTACTGTTTTTTTAAGTCAAGCCGGGTGTGGATTTTCAGACACTAAATTATTGTTTTCTTAAGTCAAGCCGGGTGTGGATTTTCAGACACTAAATTATTGTTTTCTTAAGTCAAGCCGGGTGTGGCCCGATAGTTAGTGTATCGGGCTTTGCGGTTCGTTGCTGAACACTCTTTGAACTTTCAACAGTAGATGCGTTATGAAAGTGGCTCCTGACCCGTAATTTAGTAGTGAAGAAAATGAAGTCTAAATCTTAGGGCACATCCTTACATCTACATTTATTATAAAACATGTTTAATTCCACAGATTATCGTCTTATGAGTGTTGAATTAAAGATAACACCCTTGTAAATTTTGTTCCTAGTTATTTGGTATCACATGTGTGGAATTTCTTGTGTTTAGCGCCTCACATTGGAGCTTTGAGAAAATAATTATATTCTATTACAGATATAATAAGTACATATAAAATTTGATATTGCTTTTAGTAGACTTTTACGATAATTTCACGTATTTAAGTTAGATTGAATAATTCAACAATTCAGGTGGTGTTTGGGGCGAAGTTTACATTAAATTCTAACGAAATGTGACTCTAAAAATTCATTTAAATAAGAATAAGAATGAATACGAAGTAAAACTATGATATTTTCCTCAACCCGGTTTGCTGTCCAGTCTCGTAGCTTCAGTGTCCACGCTTTGGTCATTTTTGTTCCTCGGAGATAAAATTTAGTTTAACGCACATGTAGCACTGAAATACGCACAAAACGACTTTAGAAGTGGTCCATTTTTTAGTTTGAAGTGCATTTGTTAGGAATTTACAAATTCTTGAACTTTCCCTACAGAACCCCCTGACACTCCCCAAGATGTCAGAGTTCAAGATTTCACCAGCAGAACAGTGTCTCTAAGTTGGTCGCCATCGTATAGTGGTAACAGTCGTATCACTAAGTACATCGTGCGTTATCAATTGGCTACTGACTCGAAATCTGACTTAGCAGGTAAGGATCTAAAGGGGTAACACCCCCCATATCGCTATGTACATCGTACGTTATCAATTGACCACTGACTCCAAACTTGACTAGGCATTAAAGGATCTAAAGATTAATACAAATAGTGGTGGAGCATGTACGTATTAGTTTGTGGTCATTTTCAATAACTGTATTAATATAAAAATTGACTTTACATAAATTCGAATTACTTTTTTTTTTCAGTCTGACTTACATAGGAAGAAATTTATAAGTGAAACTGATTAACTATGTGCTTTTAAGCACTTTAGCTTATAGTACTGTAAAAAGTGTCAGAACAAAATAAAAAATAGATTTCAGGCTACACCAGAAGATAAGGCATAGGTAACATTTTATCAATCTGCATATTTCGGGCGACAGAACGTAGATAGAAGTGTTTGAGTTTACCAAACTGTTAATATTTAGTGAGTCCACCTATTGGTTTGATAACAGTCTTTCAGGCATTGTTATACCATATTTAATCAAAGTGTTATTTAGGGTTTCACTCCACATCTCTCTGATGCACTCCCATAAAGTTTCTTTGAAAGTAACTTTTGATTTATCAAGTTTTTTAATCAAGCAAATCACAGATCTGCTCAACTGGGTTGACATCATGGTTCTGTGGTGGTCATTGCATCTTTCATAGATAAGTAATTTCTGTATAGGTTGGATGAGTGTTAATAGTCATTGTCTCTTGGTAGCAAAATTCTCTACCAGTATAATACGCAAACTACTGGGTATACCATAATGGATCAGTATCTGATGATACTTGTGTTGATCCGTTATTTCATATACGTGTTTTGTAAACATCTTTTGTCTTCTTAACATAAAACACCCCAAAAGCATCATGCTGTCTCCCCCATGCTTCATGGTAGGTACTATGCACTGAGGTAAGTATCTTTTACCTTTCATTTACCAGACTTGTAACCTACATTTTGAACCAAATATTTCAAACTTGGACTCAGTTGTTCATAATACCCTTTTTCTATCATCAACAGTCCGGTTTCTGTACTAAGTAAATGTCATTCTCTTGACAATATTTGGAGATCGAAGTAAAAGTTCTTTAATTACTACACGACCAAATATTCCATTCTCGTCAAGTCTTCTTGTTACTGTAGATCTGGACACCTTTCTGTCATCTGGTCCATGGTCATTTATCTTACGCTTGAGATCAGTAGCACTCTTTTTTCTGTCCTGCAGGCTACATAAACAAAGATATTTAACATCAGTACCATTGAGTTTAGGTGTTCTGCCTCTTCCTTTCATATTTCAGATATACTTGTGTCTGTCTCATGATGTAAGAAGTACTTTGTGTTTGTGGAGCAATTCAAATCTTCAACAATTTATCAAAGAGTTCAACCATCATTACATAAAGCTTTTATATGATCTCTCTGCTCTACTGACAATTCTCTACACTTTTTTGGGCCGTGTCATGATAACAAAATTTAATGTATATAGTGTTAATTAAAGATTGTTTTTATCAATATGTGCTCTTAAATTCATTTCTTCTACAATATACCGACACCATAGTCTAGTTTTTGTTATATAGTTAAGATATTGCATGAAGTACATTAACAGTTATTTCAGATCTCAGACTTCATCATTGTGTTCAATCAAGCAGAACCCTTATGACATGCCCTTGGTTCAAGCATGTGGGAATTTAAAAACAAATGATAAGTATTCTCACCTTGGTTCATTCAGTTGTCAACAAGGATCAGTGAAGTGTTACCATAGTATTGAAATCTACATTCTGTAATGATATGGAAGAATTAGTCCCATAAAATGGAACGAATAACAAAATAGTGATACTTTTGCCCATCATTGTAGTTCACAAAATAAAAGTTCTAACTGATATGATTCTATAACATACAGCGTCTTAACCATTGCTATGTTTGTTGTATCTCAACCCACCTCAAGAGTCCTGGTTTTAAACGAAAGGTATCGTCGGCACTGGATATGGTTGACATGTGATTATCCACTCTTCTCTCACTTCAAAATTCCTATTGTTATTTTCAACACATTATAATGTGTAAGGTTGAATTTGTTTAGCTTTGCTATAGCGGCTCTTAGAATGACTCTATCTTAGAACGACTCTAATTTTTTTTCATGTTTGTTTGTTTTCAAGTACAAATTTTTAGCTCATAGCTCCGTCATCTCTTGTCAGATTTGAGATCTAATTGCAGTTTTGAGCTCCTAGCTCCAAACCTTTCGATTGATATATTGACCACACCCAAAGTCTCGTAGATTAACTTCGGTTTGAAGGTAGGCTGGTAGAGATCCGGATGAGTAATAAAACTGAATCAGATATCCGTGCGCTCCATCCTTGGTTTTTCTAGCGCAGGAAAGTATTATATATTAATTTAATATCTCGCCATTTCTCGGGATTTGTACCCCTGAAGGGTCAGGTGCACTTTGATCTCTTCCTCCTTCTTTTACTTTCATGATCATACAGTGTAGGTTGGTATGGCTACTGCTTTAGGGTTAGAGTGGTCTGAGCTTACTCTGACCCTTTTCAGGGCAATGTCCATCTACTAGTTTCGTAGTACACTTATCAATATTATTTGTTCTATCAGTAGGAAGTCTAGTTTGATGGTAGACTCTTTTCTATCTTCCTTTTATTTATATATCGATATATTTATTTTTATTATTTTTATTTAGTTTTTGGTTTTATAATTTATTTTGTTTAAAATATTTGTTAATCGGAAAGAGATGTTTAGGACTATCTTCATCATGTATGAGGTACTTGTCTAGTTAGCATAATAATTCATTTTTCATCCAATTGTTATCAAAATACGTTATTGTAATGTGTAGTAGTTCATCTGGTATGGTTGGTATGTTTGAATATTTGTGTATGAATTTAGGTTATGTTGTTCTGTGAACTCTATATGCTGTCGTGGGGAGTCTGTTTTGTATTGTTTCCAGCTTGGTTTTGATTATTTTGTCACTTACAGTAATCCAAGCTGGAGCTGTATGAGTGGTCAAACAATTTCGGAGTGCCCTTTCTGACGAGGATGGCTTGTATCTCATATTCACCCGGAGATTTGTTTTTTGTGTTTTTTTTATTGTTTCATGAAGTTCATGTATGGATATTTCTTTCGTTAGGATCGTGTCGTCAGTTTATGTGTCTTGCGTTTGTTTTAGATACACTCTAAAATTGGGAAAATTGGTTCAAATTGGTATTTATTGTTTAGTATATAATTTGTGACTGCTATAAAAATAAGTATTCATATCTAGATCAGTGTGTGTTTTAAATGTATTCTGTAGTTGAAAGCTTCGACTTTTCCTTATTTGTGTAAGTTATTGTATTATTGTATTCAAGTGTAGGATATTTTCTTGCAGCTGAATTATCATTGGTGAGTCGTCTAAGGTGTATCCAGAATTTCCTCGAGTCATTTCGTTTAATTTTATACAAAAGTCCCATTTATCTTGTTTTACTTGTTTTATTTGTGTTCTAATGTGATTTCGTATTTTGCTTACTGGTGTTTTGGTTTCACTATTTCTTGTTATCACGAATTGTTTCTTGTTCTTTGCATTAT
Organism: Tachypleus tridentatus; assembly: GCF_004210375.1. Lineage (NCBI taxonomy): Eukaryota > Metazoa > Arthropoda > Merostomata > Xiphosura > Limulidae > Tachypleus > Tachypleus tridentatus. The sequence goes on from NC_134827.1 coordinate 26,470,013, forward strand.
ACCAAAGAATGCTGTAACGTATTGATGAAATCAATTCAAGACGCCAGATTAAATAAATACATGTGATATACATAAAACTGTCTATTTAACTACGATGTTTGACTCACTAACGAGTGGAATGACCGTTAACTCTGTTTAATAACACTTTCGTTTGTAGTGTTTAGTAACTGTTAATTCCATTATGATAAATATAACATTTCACTCTGTTTATTGTTGGTTTCTTTTTGGGGGAGGGAATTTGCTGTTTATAGTCACTAATGTAATGGTCGGTTTCAGTAATGTATTTTGTTCAATGGACTTAGTGATGACTGAAACGGACGTAAACGTTTCGCTCTCACTTACCACCATCCCCTCCCAGAAAAAGGTTTCTCATATATTACTTATTCGTAACCTGAGGATCCCGTGTTTGAATCCCCGTCCCACCAAACATGCTCGCCCTTTCAACCGTGGGGGCTTATAATGTGACGGTTAATCCCACCATTTGTTGGTAAAAGAGTAACCCAAGAGTTAGCGGTGAGTGGTGATGACTAGCTGCCTTTCTTCTAACCTTACACCACTAAATTAGGGACGGCTAGCGCAGATAGCCCTCGTGTAGCTTTGCGCTAAATTAAAAAACAAAACATTATCGACAAGTATTTTAGAAACTAACCTAAGATGGTTATTACTCCGACCAATCTTAATGAATGTTTCGACAGAAACTGACTTCATATTATATTGTCGAAAGAAAACATTTATTAGTAACGTTTTTATGATGTTTATTAACCTCAAAAATTGTAATCAATTTTTTTTTTCAAATCCAACTTTACTTCTAAAGAGTATAAGTGAAAGTGAAGATAAGTTAACCATCTGTTTGAATTTTTACATTTGCTACAACTGATGAGTTGTTCAAACTTATAAACACACAGATCCTTCAACAAATAACATAGGAATCACACCAACAGAGATTACCATCCCAGCCTCTGAGACTAAAGCTACGATCACAAGTCTTTCCCCGGTAACAACGTTCTCCTTCAGAGTAATAGCTGTGAACAACCTCGGTCATAGTGACCCTAGCGGAGCTGTTGTCGTCACCACCAAAGAAGAAGGTACGATGATAAGATTTATTTATATCTCTGATTCGCCTTAATTACAATTCATAGGTTTTTAAGTACTTTCATAGACACATTCTGAAATAAAGCGGTGATTTTTTCTGTCTGATAATATAGTAATAAAGGCCATATTTTGAGATTTCCGTTGCAGCAACAGACACAGCGCTCAATAGGTTTGCTGTTGCTGTTGTTATTTTACAAAAGTTACAACAATCAACATGCGCTACCTTTGACAAAATACAGAATAACTCTGTAGTAAGTCTGATGGTTCACACCTCTAAAACCTAGATTTCAATGTTCATGTTTATTTGTTTGTTTGAAGTCAAGCGCATAGCTACACAATGGGTTATCTGCGCTCTGCCCCCACGAGTATCGAAACCCAGTTTCTAGCACCGTAAGTACGCAGGTATACCGCCGTGCCACTTGGGAGCTCAATACTTATGGTGGGTACAGCACAGGTAGCCCATTGTGTAGCTTTGTGCTTAACAATAACCAAAACAAAACAAACGTGTTAAACAGAATAAGTAGAACACATAAACTACATGCCTATCTGTGAAATCGTATGACACCAGTCGTCTCATACTAAAAAGAATTAACCACGTACGTCACTTCAAGGACTCGACTTAACTTTCAACAGAAGTTTGCTGATACAAAACGTTAGAGAAGTTTAACGCTTTAAGCGAATCGGAAAATTATAAGATCTCGCCATTGAATTCATATTCAGAAGAATTAGGAAGTTAAGCGTCAGAGTAATTTTGTTTGTACTTTTTATAATTAAGGGATTAAAGAAAACATTAATAATAAAAAAGCACGGATAGAATACACAATAATAGAACACACACTTAGAGCTTATATATAGTTTAGTATATCAGCTTAAGACATGCGTTTATTTATTTAACGACGTGGGCTCACAACCAGAAAGTAGTGATTTATTAAAGTACTATTGTACAATCTGTAAATTTAATAATATTGTTACTTTATTTTATAATTTCTATATTATCCGGCAGATGGCAAATTTTTGTTTTATAATTTCAATAATATCCAGCAGATAGCAAATCTTTATTTTATAATTTCAATAATGTCCGGCAAAAGGTAAATTTTTATTTTATAATTTCAGTAATGTCCGGTAGATGGCAAATATTTATTTTACAATTTCAATAATGTCCGGCAGATGGTAAATTTTTATTTTATAATTTCAGTAATGTCCGGTAGATGGCAAATCTTTATTTTATAATTTCAATAATGTCCGGCAGGTGGTAAATTTTTATTTTATGATTTCAATAATCCCCGGTAAACGGTGAATTTTTTATTTTATAATTTTCAAAATGTCCAGTAGATGATGAAAGAACGTATATAGACTTTCATCATGAGATTGTCACATATATATTGCTTGTTTTTCAATATTTCATGTTCACAGCTGGAAATTAATTATAAGGTATATCTGATATTTCTTCATTAGCACCCGGTGGTCCGCCTCGCGGTGTTACGATCCAAGCGTTATCATCTAGTCAAGTTAAGGTGACATGGAAGGTATGATTGGTTATTAAAAAGTTTTGACGTAAAAAACGTTAAATATAAAGATATATTCTTGGTCTCGAAAGTGTAATAGTTATCTCATTTGTAGATTATGATTATAAAGATTTCTTTGAGGTTTATCAATCCTGTTGAAAAATCCGTATATTTCCATGTTAGTAGTAGTTTAAAAGGTTGTAACTAAAACAATACTTTAGTATGCGTATAAGACATAGTTTGCTTTCTATTGTGTAATGCAGGTCGTATAGTATAACTGTAAGCAACCAGTTCAGCTAAAACACCTTTTAACTGAAAGTTTGTGTAACAATAACGATATTTTATTTAATCTATGCACAGAAGAAAAAAAAATCGATTATTGTAGCTTACCAATGCATAGACTAATGAGGCATTTTTTATATAAATTAAATACATTAGCTCCTGGACTAATGCATTATTTCGTTAAATATTGTTCAAACACATCAGTCCATGGAATATTGCATCATTTGGTTATACAATTCCTAACTATACCAATACGTATGTGCTGTTTGATTAGATAATACTTAAATACACCAATCTATGGATTATTTAATTATAGATTGTCTGAATAGCCAGTCCATGAATTAATACATTATCTAATTGTATATTGCTTAAATAACTAATCCATGAACTAATGCATTATTTGGTTAGATATAACCTGAATACATCAGTCCATGGACTAATGCATTGTATGATTAGATATTATCTAAAGAAACTAATCGAATGACAATTGCATCATTTGGACTTATAACACCTGAATACATCAATACGTTATTTGGTCAGATATTATCCAAATAAATTAGTCCATAGACTAATCCATATCTTGACCAGACATCAGCTAGTTTTTAGATACTGGAGAAATCTTCAATCGGCAGAGATTTTTAAAAGCGTTATTACGTAAGTTTATCACGAAAAATTTCGAAACCAAATTATTTTGTTTCATAGGAAAAACTGGTAAGCAGTTAACACTTTGATGTCTTTTTGAAAACTTCAATTTTTTTCCTTTAATAGGGCATGCGGCGCATTCGGCTTTGTGAAGTTATAGTTTTAAATAGGTGCCCACTGCGATTACCAGCACAGGAACGACCAATATTCAGAAATCAGGTGCTGGAAGCTAATTAAAGCTGTTATCAGAGAAAACAGTCCTCGACGTGTTAGTTCTTATCTTCCAAACACTACGTAATTACAGGCAAAAAAGACTTTCATCCTTTGTGGTTGTCCGAGCATGGCAGAGTGGTCAGCGTTTCAGGTTGTGGGTCTCAAATTCCTTGGCTCGCGTTTCATCATCGCCAAGAAAAAAAGTCGCTTCGCGATTTGGACGTGTGTATGGCTTGTAAGGGTGACGATCAAATCCCACTAAAAGGCCTAACGCAAATAGTTCCAAACGTTGTCGGTAGGTGGTGTTGACCAACTGTTTTCTATATAGCATGTCACTTCAAAATAAGGGACGCCTAGAGCAACTAACCCTCAAGTAGCTTTGCTTGAAATTCAAAAAACAAAGAAGTCTCGGGAAGGATATGAGAGGTCCGTTTTAGCCCTAATAAACGAATTTCAGGTGACTAAGCAGCAGAGCGGTGTTTTAATAATTAGCCATATCGGCTGATTGCTTTTCATAGCTTAACTAGTCCATCAAGCGAACATAAACGTAGTTCGTCTTTTTTTTTTTTTCCGCTTAATCCATCAAAATAAAACTCCACTTCTAGTTTATAAGTTGAAAAACAAAAACTTTACAACGGTATTACTTAATTGCGCTAATAGCTAGCTAGGCTTAGTTCATACCTACGTTAGTTTGACTTACAAAACACGCGTTTGTAACAACTGTCCACGAACCGATGCATTCCCATTAGTTTGTACACGTTAGCCATTAGGCCACATTCGATTAATTACACTGCACAACAATGTTTTTGAAAAGTTTTGCTTCCTGAAAAGTTTTTGCTGATTGTGACAGGTACCTGGTTGGTATGTACAAATATAGTTTTGGTTTTGCTTCATCACGTAGGAACTCTGAGAAATAGACAGTTAACTGTTTACCGGCAATAATGTATTTAATTGCGTTTATGTTTCTAGTACGCTATTAAGTTCAACAGAAGTTCGTTTGTATTCAATATCCGTTGCATCACGTTGCAGTGTCCAACAGTAGTCAGCAAGCATTGACGGATTCCAGTTGCCCTGATATCGTTTTTCCATTGTAGCAATGTCCTGGTGAAACTGAAGATTTTGATGAAACGGTACGTGATGGGCAAATCTGGATGTGATTTTCGTGATCAGCAGCCAAAAATCTACAAGGAACACCCAACAGTGTTCAGGAAGCAAAACACTGTTGTGCGGTGTTATTTTTTGAGCCTGTTCGCATGTCTTCAGTGTTTGATTTGATGACAAATAACTCTATTTGATAACAACGAAGTTTTGAATCGGCTGTTATGTATAACCAAAGAAACTTTATCACGGGTTTAGCGTAGTAACAAATAAACAGTTTTGCGCAAGGTTTCATTTTTATCAGATTTTAAGTATTGTTGCTCTAAACGCTTTTTAAACTACAATTCTCCTTGTTTTTCATCTCACTTTTATATAGCTATACATAAAAATTATTTTGTTATATAAAACACTTATTTCCATATTACTGACTCGGTTAAACTGTCTAAATGATCCAAAGCTTATCCCACACAAAATGTGAAGATATACACTGCAGACATTTCACGAATTGTTTCAATTACAGATTTGCCGCCCTCCGCTAGTACAGCGGTATGTCTTCGGATTTACAACGCTAAAATCAGGGGTTCGACTCCCCTCGGTGGGCTGAGCAGATAGTCCTTTGAGGGGCCTGGCATGGCCAAGCGTGTAAGGCGTGCGACTCGTAATCCGAGGGTCGCGGGTTTGCGCCCGCGTCGCGCCAAACATACTCGCCCTCCCAGCCGTGGGGGCGTTATAATGTGACGGTCAATCCAACTGATAAAAGATTATCCCAAGAGTTGGCGATGGGTGGTGATGACTAGCTGCCTTCCCTCTGGTCTTACACTGCTAAATTAGGGACGGCTAGCACAGATAGCCCTCGAGTAGCTTTGTGCGAAATTCCAAATCAAACAAAACAAACAAACAGATTTGCTGGTAGCAAATCCGTTTGAGATAGACAATATTCAGAAATACATTCCGTCATATACAAACCTACAGTGTATAGATTTTCTTTTAAAATGCATAACAAAATGTCGTATATAAAATATCCCATTCAAATTCAGTCACGTATTTCTTGTATTGGAGAAAATAAAAACTTAAGTAACAATATTTTATTACTCATACGTATCAAGCAAAACAACACTGTAAGAAGTATTTGAAGATGTAGCTAACGATAGCCATCACTGCTGTTCTGGTATGCTCAAAATAAAATATGGGGTTTAATTAAATATAAAAACCCTAAACGTACACTCGTCGTATGGTTATATTATTTTAAAACTGCTGTTAATTATAAATAATCTTTCCATCTTTATATATATATGCCTCATAATCTTGGTCATAATAAAGTTCAGTATTAGAAAAACAAACTCTGCACTTTGTAGAAGCACACAATACAATTAGTTACCGACAGTTGTGTTTCAAATTTCCACGAAGAACCACCGTTCTTAGACGTAGCATATTATTAAAGAACCACCATTTCCAGGCGTAGTGTAGCGTGTAATAATCGCTTTTTCCAGGCACAATGTGTTGATTAATGCCACAAGTGATAACAATGGTGAAACTCTATAAAGTTTTCCTTGAAGTATGTTAGAAAAATGTATAACTGATTAAAGATTGTAGCAAACAAAAACTCGATACGTGCGCGTGTATATATATTTATACATATATTTAAAATGTTTGCAGTATCTTCTTTAATTCTTCATGTCATCAATTGTTTAGATCTGTAATTTCTGTAACGTTTCTTCTGTATTAGATGTTTTATTACATGTTACGTTTACAATGTTTAAGCTCACGTTGTGCTACTTTAAATCCAATATTTCCCGCCATTGCCCTGAGGCAATTGAAATTGAATTAAGATGAAGTTTAATTTTTTAACTGAATGTCGTTTCTTCGAGTTATCTAATTATTTACGTGCCAAAACATTTAAGAAAATTAAAGAAATAACTCTAATCATAAGTAATTATTAGAGAAATAATCAATTATGAATGTAATATTAAGTATATAGAGTGGTTGAATGTAAATAAACATTAATTTAGTTTTGGGTTACATGCTCGGCCTTTCAGCCGTGGGGGCGTTATAATGTTACGATCAATCCCACTATTCGTTGGTAAAAGAGTAGCCCAAGAGTTGGCGGTGGGTGGTGATGACTAGCTGCCTTCCCACTAGTATTACACTGCTAAATTAGGGACGGCTAGCACAGATAGCCCTCGAGTAGCTTTGTGCGAAATTAAAAAAAAACCAAAAAAACAAACGTTTTGGGTTTGCGCACCACCGACGTCTCCGGCGACTACACACAGTGAAATTTATTTTAATTTTTTTATACTATTACACTATAATATTCATCAAATTTGACCTAATACATTACCGAAGAAATCACTATAAGAACTGTATCTTAGAAACATTATTCAACTTAATTATTTGATGTGCCTTTAAAAGGTTAACACAATTCATTTGAGAAATTAGTAATGTTATCAAACTGAAGGTGGCGGTGTAAACCTGTAAGTATTATGCTTTGTGGAGAATAATTTTTCATTTCTTAATCCGTATTGGTTGTAGCCTCCGAAAAAGAACCAATGGCATGGAATGATCAAGGGATATTATGTCGGTTACAAAATAACCGATTCTTCAGGACAGTTTGTGTACAAGACTTTGGAGACAGGAGACGATTTTAAAGGAGAATGTGTCCTTACAGGCCTCCGTAGATTTACACGGTACACTGTTAAGATACAAGCGTTTAACAGCGTTGGAACAGGGCCGTCATCAGATCACGTCATTGTGAAAACATTAAAAGAAGGTAACACATTAAATACTTTGCAGGTTATTTAAGCGGAGTCTTCATAATGAACAAACCAAAATAAAATGGGCGGAAACTTCCTAGTTGAACGTGACTTCCGTCCTTTGTTTTCAGTAGTGAACAGAAGCACATGGACGGAAGCACATTTGTGCACTTTTTATAGTTACTCCTCCAAAACCTTCTTCACAAGTGTCACGTTGAACTAGAGAGTTGCTGTCTATTTCAACTTCGTTTATTTGACAAATTAACTTTTAGTTTTTTTTATATATAGTTATTAATAAGCGAATTTCTCTTACCCTTCACTAAAATGTGTAATTTTAGTCAATAAAAGAAAGAATCTATAATTACATTTCATTGTTGTATGAAGAGTATAATTTGTAGGCCGACCTATTTTGAAAAGAGACATTGGTTCAACTATGATTTATGTTTTAATATAATCGTCTATACATTTGCGCCAGCGTGATCTAAGGCCTTTCTCAAAGAACTCTTCGTCTTATTGGTTCTATATCCGTGAGGTGACGGTACGTAAGACATCATCATCATCCTGAAGTCATTGAGATTTCGGAAGGATTTTAAGGTTACAGAAGTGAAAAAAATCTCACCTAGGGCTAATTTCGGTGAGTAAGGGAGTGACTGAGTGATTCGAAGCCAACGTCATGGATAGCGTTCAAAGCAACCCGCGATTTTTGAGCTGGGCCATTGACCTATGGAAGAGAACGTTGTCCTTATGGAACAGTGCATTGTCCTTCGAAAGAAAACATTCTTTTGATAGAACAGCGCATTGCCCTATGGAAGAGAACATAGACCTACGAAAGAGAACATTCTTTTGATAGAACAGTGCATTGCCCTATGGAAGAGAACATAGACCTACGAAAGAGAACATTCTCCTGATAGATCATTGCATTGACCTATGGGAGAGAACATTCTCCTGATAGATCATTGCATTGACCAATGAAAGGCAACATTGTCCTGATGGATTATCACATTGACCAATGAAAGGCAACATTGTCCTGATGGATCATCACATTGACCTATGAAAGAGAACATTGTCCTGATGACGTACCTCACCATTTTATTTACTAGTCCTCTTCAATTTTCTTTAATTTCTTACGGTAATTGTTGATTGAGGACACACAGTGATCTCTTACGGTAATTGTTGATTGAGGATACACAGTGATCTCTTACGGTAATTGTTGATTGAGGACACACAGTGATCTCCCTTAACGGTTTGATTCCCTTCCAAATAATCAACTAATAAAAAGCTTGACAATCCAAAGAATTAATCATTTGATTTTCCTAACAGAATAGGAAGATAAACATGAGCGTTTCCATTGTAAACTTTGTACGAGTAATTTAGTCTTTGGGTAAAAGTATTGAACCCACGTTTCATCCATAGTTATAACTCTAATGAGAAAATCGTCAGGGTTATTACATTTGACGCTGTTACTAGAGATAACAAATATATGCGAATTATCTGTATTTATATATGTAAATCTCATATATCTCGTAAAAGAAACGGTGGTTCTTTAGTTTCAGTTTTATAAATATATTAATAAGTACTCGTACATTAGTATTATTATCCCTGTACATTGTATATATTGTATATATACATTGTATATATCTAGCTGTATTATTTTGTTTTCAATCTCTAAGTTTTTGCTTGGGTTTATTTTTGGATAAACTTTGCTTAAAGAGATTTGGAAGTAGTTAATTTTAACTGGAAGTTGCATATATATTAAAATATATATTTTTCTTGTATGTGCATATACAAATCCATTAATTTATTTCATTATAACTGAAGGTCTCATTTACTCACACGTTATTAATTATTTTTACTCTTCTTTTTCAGATCCACCAATGGCTATAGAGCTTTCTGTTGCCCGAGTAACGTATACGACTATTGACGTAGTATGGCGAAGAGATCCAATAGAATCCAATATCATTGGTGGTACTGTCAAACTGTCTTATTGGAATATAGCTTTAAAGCAACAAATTTATTTCGTTAGCTAATATCCCTGATTAGGCTATTCATTTAGGGTATTTGCAAATTAAAAATTCCAAAGCCTTTTATTTATATGTAAAAACGGCTCGTTTGGGTTGAGAAAAAGTTTTACGTAGAGGAGTGAACAACGTTTCGACCTTCTTCGGTCATCGTCAGGTTTACAAAGAAAGAGAGAGGTAGCTGACCGGAAGCTGACCACATGTTTGAAAGGGGTTGTGTAATGAATGTCGGAATGTAGAGGGCGGGCTTAGATGTTTGAATATACAATTTTCTACAAATATGTAACATCAGCCAGCTTATTCATCAAAGACTCTTTTAATTTCAAGTCTAATCTAAATCAACTTAATCATAAAGCCTTAATGGCCAGTTTCGATGTTATATCCCTCTTTACAGAAGTTTCAACCACTGAAGCCTGCAAGATAGCCTTAGAACTCCATATCCGAGACCCTAACCCAACTATAGACATTCCCAGTAACCAGTTAGCAACCCTCATAGAATTCACCACGATTAAGACAAACTTCATGTTCAACAACCACAACTATATACAAACAAATGGCCTAAGCATGGGCAACCCAGTATCACCAGTTCTAGCCAATATTTTTATGACACAAGTTGAAACACAAGCAATCAACACAGCATTACATCCACCACTATACTGGTATAGATATGTAGACGACACGGTTGCGGGATTCAAATCTACAGAACACATACTTAATTTTTTCAATCACATTAACGCTATACATCCCAACATCAACTTCACATGTGAACAAGAAGAAAGCAATCAAATATCATTTCTTAACCTCAAAATTACAAGAACCGACACACAATTCAAAACAGAAATCCACCGAAAAATCACCCATACATTCCTTGGGACTCAGCACATGAAACAAAACAAAAACTCGCTATACAAATTAAAAAAACAAATAAACAAAGCCATAAAACTATGCTCACCAGATAAAATTAACGATGAATTAGACAAAATAAAACAATACTTCATCAACATCAATAAGTTTCCTCCACAAACCGTAGAAAACATTATACGCACACACCTAGACAGAAAGCAAAATCAACCAACAAAAGTAAATATATCTCACGAATCAAAAAGATCACGAAACCATATACTGCTGCATACCATATATTCCCGACATCAGCAGAAAAATAACCAACATTTGGCAAAAACCAGTAACAAAATATGACATTCCAGTTAATACCAAATTTATTCAAAAACCCGGCACAAAACTGAGGTCTATACTATGTAAAAACTACACTGACAAACACCACACCAACATTATTTATAAAATACAATGTGATAACTGCCACGACTTCTATATTGGAGAAACAAGTAGAAAAATGGAAACCAGATTCAAAGAACATAAAAAGTCACCTTCACACGTTTTCGAACACTGCAAGTCAAATAAACACAACATAACCATAGAAAACACTCAAATACTAAATAAAGAAACAAACATAAAAAAACGCAAAATTAAAGAAGCCTTACTTATACAACTTAAGTCTAAAATAAACCAATACAAAGGAACACCTTTATATCTATATTAAAATAAAATAAATAATAATAAATAAAATAAAATAAAATAAATAATATTAAATAAAATAAATAATAATAAATAAAATAAATAATAATAAATAAAATAAATAATAATAAATAAAATAAAATAAATAATAATAAATAAAATAAATAATAATAAATAAAATAAATAATAATAAATAAAATAAATAATAATAAATAAAATAAAATAAATAATAATAATAATAAATAAAATAAATAATAATAATAATAAATAAAATAAAATAAATAATAATAATAATAATAAAATAAAATAAATAAATAGTATAAAATTATATATTCAAACACCTAAGCCCGCCCTCTACATTTCGACACTTATTACACAACCCCTTTCAAACATGTGGGCTTCCGGTCAGCTACCTCTCTCTTTCTTTGTGACCTGACGATGACCGAAGAAGGTCGAAACGTTGTTCACTCCTCTACGTAAAAATTTTCTCAACCCAAACTAGCCGTTTTTACATACATATATTTCTCTACCAGTAGGTTTTTCTCGACATCACTGATTTCCAAAGACTTTATTAAAACTATGTAACTTAAAAAAAAGAATCTTGGAGGCAGTACTAAAAAAAAAAAAAACGTACCCACGTACCCTGCAAACACTGCTTGTTTGTATGGAAAAAATATTAAAATACTTTAGGGCTAAATGTTTTACTTTAAAGAACTAACCTTGAATTCACATCCAATTGAAAATTACACCGATGTAAATACCACAGATATTAGGGCAGTAGTGGGAGTTTGCAAAACTTTTAATGCCTGCTATAAGTTTGTTTGTTCCTTACTTTGTCGATAACGTATATCGAAATGATTTTATTTGACTGGTGTGTGAAATATATATTGTCTTTTGAATTTTCATGTGGTTTACACTCTGTTTTCTCTATATTTATGTATAGTCTCAAAGAGTAACGCCTGTCTTTTGTAGTTACGCCACATAAAATGTAATCGGGCCCTCAACTTTTATCTCCTTATAACTGTAGCTACGATCCTGGCTGATTGATATAATAAAGTTAATATAATAATGCGACTGCCCTTCACTTCAAGCAAATGAAACTGTAGATCTCTTTCCCCTTGTAGGGTAATTCTTAACTTTGTTAGACTTTTCGGGCCTTCCATCTGTTTCTAGTCATCTCCAATAGGAGACCTAAAAGTCTTTTTTTTTTATGTGTGCTTCAAAAATATTTCATAATAAAATACACGTTTAAGTAGCAGGCTGAGCACATATTTTCGTAACTTTTTAAGTGAAAGACTAGACTTGTTTCAATTTATCACATCTGTAAGTTTCGTTTTTAGGATATCAATTTTATATCAAAGCCGAAAATGAAAACTGGCAAGAAACTACTGTTCACGGAGATCTTCAAGATTACACTTTTATAAACCTTCAGTGTGGAACTCGATACGAAATCTACGCTGTACCTTACAACGATGCCGGTAGAGGTCAGGCTAGTCAAATTGTTACTGCAAGGACAAACGGTAGAGGTAACGATATAACCTTTTAGTTTGATTTTTTTTCTTCAAATTCTTACCATATTTATATATATATTTTAAATAGATTGCATTTAAAAAATAAATTACAATTTAGTGATCATTTGGGGAACGATAGTTTCTCTTGTACTGGCATTTTGACGTCAAATTATTTTTGGGGTGAAATTATTTTCAATAAGTCAAAATTATCAATAATGAAACTCAGACAAATGGTCATCAAAATTATTCATTTTTTTACTTTTCAGGAAATAGTATTTTATAGCATTATGAAAAAACATGAAAAGAAGTCAGAGAACACATGTCTGAGTAAAAGGCTGATTATTACCGCCTGTTCTTCTGATACTTTCTCATTATCAATAATCTAGTGGTAGGACAGCTCTAAGTTTATCGACTTTCAATGCTAAAATATTGGATTCGAATCTCCCCGATGTACACAGAAAAATAGTGTTTTTTTTTTGTACAATGATACCAACTCTTTTGTCTTTTCAACCCGGTTGTCTTTTAATATTTTATATTCTTTTCTGGTTATTCTAATTTAGAATTATATACATATTAATGTGTGTTTTTTCATGACATTCACTTAAAATTAATATTATAAATATTTTTATGCGATCCGTCTTATTTTAGGCCACCATCTTACAGACACAAGATAACTCTGAGTAACCTTTGTGTAACTTGTCTTATACCATCAACTTTTCATCACTTATCGCCTCGACTCTTTTAATATTAACCTCTACTTTCAGCCCCTATTGCTCCACAAAAGCAACGTTTGCTAAAAATAAACACGACATCAGTGGTAATGGATCTTCACGCTTGGGACAGCGTAGGCTGTGCGATTGTCTCCATTGACATAAAATACAAGGGACTTCACGAAAAAAACTGGCTGGAACATATGGGTCACGTAAGTCCGGACATACAGGAAGTGACCATTCCCGGGTTGTTGCCCAGTTCTTCCTATCAGTTGCTGATTACTGCCCGCAACCCGGCAGGGTCCACTCAGGCGGAGTACACTTTCCGCACTTTAGTCAGAACAGGTGGTAAGATATCAGACATTACTGTAATATTGTCATTGTCTAAAATATTGTTTGCAATAATTTTCAACAATGGTGCTGTGTAATAAGAGCTGTTTTCGGTAAAAATAAAGCATAATTATAATATTCTTATTACATTAAGTATTGTTCCCAATAATTTTAACAATAGTAGTGTATAGAAACAACTGATTTCGATATAAATCAGGCAATATTATAATATTGTACTTTTGAAAAGTATTATTCTAAATAATTTTAACATTAATGCTATATAATAATTTATTATCGGTGCAAATAAAATGACCATTAGCCCTTCTAAACTATATTTATCGAGATATAATATAATTTATAGTTAAATGTTGGTATTTTATACAGAAACCTTAAAATGAGAATGTGTTTAAAAATATTATTATGTATTTATAAGCTCATTAAGTCAAAGGAATGTTCAATTCATATTAATATTAAATAGAAACATTTATAACACATTTAATATATCGTACACATTTATTACGTTTTAGCAGCCGCGGCATAACGGCTCATAGAGTGGTTCAGATTTTTGTTGTTTTTTTTTTTTCAAGTACAGATTTCTAGTTCTTATCTCCATCCATCTCTTGACTGATTTGCGTTTAAAGATTCCCTCTTGTTTTAAAATATCAACTACAAAGTATCAATAACTTGTTACGTATTATAGTTTATCTCGGACGGATCTCTGATTTTATTATGTTACGTACGTCACGCTTTACGATTTCAAATAACGGAAAACTTTAATTTAGAAGATAATTAAACGTTAATATGAGTGAACAAGATTGATAGGCACGATTTTCTTTTTTAACACAAATAAATGTTAATACACAAACAACAAAATATTGATAATAACGGTTACTAGAAATAGTTAATAAAATATTGATTTATATATATATATATTTTTTTTTACAAACGATATTGAGTTTTATATCTGGTTTAGAACTAAATATCTTAGCAACAGCTCAGGTCCACTATGCGCAATCTATTTTTATGTTAATACACAGATGCACTTCTTTTGACGAGAGTGTTAGCTAACCCTATTCTTTATATGTGAGTTTCTTTCTGCTGAACTTATGCGATGGCTTTGTAGAAATACCAACGTTCGAAGTTAAATGGTTTGTAATGTTCAAAATCTATAAATGTTCATGGTCAAATTCTGTAGTTTCCCTATTAATAAGCATTAATCGCAATTATAGCTTCCGATCCTTATATTATACTGACTGTAGCAGACCAACAATATTCTATTATTATCTCCGCGTCTTGCAATAGAGTGCTTTTATACTCATTAGGCGAGGTTCGCGAAAGTTCAACAATATTCGAAGATATACTAGTGTTTTCGTGAAACATGTATTGTTAATTCTTGCTTTCGAGAATTTTCTACAAATTTATAGAACAGGCGGGAATTCCGGATTACACAGCCAACAATACATGCAGCAAGCCAAAACAAACGCAAATATTAATGTAAATGTATAACAAACAGCAGATCCGTTACAAACTGAGCATTCGTTTCCTGAGAGCATGACCTTTTCTATTTATGGAACAAGACCTTTCCTCATTATGGAACATGACCTTTCCTCTTTTATGTAAGCGCTTCTCTTTTTCTTGTATACAGTTTTATTTATTTATATTTTCACATAATGCACATAATCACTGCAGAATTAATAACCCCAAACAACCTCTCCACTTCTACTCTATCAAGAGATAAGCAGAACTCAGATAACAAATCATCCAGTTTTCAGCTAATTAAACTAATATTCTAGTTAATACACAGACTATTAACCTGTTCAGTGCCGTAGACGAGATAACTCGTCCAAGCCGATAGGGGTAACACAGTGCCACGAACGAGTTAATTCGTTCTCAATAATACCTAACTTCAACGCTAGATGTCAGCACCATACATGCATTTGACCTACTTACAAATTGTTTCACTTTCTATCCAAAATGACGTCACGAAAAAAGTTACAAAATGAAAAAGCATTAGAATTGTATTTTGAACTTGGTTCGGAGTTGCCGTAGCAGCTGAAATACTTGGCAGTCAACAGGTTAAATGTTTCTTTTTCAATTTTTTTCCCCGTACACCAAACTCTATAGCTAATATTGCTACTCTTTATAGTGGACAATAGAACTGATTTTATACACCTATATATATTTAAATGGGTTTTAAGAAGGTTTAGTTTGCTCAAAGCGATTTTCTTCAGGTCCAACTGAAATCAGTTATTACCAGCAACATAAAAGAGCTACTTTAAACCAATTTATCTTTTTATACCTGCTAGAAGAAGCCCGTGTATTTTAACTATATCACATTCTTCCTCTCGCCTGTATAATGTTGTTTACATCTACGATTTTTGTATTCTTCCACAGACAGCCAGATAAGGACCCTGCAAGTCGACGAAAACAGAGTTCCCTTCTATTTAGAGATAGAAATCATTCTACCAGTCGTCCTGTCTGCTGTAGTAGTACTCGCTGTCCTAATCCTTGTCTGTTTGATCATGCGCAAAAGACAGTCTTCAGAAAGCTCTTATGGTGGTCAGATAACTTCTGTGTTTATTCATGAATTTGTAATAAAGTATTAATTTTATGTTTGACTTATTATTGCTTTAATCACTACACTTTTACACTGTGTACTCACTGTGTACGATGTTGAACACACGTCATTTTTATACAGTGTTTAATTTGTATGATGTATAAATTGAAAATACTAAATAAGAGTCAGTATTATGACATAAAATGTTTAAATGGTGACACTTTATAGTAAATGTTACGACATAACAAGGTCTTTAAATGATGACACTGAACGGTAAACATTATGACATAACAAAATGTTTAAATGAAGACACTACAAGTTAACATTATGACATAAAGTATTTAAATGTTGACGCTACTATTAAACATTGTGATATAAAAAAGTTTTGAAATGGGGACATTAAATGATAAACATTATGGCATAATAAGTTGATATATAAAATAATGATCAACATTATGACATGGCTTGGTGTTTACAATTATAGGTTTGCATCAAACGTGTTACTGTGTTTAATATTCAATATTAAGTTCATGTGATGGCCATTCATAACAAGCTTTCTTCGTGTGAATCAAATACTAGAATGTTTCTTTGTTAGTTTTATAATTTTGGAGGAGTTATTCTTGTTTATCAATTACGGTTTTGATAAAATAACTTGTAGAATAATCTAAGATTTCCTTGTGGAATTTAGTGTTCTCTGGTTGGCGGCTAGCTTCAGTGATACAGTCGTTTCTACAAGATCTTCTAAAACAACAAACCTTTCTTCACGTTGAGTACGATCAGAGATGTTCTTGGACATGATGGCCAAGCATATTGTAAAATAAGTTAATAGTGCTGATCCATTGTTTATCATGACATTTTAACATAATGAGGATTTTGAACAAGGTGACCTTATAATGTTGTGGCCATCGTATATGATGGTCAAAATTATGACTACTCGATACTGTTATAACTATACATGATGTTCAACAGTATCCCACTGAATAATGTTCAGCAAAATGTTCATGGATAGTGATAACGATTACCATCATGGAAGGCAGTAATATGATCCCCTATAATGTCCAATCATTTGAGTCCACACGAGAATCAACATTATGGTATTTCATGATACTCAATAATTTAAGCCCCCATGAGGATCAATATTATGGTACTTCATGATACTCAATAACATGACCCTGCACGAAAATCAATATCATGACATTAGGTGATGTCTGAGAGTTAGGAATTGCTTGGCGTTTTGATATTAATACGCCGCGTGGCATTCAGCACGATATCCATGCACGTGAAATTTTAATGTGATGAATCTAGTTGATGCCTGAAAGAGATCATTGTAACTGAAACTCAATCTACATTGTTCGAAATAGAAATGAATACAACTCAACTCAAGCTGCGATTCGATAATTCCAACCTTTGTAGTGCCAAGTTAATGCTTTCAATAATGATTTAGGCTAGCTCAAATAAGGAGCAGTGCCTTACATATTAATAATGATTTAGGCTAGCTCAAGTAAGGAGCACTGCCTTACATATTAATAATGATTTAGGCTAGTTCAAGTAAGGAACCCTGCCTTACATATTAATAATGATTTAGGCTAGCTCAAGTAAGGAGTACTGCCTTACATATTAATAATGATTTAGGCTAGCTCAAGTAAGGAGCACTGCCTTACATATTAATAATGATTTAGGTTAGCTCAAGTAAGGAGCACTGCCTTACATATTAATAATGATTTAGGCTAGCTCAAGTAAGGAGCACTGCCTTACATATTAATAATGATTTAGGCTAGCTCAAGTAAGGAGTACTGTCTTACATATTAATAATGATTTAGGCTAGCTCAAGTAAGGAGCACTGCCTTACATATTAATAATGATTTAGGCTAGTTCAAGTAAGGAACCCTGCCTTACATATTAATAATGATTTAGGCTAGTTCAAGTAAGGAGCACTGCCTTACATATTAATAACGATTTAGGCTAGTTCAAATAAGGAGCAGTGCCTTACATATTAATAATGATTTAGGCTAGTTCAAGTAAGGAGCAGTGCCTTACATATTAATAATGATTTAGGCTAGTTTAAGTAAGGAGCACTGCCTTACATATTAATAATGATTTAGGCTAGTTCAAGTAAAAAGCACTGCCTTACATATTAATAATGATTTAGGCTAGTTCAAGTAAGGAACCCTGCCTTACATATTAATAATGATTTAGGCTAGTTCAAGTAAGGAGCAGTGCCTTACATATTAATAATGATTTAGGCTAGTTTAAGTAAGGAGCACTGCCTTACATATTCATAATGATTTAGGCTAGTTTAAGTAAGGAGCAGTGTCTTACATATTAATAATGATTTAGGCTAGTTCAAGTAAGGAGCAGTGCCTTACATATTAATAATGATTTAGGCTAGTTCAAGTAAGGAGCAGTGCCTTACATATTAATAATGATTTAGGCTAGTTCAAGTAAGGAGCACTGCCTTACATATTAATAATGATTTAGGCTAGTTTAAGTAAGGAGCAGTGTCTTACATATTAATAATGATTTAGGCTAGTTCAAGTAAGGAACTCTGCCTTACATATTAATAATGATTCAGGCTAGCTCAAGTAAGGAGCACTGCCTTACATATTAATAATGATTTAGGCTAGTTCAAGTAAGGAGCAGTGCCTTACATATTAATAATGATTTAGGCTAGTTCAAGTAAGGAACCCTGCCTTACATATTAATAATGATTTAGGCTAGTTCAAGTAAGGAGCACAGCCTTAGATATTAATAATGATTTAGGCTAGTTCAAGTAAGGAACTCTGCCTTACATATTAATAATGATTCAGGCTAGCTCAAGTAAGGAGCACTGCCTTACATATTAATAATGATTTAGGCTAGTTCAAGTAAGGAGCAGTGCCTTACATATTAATAATGATTTAGGCTAGTTCAAGTAAGGAACCCTGCCTTACATATTAATAATGATTTAGGCTAGTTCAAGTAAGGAGCACAGCCTTAGATATTAATAATGATTTAGGCTAGTTCAAGTAAGGAGCACTGCCTTACATATTTCTCTAATGATTTCAATATTTAGTTTTAAGAAACGCAGCTATTGGTGAAATAAAGTTCTTACGTATGTTTGTGATTGGAAGATGTGTATGGGTGACGTACTTCCGCCCATCATACTAATTGTTGAAATTCAAAAACAAATTCATGAACCTCGATCTAATCAATCATACATTCACACTGTAAAAGAAATAAAAGTAATTAATACATTGTGGCTTCGATCCAATAGATCCACAGAGGCACAACGAAGTTTCTGTAGACATACAACGTTACAAACCGGGTTTCTATACTCGTAGTGAGTAGAACACAGATTGCTCATTGTGGAGCTTTGTGCTTAACCAGTAAAACAAAGAATCGTATCGGTAAAATGACATCTGGTGATTGTTTTGATAACCTCGTTGACATATTGTACAACACGAGGAGGCGTACAAATTATTAATTTGATGTATTATTCTTGTCTTCCATGTGAGGTATTCATATCTTTTTAAAGTTTTGACTAGTTCTTCAGATATCTTTATTTTTTGTGAATTTTAATGAACCACTACCCAAAGCAAACGTTGGTGTATGTCTTGTAAGTAATGCTACTTTGTTCATTAGATTCGGTTTATTTTAAAAACTGATATTTTTTATACACTTCGAATTTTTAAACGTTTAACAAATACCTTCTGAGACTTGTGGTCCTTGTTCCGCAGGTAGTTCCACATACGGGTCCAGAAAAGTCCAACAACAACCCTCTCAACAAGAGACAGTGCAGTTGTCTGATCTGGAGAAACTCTCTTCAAAACGTCAGAGCGAGCGATTAGAAGCAGCGTATTACCCGTGTCCTTATGCCACGACTCGTCTGTCTCACGAGGATGACCCAGGTCAAGAGTCTGTAGGTGCTTTACCGTATAGGAAGAAGGAAAAACGAACAACAAAACTTAAATAATGACCTTTAAGGACTTAAATAAGGACTTAGTAACTTCACTTTATTTTTCCTATTTTTGTTGCTATTGATTATTTACGAGAACACAAAATCTCTTTAATGAAAACAGCTCTTTAAAATTTAAAACGATGTGCTTATATATATCTATATTTAGCAAGAGGAAACAAACACTACGTGAAGAATAACACACTGAGCTAAGACATAGAAGGTAGGCTCGGCATGGCCAAGAGTGTTACGGCGTGCAACTCGTAAGATGATGTTCGCATCCCCGTCGCGCCATACATGCTTGCCCTTTCAGCCGTGGGGACATTATAATGAGACGGTCAATCTCACTATTCGTTGGTAAAAGAGTAGCCCAAGCGTTGGCGGTGGGTGGTGATGACTAGCTGCCTTCCCTATACACTGCCAAATTAGGGACGGCTAGCACAGATAGCCCTCGAGTAGCTTTGTGCGAAATTCAAAAACAAAAATCAAACAACATAGAAGGTAAATCCCTGAGAATTTTATTTATGTTGTCTTGATATTTACTTTGATTCGAGTAGCCAATAAGGTGTTGTTATCCTACTAAAGGTGACCTCCCTCGGCAGTCACTCTGTTTCGACATTATTTTAGCGTTTTTCTATCCCTTTGTATTTCCAATAATCTTTCACTTCACTCTAAATAAAAATACGTAAAATAAGTTGATTAGTCGTTGGATACACCCGTTAGTTTGCCTATCCTGTGCACAGACGTACTTCTCTTTGATCACTTGTTAGCACATCCTTCGCCGAAGTTCTGTGAGCTCTGTTGCGGCTAACGTTTTGAGCAACTGGTGTTTCATCGCGATCTCATCAACAACTGTTACACATATAACACCTCGGATATGTTGCTACTTTATATTTGCAGGTTAGCTTTGAATCTTATCTTGTTTCCGTTTCTACAGTAACGAACATTCAGAGATTCTCATCAACTCCTCACTGGTTTCCCTTAATGTTCTGATATGGTGAATGTTCCACAGATAATTTACGTCAAGAATGTTACGACCATCCTTTAAAGTGACGTAAAGAAAATCACTAAACTCTACTGATAAAAATCCAACCATAACTTCTTCGGATATTATCCAGTAATGGATTGGAATATACTTTTGGACCGCTCATAAAATAATTCATATTGTTCCACAGATAATTTACGTCAAGAATGTTATGACCATCCTTTAAAGTGACATAAAGAAAATCACTAAACTCTACCGATAAAAATCCAACCATAACTTCGGATATTATCCAGTAATGGATTGGAATATACCTTTGGACCGCTCATAAAATAATTCATATTGTTCCACAGATAATTTACGTCAAGAATGTTATGACCATCCTTTAAAGTGACATAAAGAAAATCACTAAACTCTACTGATAAAAATCCAACCATAACTTCTTCGGATATTATCCAATAATGGATTGGAATATACCTTTGGACCCCTCATAAAATAATTTATATTTCTCTATATTTTAAGATAAAAAGGCTATGTTACAGATATGTTTTTTACAAAGTTCTCTACTATTCCTATTGTCGTTTAGTCAGAGACTGCGTGTTAAGAAATATTAGGCATCACAGTAAAGATAACAAATTCCTGTAAAAAACGAACATGTTCTTAAATTGAAAATACTGTAATGAACAAATTAACTTTAAAAAAGCTAATTGTGAGGTAAAAGCTAACTGATTATACTTAACTACCTGCACAATGGTGTTAAATCAAACAGACACCACCGAATCGCCATTAAAAGAAATAAACATTTAAATTGGCGTGACTCAACTCCAAAAAACCAATAATATAAGAAATGATCATCTTAAGCAGACTAACCAACTCCATCAAACCACTAATAGAACAATGAACATTTTAAACAGACGAGACTCAACTCCAAAGATACAATAATTAAATATTGTTTATGGCTTGCCATCCTTATATGTGGCGTACTCTCGTTACTTCCGGCGTACTCTCGAACACCATTACTTCTTAAAGGGATTCACTACTACGTTTTCAGTGTTTATATTAAATGTATAGAAATATTGTGATGATAAGATGACTTTTAAATGTATTTAGTCTTATGTAAGAAACAGTTTTTGATTTGTAATATAAGTGAGCACGATTCAAGGGTATGCATTGAATTTTACTTTTTAAAGCCGTTCAAATTTCAAGCTTGAAGGTCTCTGCGACAGGTAATAAGATCCAGTTTCTGCTCTGATTGAAACCTTTATATATTAGCCACGTAGAAATCTGGTATCCAGTCCTTTCTTAATTAATTGTCTGTTATGTTATGCATTTACCATTTAAATCTATGCTGCTAACATATTTTTCAATATTTTTCTGGAAACCGACAGATTCAGGACGAGCCACAATACGCCACCGTGAAGAGAACCCCAAGACCACCAAAACCAGAATCCCACATATATCATTACCCAGGTAAAGCATGACTGTTGACTTTAGCTACAAAATGTGTTAACTGTACTGTGCGTGCTACTAGAATCGAAACCCAAATGTTAGCGTCTTAACATCTGAATCTGACTGCTAAATTACCAGGAGATCCTGGATAAGACAAGTCTGTTATAATACTCCACTGTCCTATGATTATGGTAAAGTCAATTATTACCAATTTATCTACCTTAATCTGTATCTCCATAAAGAGAAATCGATTTTGTTATTACAAAGCATCAGAAATATAATAAGCCCTCACAAAGCCATATACATTGAAACACAATCTAAACGAATAGTTATTATAACGACCTATGTTTGAAGGGGCAAGCATGTTCATTGTGACGGGGATTCGAGTCCGACATTCGCAAATTGCGAGTCGAATGTTCTAACCACCAGGTCATGCCACGTAACGCGAGTAATTTTCTGTAACATCACACTACTCACGTAACTCCAAACAGTTTCAAAATGTGATTCTGATACATTCCGTTCCACCGCGACTTTATTATATTAGCGGTTTTAATCACGTGGCTTTCTGCTTTGCATTTTCAAAATAGTTTTACTATAACGTTTCCAACATTCTGTTCTAAAGAATGACCTTCGTAGATATTTTCAACGGCTTTACAAGATATGTTTTAATTGTATAAATTAATTCGAGACCACAGTAACGTTTGCTATTTAAAATGTCTCCTTATTTATATATTGTTAAGTGAGATATTTAATTTACGTATGTGAAATTCCATGTTGTTATGTATATATATATATGAAAATTACGGGTTTATTACTTTCCCACTTTATTTAGTTCGCCCATGTAAAGAGTACACAGGAGAGGCTCACCACAGGGACCCTCTGGTGGTGAAAATAGAAACTTCAGAATCAAATGGAACAGGTTGGTACAAGTGAATAATCAGAAGGTAAAAAAGTGTAAATAAATGCATATGAGTAGGTTTCATATTTAACGTTCAAAATATGTTTAGTTAAACATTATTAAACTCCAAAAGCATAAAAGCAATCAGTTATTTCTTTAGTTTCAAACTCAGTGTCTTATATCGCATTTTCCACAGCCATTTAATATTGATGACCAACCCAAAAACTCCAAGGTCAGTTGCCGTCAAAACACAGAGAGTCTCACATTTTTATGAAACAATGAGGCGGTCAGTCAGGTCTTACAAAAAACTTTGTGAAGTGTAAGATCAAAACATTTCTTCAAAAACTTTAAAGTTATTTAAAACCTGATGTCATAAGAAACTGAAAGAAGATGCAGAAATCCGTCTTTGGGAAACATCCAATCACAGTCTTTTGTCAAATAATGTGATGTGGACACTAAGCCATATGATTGTCTATACATATAACAACAGGTGGAATATAGAGTTTATGGTCACTATTTTAAGGTTACTTCTGTTTTACCTTACTCACACGAAACAGGTAACTTAGGTTGCTGGAATGTGTTATACTGTTCTGAAAACATCGTTTGGAATCTAATACTTTAAAATATATGTAAAATCTTCATAGAATGATTCACATACAACTTTTACTGGTCTTAAGTAAAAAGAAAAATAAACAGTATTAAGCTCTATACTTTGATAAAAACTGATAAACGTGTTAATTAAAATGTGGGAAGTTTTTAACTTTAACAGTTTTTTATAACCGATGCTTTGCTGATTTTAGTTATTAATTGAAAGCATTAGATTAATTAAGCCTTTAATTCTGGAATCTATTGTGTTGCAAACACATATAAAGAATTATATACATATACTTATTTTCTATAGAAAGAAGAGGATAATATTTGACATCCCTCTAGCGGCACACAACTGAAGCTAGCTTAAGATAAAACATATTGTACAAAATTATTGTTATGGTCTGTTGCGAGAATGTTGTTTTTACTGTTTCCACGTTATATAGGTGTCCCATACGTTGTGTTGCTTACAAATAAATCATATGACTCTATATGTACCTTCTTTTTTCTTGTTTAAACTAACTAGTCATTTTTATATCACTAACTACGTTTCATATGTATCTGTATATATTTGAAATCAAAATAAATGCACCTATTTATTTCAAGGATAGAGTTCACGTGTCTCTCTCTCTCTCTCTCTCTCTCTATTGATTATGAATATAACCAGCTGGGTTATCTTTGTCAATACGTTCGATTATCATATGTTAAACATTAATTTTCCACTTGAGTATGATACTTGTAAAATATAACCTCTGTCACACACTAATATCTTAAATCATTAAACGAACATTTAGGCTTAAAAATGGATAAGTTGATGTCGACTATTATGGAAAATGTAAACACTTCATCTTATTCTTACCAATAAAAAAAGAAATACTACACAGGCAGTTACAATGACAATGTAGTTTAATGAATAGTCATCCAGCTGTTTTAGAACGTCTTAAGAAATGTGGATGAAGTTACCCCATTATTAGTCCTAACTAAACAGTATGATAACGTTCAAGATAACGTCCACTTTAGAGCCGACCTTAATTTTGATGTTTGGTGATGAAGTTCTAAAGATGCTGTAGATTGGGTGATGAAGTACTAAAGATGCTGTAGATTGGGTGCTGAAACTCTAAAGATGCTGTAGATTGGGTGATGAAGTACTAAAGATGCTGTAGATTGGGTGATGAAGTTCTAAAGATGCTGTAGATTGAGTGATGAAGTTCTAAAGATGCTGTAGATTGGGTGATGAAACTTTAAAGATGCTGTAGATTGGGTGATGAAACTCTAAAGATGCTGTAGATTGGGTGATGAAGTTCTAAAGATGCTGTAGATTGGGCTTAGAAAAGTGAAAATTAAATAATTTGAAAAAAAATCTACATATCATTAACATCTGTCCCGTTTCTTTTAATTCGGCATGTATTTCTGGGTAAAAAAAACTAAAAAAAAACCTACACAAATCATACTGTGGAAAATAAAAATCTATATATTTAACTGGCACAAACAGTTAAGATATATTTTTATTATCTAAAATATGAAAGTATAAGATATGCTTTAGGAAAATATATTGTTTAAACTCACAGTGGCATTTGTATGTTTTAGGCCTATTTTAGAGGCTTAAAATAATTATCTTTTATTTAGATATTATGTTTTAGATATTATATAATGGAATACGTTTGCATCATAATATTCAGAATCTTTGTTTGATCATTAGCATAAGATTAGTCACTACTGTATTTCCTTCATAGTTTTGATATCATTATTTAGATTACTGTAATATATTGTTGTTTTGAAATTCATTATTTGTTCATAATATAATCGTGTATTTTGTTATAATTTTCTTTGTTGAGATGCCATTGTTGTAACAATGTGTGGTAGGTATTGTTTGACGCCTGGTTTTTTCCTTATTGTCTTTAACTGTTTACATAATATATTGTAGTTTGATACATTTGTGGATTGCATACTGGCTCTTCGGTGGCACAGTGATATGTCTGCGGACTTAACACTAAAAACCGGGTTTCGATACCCGTAGTAGGCAAAGCACAGATGGCGAGTTGTGTAGCTTTGTGCTTAATTCTAAACAAACTGCACACTGCTTTAGAGCTTTGTTTATGTGTAACACTGTATTTTGACTCTTTAAATTAGGAGGTAAATAATGGTCAGACTATTTATTTTGTATGCTAAACTTTGTTTTTGCTCTTTACTTTGTGTACTAAGTCGTGTTTTTGTTCTTTATTTGTGTATTAAATCGTGTTTTTGCTCTTTATTTTCTCTACTACTTTATTTTGTGCACTGGCGGTGGGTGGGGTTGACTAGCTGCCTTCCTTCTAGTCTTACACTGGTAAATTAGGGAGGGCTAGCACAGATAGCCCTCAAGTAGCTTTGTGCGAAATTCAAAAATAAAAACGAACAATTTTGTGTACTAAACAGTATTTTTTCTTTATTTTTGCATTAAATCATATTTTATGTCTTTATTTTTTGTAATAAGTTGTATTTTTGTTCTTTATTTTGTGTACTAAGTTGTATTTTTGTTCTTCATTTCGTGTACTACATCGTATTTTTATTCTTTATTTTGTGTACGTAGTTGAAAGCAGTTTGACTTTGTTATGAGTCTTAGGTAGTTAGATTATGGTTCGCTTATGTAGCTTCACATATTTAACTATTAACGAGAAGATAATTTTTTTTCTTGTGATTTAGCCTTAACAGATCTTTTGATGGATGTGCAAAATTATGATATGGGTTACTTAGATTATTTTTAGGTGACTAATTATGAAGGCTTAACCGGACAGATAGATTACAATAATGTAGTTTGCTAAGTAGTTTGAACATGCCTATAGTTCTGAATCAGATTAAGTTCATGTGGTTCTTTTCACAATATTCATAGTCCTCAGTTGTAGATCAGTTAGACTGTGGTCGCGTGTCTGATTTTATAGTCCTCAGTTGTGAGTCACTTATATTGTAAAGCAGCATCCTGGTTAGACTGTGGTCGCGTGTCTGATTTTATAGTCCTCAGTTGTGAGTCACGTATATTGTAAAGCAGCATTCTGGTTAGACTGTGGTCGCGTGTCTGATTTTATAGTCCTCAGTTGTGAGTCACTTATATTGTACAGCAGCATCCTGGTTAGACTGTGGTCGCGTGTCTGATTTTATAGTCCTCAGTTGTGAGTCACTTAGATTGTACAGCAGCATCCTGGTTAGACTGTGGTCGCGTGTCTGATTTTATAGTCCTCAGTAGTGAGTCACTTATATTGTAAAGCAGCATCCTGGTTAGACTGTGGTCGCGTGTCTGATTTTATAGTCCTCAGTTGTGAGTCACTTATATTGTAAAGCAGCATCCTGTCTGAATAATTTCACTTACTTGTTTTGATTAGTCGTTTAAAACAAAAGTTCTAACAGAAAAACTAGAAATCTACATAATATGTGGATCTTACCGGCAATAATTGGTAATTTGTGAGTTGAAAACAGCTTCGATAGCTTATTATATTTTCTGTATTAGCATTACAGTTCTAAGTATGGAAACAAACGCAAAACCAAAGAATCTCTACTTATACACTAAAACCAAAGTTAAACCAATATAAAGTAACACCTTTATATCTGTACTAATTAATAACCTAACATCTTACTCCAGCGCCCCCTACAATCCTGTACCCATTTACACTCTCTAAGACATGGGCTCGGCAACGGTCAGTTGCAAACTCTCTCTTTGTTAACCTGAAGATGACCTAAAAAGGTTGAACCGTTGTTGTCTGCTTCAATAGTAAAAGTATTAATACCCATACAAGAAGTCCTGATATACATTTTAACATCCTATCTATCTATCTTATCTACATTTATCCCTTATTGGATGCAGCTCTCCATCAGTATTTCCTATTCTTAACATACCGTGTCTATCTGAATCCTAGTTAGCCACTACATCGGCCCTCCATCTTCCATTTCCATTTAGTTCATAGAATGAACGTTACCATATATGTTATATTTCTTATCATTCTTTAATAAATAGCTTTCACATAAAACATTATTTTGGTAAAATGAATTATATAAACACACGAACGGACAATATTTAACATTAATATTCTTGTGTATGTGTGTGTGTTTTCTTATAGCAAAGCCACATCGGGCTATCTGCTGAGCTCACCGAGAGGAAACGAACCCCTGATTTTAGCGTTGTAAATCCGTAGACTTACCGCTAGACGAGCGGAGGGTTAGTCTTGTGTATACGACTAGATGGAAACAGAACAAAGTATTTTGATATTCTGGTATATGCGACGAGATGGAAACAGAACAAAGTATTTTGATATTCTGGTATATGCGACGAGATGGAAACAGAACAAAGTATTTTGATATTCTGGTATATGCGACGAGATGGAAACAGAACAAAGTATTTTGATATTCTGGTATATGCGACGAGATGGAAACAGAACAAAGTATTTTGATATTCTGGTATATGCGACTAGATGGAAACAGAACAAAGTATTTTGATATTCTGGTATAAGCGACTAGATGGAAACAGAACAAAGTATTTTGATATTCTGGTATATGCGACTAGATGGAAACAAAACAAAGTATTTTTATATTATGGTATATGGGACTAGATGGAAACAGAACAAAGTATTTTTATATTCTGGTATATGCGACTAGATGGAAACAGAACAAAGTATTTTGATATTCTGGTATATGCGACTAGATGGAAACAGAACAAACTATTTTCATATTCTGGTGTATGCGACTAGATGGAAACAGAACAAAGTATTTTGATATTCTGGTATATGCGACGAGATGGAAACAGAACAAAGTATTTTGATATCCTGGTGTATGCGACTAGATGGAAACAGAACAAAGTATTTTGATATTTTGGTATATGCGACTAGATGGAAACAGAACAAAGTATTTTTATATTCTGGTATATGCGACTAAATGGAAACAGAACAAAGTATTTTAATATTTTGGTATATGCGATTAGATGGAAAGAGAACAAAATATTTTTATATTATGGTATATGCGACTAGATGGAAACAGAATAAAGTATTTTGATATTCTGGTGTATGCGACTAGATGGAAACAGAACAAAGTATTTTGATATTCTGGTATATGCGACTAGATGGAAACAAAACAAAGTATTTTGATATTTTGGTATATGCGACTAGATGGAAACAAAACAAATTATTTTGATATTTTGGTATATGCGACTAGATGGAAACAGAACAAAGTATTTTTATATTATGGTATATGCGACTAGATAGAAACAGAACAAAGTATTTTTATATTCTGGTATATGCGACTAGATGGAAACAGAACAAAGTATTTTTATATTCTGGTATATGCGACTAGATGGAAACAGAACAAAGTATTTTTATATTCTGGTATATGCGACTAGATGGAAACAGAACAAAGTATTTTGATATTCTGGTATATGCGACTAGATGGAAACAGAACAAAGTATTTTGATATTTTGATATATGCGACTAGATGGAAACAGAACAAAGTACTTTGATATTCTGATATATGCGACGAGATGGAAAGAGAACAAAGTATTTTATATTCTGGTATATGCGACGAGTTGGAAACAGAACAAAGTATTTGGATATTCTGGTATGTGCGACTAGATAGAAACAGAACAAAGTACTTTTATATTCTGGTATATGCGACTAGATGGAAACAAAACGAAGTATTTTGATATTTTGGTATATGCGACTAGATGGAAACAGAACAAAATATTTTGATATTCTGGTATATGCGACTAGATGGAAACAGAACAAAGTATTTTGATATTCTGGTATATGCGACTAGATGGAAACAAAAAAAAGTATTTTCATATTCTGGTATATGCGACTAGATGGAAACAGAACAAAGTATTTTCATATTCTGGTGTATGCGACTAGATGGAAACACAACAAAGTATTTTTATATTCTCGTATATGCGACTAGATGGAAACAAAACAAAGTATTTTGATATTCTGGTATATGCAACGAGATGGAAACTGAACCAAGTATTTTGATATCCTGGTGTATGCGACTAGAAAAAAACAGAACAAAGTATTTTGATATTCTGGTATATGCGACTAGATGGAAACAAAACAAAGTATTTTTATATTATAATATATGAGCCTAGATGGAAACAGAACAAAGAATTTTGATATTTTGGTATATGCGACTAGATGGAAACAAAACAAAGTATTTTGATATTCTGGTATATGCGACGAGATGGAAACAGAACAAAGAATTTTGATATTCTGGTACATGCGACTAGATGGAAACAGAACAAAGTATTTTGATATTCTGGTATATGCGACTAGATGGAAACAGAACAAAGTATTTTTATATTCTGGTATATGCGACTTGATGGAAACAGAACAAAGTATTTTGATATTCTGGTATAAGCGACTAGATGGAAACAGAACAAAGTATTTTGATATTGTGGTATATGCGACTAGATGGAAACAGAACAAAGTATTTTGATATTGTGGTATATGCGATTAGATGGAAACAGAACAAAGTATTTTGATATTTTGGTATACGCGACTAAATGGAAACAGAACAAAGTATTTTTATATTCTGGTATATGCGACGAGATGGAAACAGAACAAAATATTTTGATATTCTGGTGTATGCGACTAGATGGAAACAGAACAAAGTATTTTGATATTTTGGTATATGCGACTAGATGGAAACAGAACAAAGTATTTTTATATTCTGGTATATGCGACTAAATGGAAACAGAACAAAGTATTTTTATATTTTGGTATATGCGACTAGATGGAAACAGAACAAAGTATTTTGATATTCTGGTGTATGCGACTAGATGGAAACAGAACAAAGTATTTTGATATTCTGGTATATGCGACTAGATGGAAACAAAACAAATTATTTTGATATTTTGGTATATGCGACTAGATGGAAACAGAACAAAGTATTTTTATATTATGGTATATGCGACTAGATAGAAATAAAACAAAGTATTTTTATATTCTGGTATATGCGACTAGATGGAAACAGAACAAAGTATTTTGATATTCTGGTATATGCGACTAGATGGAAACAGAACAAAGTATTTTGATATTCTGGTATATGCGACTAGATGGAAACAGAACAAAGTATTTTGATATTCTGGTATATGCGACTAGATTGAAACAGTACAAGGTATTTTGATATATGCGACTAGATGGAAACAGAACAAAGTACTTTGATATTCTGATATATGCGACGAGATGGAAAGAGAACAAAGTATTTTTATATTCTGGTATATGCGACGAGTTGGAAACAGAACAAAGTATTTTGATATTCTGGTATATGCGACTAGATGGAAACAGAACAAAGTACTTTTATATTCTGGTATATCCGACTAGATGGAAACAAAACGAAGTATTTTGATATTTTGGTATATGCGACTAGATGGAAACAGAACAAAATATTTTGATATTCTGGTATATGTAACTAGATGGAAACAGAACAAAGTATTTTGATATTCTGGTATATGCGACTAGATGGAAACAAAAAAAGTATTTTCATATTCTGGTATATGCGACTAGATGGAAACAGAACAAAGTATTTTCATATTCTGGTGTATGCGACTAGATGGAAACACAAGAAAGTAATTTTATAATCTGGTATATGCGACTAGATGGAAACAGAACAAAGTATTTTGATATTCTGGTATATGCGACGAGATGGAAACAGAACAAAGTATTTTTATATTCTGGTATATGCGACGAGATGGAAACAGAACAAAGAATTTTGATATTCTGGTATATGCGACTAGATGGAAACAGAACAAAGTATTTTGATATTCTGGTATATGCGACTAGATGGAAACAGAACAAAGTATTTTTATATTATGGTATATGCGACTAGATGGAAACAGAACAAAGTATTTTGATATTTTGGTATATGCGACTAGATGGAAACAGAACAAAGTATTTTTATATTCTGGTACATGCGACTAGATGGAAACAGAACAAAGTATTTTGATATTCTGGTATAAGCGACTAGATGGAAACAGAAGAAAGTATTTTGATATTATGGTATATGCGACTAGATGGAAACAGAACAAAGTATTTTGCTATTCTGGTATATGCGACTAGATGGAAACAAAACAAAGTATTTTTATATTCTGGTATATGCGACGAGATGGAAACAGAACAAAGTATTTTGATATTCTAGTATATGCGACTAGATGGAAACAGAACAAAGTATTTAGATATTCTGGTATATGCGGCTAGATGGAAACAAAAAGAAGTATTTTGATATTTTGGTATATGCAACTAGATGGAAACAGAACAAAATATTTTTATATTATGGTACATGAGACTAGATGGAAAAAGAACAAAGTATTTTGATATTCTGGTGTATGCGACTAAATGGAAACAGAACAAAGTATTTTGATATTCTGGTATATGCGACTAGATGGAAACAAAACAAAGTATTTTGATATTTTGGTATATGCGACTAGATGGAAACAGAACAAAGTATTTTTAATAATATGGTATATGCGACTAGATGGAAACAGAACAAAGTATTTTTATATTCTGTTATATGCGACGAGATGGAAACAGAACAAAGTATTTTGATATTCTGGTATATGCGACTTGATGGAAACAAAACAAAGTATTTTGATATTCTGGTATATGCGACTAGATGGAAA
The DNA here is from genome assembly GCF_004210375.1 of Tachypleus tridentatus. Classification (NCBI taxonomy): domain Eukaryota; kingdom Metazoa; phylum Arthropoda; class Merostomata; order Xiphosura; family Limulidae; genus Tachypleus; species Tachypleus tridentatus. The sequence continues at coordinate 26,502,728 of NC_134827.1, forward strand.
CAAAACAAAGTATTTTGATATTCTGGTATATGTGACTAGATGGAAACAGAACAAAGTATTTTGCTATTCTGGTATATGCGAGTAGATGGAAACAAAACAAAGTATTTTTATATTCTGGTATATGCGACGAGATGGAAACAGAACAAAGTATTTTGATATTCTAGTATATGCGACTAGATGGAAACAGAACAAAGTAATTTGATATTCTGGTATATGCGGCTAGATGGAAACAAAAAGAAGTATTTTGATATTTTGGTATATGCAACTAGATGGAAACAGAACAAAATATTTTTATATTATGGTACATGAGACTAGATGGAAAAAAAACAAAGTATTTTGATATTCTGGTGTATGCGACTAAATGGAAACAGAACAAAGTATTTTGATATTCTGGTATATGCGACTAGATGGAAACAAAACAAAGTATTTTTATATTATGGTATATGCGACTAGATGGAAACAGAACAAAGTATTTTTATATTCTGTTATATGCGACGAGATGGAAACAGAACAAAGTATTTTGATATTCTGGTATATGCGACTAGATGGAAACAAAACAAAGTATTTTGATATTCTGGTATATGTGACTAGATGGAAACAAAACAAAGTATTTTGATATTTTGGTATATGCGACTAGATGGAAACAGTACAAAGTATTTTTATATTATGGTATATGGGACTAGATGGAAACAGTACAAAGTATTTTGATATCCTGGTATATGCGACTAGATGGAAGCAGAACAAAGCATTTTTATATTCTGGTATATGCGACTAGATGGAAACAGAACAAAGTATTTTGATATTTTTGAATATGCGACTAGATGGAAACAGAACAAAGTATTTTTATATTCTGGTATATGCGACGAGATGGAAAGAGAACAAAGTATTTTGATATTGTGGTATATGCGACTAGATGGAAATAAAACGAAGTATTTTGATATTTTGTTATATGCGACTAGATGGAAACAGAACAAAGTATTTTGATATTCTGTTATATGCGACTAGATGGAAACAGAACAAAGTATTTTGATATTTTGGTATATGCGACTAGATGGAAACAGAACAATGTATTTTGATATTCTGGTGTATGCGACTAGATGGAAACAGAACAAAGTATTTTGATATTTTGGAATATGCGACTAGATGGAAACAGAACAAAGTATTTTTATATTCTGGTATATGCGACGAGATGGAAACTGAACAAAGTATTTTGATATTGTGGTATATGCGACTAGATGGAAACAGAACCAAGTATTTTGATATTCTGGTGTATGCGACTAGATGGAAACAGAACAATGCTGAACAACAATTCATCAGGGTGAAATGTTTGGAAATAAATTCCAATATTTATCTATAATAGTAGAGTGTTGACGTCAAATTCACTCGACACTACACAATAACTTAATATTGACGAAGGATTTTTGAAAATTGAACAGGAGAGATCTGAAAACGATTTAGTAAATAGTCTTGAAGAAGCAACTTTACTAACACACAAGCTAAACTGCAGCAAATGGTTTAAGATATCTAATATCCTGTTTTAAATTTAATACTTATCTGTGTTTGTTTGTTCATTATTAAGCATACATATACATGGAGAGTTATCTGTGGTATGCCCACGGTAGGTATCGAAACCCGATTTTCAACATTATAAGTCCTCGGATTTACCGTTGAGCCACCGAAGAGGGCAAACATTTGTGAAACTGAGTTACATCAAGTTTTGTTTGACAATTCTGATGTGAAATATAATTTAAAACTACACGAATGTAAAAATCAACGCGTCAAAACACCGTCCAAGGATGCCCAGTGGCTATAGTGTCCGACAATAAGGCTAAAGTACGTGGTTCAAGTCTCGTTACTATCACAAAAAATCGCTATCTGCCCTCTGGGACTGCGGATTAGTTGCAAGAACGATGGTCAATCTCATTATTCGATATGTCTAGAATAAACCAAACGTTGGCGATGGATGTTGTTGGCTGTTTATTTGTCCTCTCTTTAACCTATCATTTCCAACATATGGGCGGCTAGCACCGATAATCTTCGTGTAGCTTTGCAAGAAATCCAACAAAGAATCATAAAAATTACCAAGAATAAGTTTTTCTCACAATAAAAACACAGCTTCGCAAAGCAATCATTTTTACAGAGTGTGTCTCTCTACCTACATGTGTGCTATGATTTGTTCTCTAGTGTGTCTCTCCATGTAGGTATGTATTATGATTTGTTCTCTAGTGTGTCTCTCTATGTAGGTTTGTATTATGATTTGTTCTCTAGTCTGCCTCTCTATGTAGGTATGTATTATGATTTGTTCTCTAGTCTGTCTCTCCATGTAGGTATGTATTATGATTTGTTCTCTAGTGTCTCTCTCCATGTAGGTATGTATTATGATTTGTTCTCTAGTCTGTCTCTCCATGTAGGTATGTATTATGATTTGTTCTCTAGTCTGTCTCTCTATGTAGGTATGTATTATGATTTGTTCTCTAGTCTGTCTCTCCATGTAGGTATGTATTATGATTTGTTCTCTAGTCTGTCTCTCCATGTAGGTATGTATTATGATTTGTTCTCTAGTCTGTCTCTCCATGTAGGTATGTATTATGATTTGTTCTCTAGTCTGTCTCTCCATGTAGGTATGTATTATGATTTGTTCTCTAGTGTCTCTCTCCATGTAGGTATGTATTATGATTTGTTCTCTAGTCTGTCTCTCCATGTAGGTATGTATTATGATTTGTTCTTTAGTCTGTCTCTCCATGTAGGTATGTATTATGATTTGTTCTCTAGTCTGTCTCTCCATGTAGGTATGTATTATGATTTGTTCTCTAGTCTGTCTTTCTATGTAGGTATGTATTATGATTTGTTCTCTAGTCTGTCTCTCTATGTAGGTATGTATTATGATTTGTTCTCTAGTCTGTCTCTCCATGTAGGTATGTATTATGATTTGTTCTCTAGTCTGTCTCTCCATGTAGGTATGTATTATGATTTGTTCTCTAGTCTGTCTCTCCATGTAGGTATGTATTATGATTTGTTCTCTAGTCTGTCTCTCCATGTAGGTATGTATTATGATTTGTTCTCTAGTCTGTCTCTCCATGTAGGTATGTATTATGATTTGTTCTCTAGTCTGTCTCTCCATGTAGGTATGTATTATGATTTGTTCTCTAGTCTGTCTCTCCATGTCGGTATGTATTATGATTTGTTCTCTGGTCTGTCTCTCCATGTAGGTATGTATTATGATTTGTTCTCTGGTCTGTCTCTCCAAGTAGGTATGTATTATGATTTGTTCTCTAGTCTGTCTCTCCATGTAGGTATGTATTATGATTTGTTCTCTAGTCTGTCTCTCCATGTAGGTATGTATTATGATTTGTTCTCTAGTCTGTCTCTCCATGTAGGTATGTATTATGATTTGTTCTCTAGTCTGTCTCTCCATGTAGGTATGTATTATGATTTGTTCTCTAGTCTGTCTCTCCATGTCGGTATGTATTATGATTTGTTCTCTGGTCTGTCTCTCCATGTAGGTATGTATTATGATTTGTTCTCTGGTCTGTCTCTCCAAGTAGGTATGTATTATGATTTGTTCTCTAGTCTGTCTCTCCATGTAGGTATGTATTATGATTTGTTCTCTAGTCTGTCTCTCCATGTAGGTATGTATTATGATTTGTTCTCTAGTCTGTCTCTCTATGTAGGTATGTATTATGATTTGTTCTCTAGTCTGTCTCTCTATGTAGGTATGTATTATGATTTGTTCTCTAGTCTGTCTCTCTATGTAGGTATGTATTATGATTTGTTCTCTAGTCTGTCTCTCCATGTAGGTATGTATTATGATTTGTTCTCCAGTCTGTCTCTGTGTGTAGCTGGGTACTATGATTTGTTTTCCAGTCTGTCTCTGTATGTAGCTGGGTACTATGACTTGTTCTCCAGTCTGTCTCTGTATGTAGCTGGGTACTCTGACTTGTTCTCTAGTCTGTCTATGTATGTAGCTGGGTACTATGACTTGTTCTCTAGTCTGTCTATGTATGTAGCTGGGTACTATAATTTGTTCTCCAGTCTGTCTCTGTATGTAGCTGGGTACTATGACTTGTTCTCTAGTCTGTCTCTGTATGTAGCTGGGTACTATGACTTGTTCTCCAGTCTGTCTCTGTATGTAGCTGGGTACTATGACTTGTTCTCTAGTCTGTCTATGTATGTAGCTGGGTACTATAATTTGTTCTCCAGTCTGTCTCTGTATGTAGCTGGGTACTATGACTTGTTCTCCAGTCTGTCTCTGTATGTAGCTGGGTACTATGACTTGTTCTCCAGTCTGTCTCTGTGTGTAGCTGGGTACTATGATTTGTTTTCCAGTCTGTCTCTGTATGTAGCTGGGTACTATGACTTGTTCTCCAGTCTGTCTCTGTATGTAGCTGGGTACTATGACTTGTTCTCTAGTCTGTCTATGTATGTAGCTGGGTACTATAATTTGTTCTCCAGTCTGTCTCTGTATGTAGCTGGGTACTATGACTTGTTCTCTAGTCTGTCTATGTATGTAGCTGGGTACTATGATTTGTTCTCTAGTCTGTCTCTGTATGTAGCTGGGTACTATGATTGTTTTATTCACACAAATACAGCCAACCATCAACACATAAATGTAGATAGTTTATCAACTCTGATATTACATGTGAGTCTAAGAATTAACCAGTACAATAGGGTTTGATTTGCTTTTGACTCTCGTTGCTATTGGTTATCAATTTGTATTTGTTCATAATTAATAGAAATGTTTTTTATTAATACTGGTTAGTAAGACTGGCCAATCACCCAATCTTATATAAGGTTGTCCAGAAGTAAATGTCGGATTATTCACAATGACATTTAGAAAACTGAGTAACTTATCGTTGGTTGTGTAGCTTAAAAGGTCTTTTAATTGTCTTCTGTTTCAGCTCTACTCAGAGTAAATTTTGCAACCCCGAATGTAGCATGGATATGAAGGACATTCGACTGATTTTCCACTACGACTTCAAACTCCGACAAAAAGGTGCCGAAAGTACATGGAACATCAACCAGGCATTCGGCCATGGATCTATTACTGAACATATAGTTTAGCGTTGATTCTAAATGTTTCGAAGTGCAGATGAAAGTCTTGAAGACCATGAAGGTCGTTGAAGGAAGCCATCCTTTGATGAAAACACATTAAGGGAAGCAGTACAGACAGACTCTTGCACAATAGTACGTGACCTCAAGGAAAAGCTAGGCACAAGCACATCAAGCACTGTCAATCACCTGAACACGATTGGACAAAATGTTGGATACATGGGTTCCGCATGATCTGACTGAAGATCAACAAAATCGGCGTTATGAGACCTGTCAAGGATAACGCTCCAAAAATTGAACAAATTGGGAATCGAGATTCTGCCTCATTCACCTTATTTTTCAGATTTTTTCCCCTACAGATTTTCGTTTTTCAAAGCACTTTGACAACTTTTTGAACAATAAACGCCTTCAAACCAGGCATTGCAGGAGTTTTCAACGAGTTCACTGACTATAGAAACTCTGATTTCTACAGTAGGGGCATGAACAGCATCATTACACGTTAGCAAAAGTGTGTTGAAGCAAATGGTGCTTACTTTGATTAAAGCGTGTGTCACCACATTGTTTTATACTTTTCCAAACTTCGCAGTTGAAAAACGACATTTATTTCTGGACAGGCTAATAACAAATGAACGTGCACAACAATTCTTACAAACACATGATACAATAAAAATTATATATATATATATGTATATATATACATACAAGAGTGCACGATAACAAAAATATTAATATACATAAACACAAATTCGCATACAAGTACATATCTATACACGTACAAATACATACGTGCGCCCACCTGAATATATGTAATTACATTCGCTGATATTACAGTTAAGATTAAACATAATAAAAATTAAATTAAATTGAAAATAAAACGAATAAATACATAATTTACTGTATAAAACTTTTTGATAAAGAATAAAACTAAAATGGGTAATGTTACAAAAAACTAGTTTGTTTGTTTTGTTTTTGTATTTCGCGCAAAACTACTCGAGGAATATCTGCGCTAGCCGTCCCTAATTTAGTAGTGTAAGACTAGAGGGAAGGCAGCTAGTCATCACCACCCACCGCCAATTCTTGAGCTAATATTTTACCAACGAATAGCGGGATTGATCGTCACATTATAACACCCCCACGGCTGAAAAGGCTAGCATGTTTGGTGCGACGAGGATGCGAACCCGCGACCCTCAGAGTCGCACGCCTTAACCCAAAAAAACGTTAAATGCTCCTTTAACCCTTCGGAGTTGAATGTTCTGAGGTAAAAAATGCTTTGTTTTCTTGTAATTTGCAGTTACCTTTGGTTATAAGAGCCTTCTTCAAACATATATGGATGTGTGTGCTTATATGTGCATATATATATATATATTGTTTCATGTATTTGTTTGTATTATTGTTATATACGTTAACTTGTTACATTGTCACACGACCTCCTATTTAAAATTGTTTTCATTTACGGATTTGCTGTTCAGTTAGTGATACCTGATGAAGTGCATTGCCGAAAACATTGTGTCCATGTATATTAATATATGTATATATATAGCTCATTAGTTGGTAGTTTCCTCTTTAACATATTTTTTTTCATCGTCTATATTGGTTTTCAAAGTATAATTTCTAAATACTCTCCTCACGCCTATAAATGTGACCAACGTGATGCGCAAAAACCCAGTATGTATTGTTGGTTTGCTACAGTTCGTATACTATAAACCTCGGAAACTATAACTGCGATTGACGCTTCTTAATCGCGAACTTCATATATTTGACCAGAAACGTTTATAGGTTTCGAACATCACTAAACATTTAACTTAGGTGGTTTTACATCGGATATTAGTATTTCTACGGAAACGTTACGTAACTTCAGTGGTGGAAAAACAAGGCATGTGGTCTGTGAAAGAAAAACTAATTCTCTGTTAAGTGAATTGTACCTATATTAACTCGAAATTAAATCGCTCATCGTGAACCTTCGATAAGGCATCATTTAAGTTCCAAACCGAAAGACACAATATTGTTTATAAGTTTGTATAACTTTTGTACGTAGATTATTACTTGTAATAACAGTTACTTTAAATTTTGTTATTGTTTGTATACTACAATATATTTGTGTTAAAAAAATGATAAACTGTAGGTACTAATCTCCTTGGGAAGTACCTAAAGTTGAATTAAAATCAACATTTATTTAACTTCTTAATCTAAATTATAATTTGATTAAGTGTCAGGCGATTTGAAATTGTAATACGTAACAGTATTCATACAGCTCACTGTATGTTTTTTAATACATATGGACTACTAAGTCTTGTTGTTTGTTTCGGATATTCGCACAAAGGTACGCGAGGGATATTTCTTCAAGGCATCCAACCATCCCAAATATGGAACTGAAAGACTATAAGAGAGTTCATTAATCAACAGTGCCTATAGCCGATTCTCGAGCAATTCTGATCGAATATTAGAATTTGACAGCTACACTGATAACGTACCAGTGGCCCCGAATTAGGAAAGGTTAAGGAAATTATTATGTATTTCAAAAATCGAACACTTTTTTTACGTTAGAGAAATGGTGAAGCTAATAGACAAATGGAATTTAACACAAGATGTTACGTCGAGTTTGTTGTTTTGTTTACAGGAAGTAATCATGCTGCGAATATGTTTACTGTGGCGCTTTCAAGTACCATGTAAAATCAACAGAAGAATTAAATGGAAAATAATCTCTACTTGTGTTATGTTGTTGTGATGATTATAAACCGAAAGGAACTTAAAACAATGTCTTATTTCGTTGTTCGGTTATTTGTTGTTAAGAAGGAAACTGCACAATGAACTATCAGTTCTTTGCCAACCACTGGTAATAAAACGCGATTTTTAGTGTTGTAACTTACAGGCTTACTGCTGAGCAATTTGGGAACACAACACGTAATGGGCTAACAAAACACAGGTGGCACACAATCGTTGCGTTTAATTTTACACTGTCTACATTCACGTGATAATATAAGTAAATTATTTGGTTAATCATTTTTAACCTATTGGATAACATACTGTGAATAGTCTTAGATTGTTAAAGTAACTGGTGGTGTTGACAAACATCGTCCTTATTTTGTATTTAATGATTGGAACAGTAAAACTTGTTAACGCAAGTGTGAGTTTTGGCAGGGTAAGAATCATCTTCAGCTAAGATGTGAGTGTGTGTGTTTCCTTATAATAAAGACACATGGGGCTATCTGCTATGTTTCCCGAGGGAAATCGAATCCCTGATTGTAGAGTTGTAAATCCAAAGACTTACCGTTGTCACACTGGGGGACATTCAGCTACGATAGATTTATTTTCATAATAGAGTGGTTGGCTTTTGGAATGGGTTGCCGTCAAATTTATTCGATGCAGTTAATGTAAAATAGTTTAAGGGAAAAACCTGAACTTGACTACTTATTTCTTTATTTTCACGTTTGGTTCACTTGATGGGATGACCTAGATGGACCATTAGGTTTCATGTTTTCTTACATTACATATATATGTATATCGTAATGGTAAACCCACAATGAGACGTGATATTTTACTTTATTTCATTGTTATTTTCTTTTGAACTTATAAGATCAAAATTTTTTTATTTACGAGCATCTTTTTTAACCGAAAAAAAAAGCCTACAACAGCCCAAAGGTAAACTTGGTAGCTTATAATACTTATATTCTAAGTTCGATCTCTGCACTGGGCACAGCGCAAATAACCCGCTTGTATATAAAAACTTAAATAAAATAACATTTAAAACCCAAAAGTACTCATAAAGTCTAGTAATTACAACTAAATAGTTAGATCTCTAAACTGTAAGCACACTGTTTCACAGCACTATGAGCAATCTGATAGCCAGTCTGAGTTTGGGTAGAATGAGTAATAAAACGTTTTCATATATCCAATTCAACCAATTATGGAATATAAATATTAAGCGACATTTGGACAATAAAACTTTAGTGTTTTTTAATTATCCATCAAACGTTTTTTTTTTGTATTTCCTGTTATAGAATATTGTGAAACAGTTAAGTACCAGAGAAGGAAGGAAGTGTGTGACGTTACTTCCGGTTGAACGTTAGAACAACAACATTTCATATGGAAGGTTTTTCTTGTAGAGGATAGTATTACATTTCTACTGTTTTCATCAAAGCTTTTTTTCAATACCATGATGCACTGGCTTTCATTCACAAGCTCGTTTCTTCTGTTCCTGCAACTCAGTTTTGGTAAGTGCAAATCTGTATCACAAAGTATCTTTATTTTATAGGTCTGCAATGTAAAGATGTCATTTTTAAGTCCATGTACACTCCGAGAGGACTATGTAATTCGCCAACTATTACTTTGAAAGTTCCTTGTTTATTTTCCTCACTTGTTGACTGTTATGAAGTACTTCTTTTGCACAATCGCAAACTTCATTAGTTTTCAGTTTGAAAATGTTGGATATTCGTTAGATATTAAACGAAACTTAGAAAAATATTTTTACATCTTTTAATTTTCTCACTAGCTTAACTAATTCTTTATAAAAACGTCCTTGTTTCCTCGTCCAGGTAGTAAGTGTCCGCCGCTACCTATTTCCGAGATCAAGCATGGGAGTTTAGTTCGAAAAAATCACATGCACGTCGTTGTTAAATGCGACAAAGGCTACTTTTTAGGTGGAGGCCAGCGAGACTTGATTTGTCGCGACGGTAAATGGAATGAGCGAATCCCCAACTGTATTTTTGCTGGTAAGGAATAATATTATATTATGAGCATTTCTAGAAGCAAGTAATAATTTGTAAAGGTTTAATGAGCATTCCTTCCTGTATCACTAATTTTAGCAAACAATTTTATGACATAGATTTAATCTCAAGCTATCAATTCAGTCTTACACCCACCACTACAGGGTGGCCCGTAAGTCCCTATCCTTCCATAAGTTATTATGTTATATTCAATAATACTAATGACGAGTTGAAGGCAGCTGTTACCGCGGCGTTTGGAACAATGACCCCTGCTATGTTGAGGAAAATGTCCCACAGAACATGTCGTCGCATAATATTATGCAGCGAGAATGAGGGACAGCACACAGATACACTGGATACATAAGATATATGGATGGGTAGGGACTTACGGGCCACCCTGTATATTAGTACAGATATGTTGATGATACAATTGTTGGATTCACATCTACACAACACACACTTAGTTTTTTCAATCATGTTAGCTCGATACATCCAACATTAAGTTCACCTGTGAACAGGAAACAAACTAATCAAACAGCTTATCTTAACCTCAAGATCACTAGAACTGATACACAATTCAAAACAGAAATCCACAGAAAAATCACCCTTACTGGATTATACATTCCTTGGGACTCACAACATGAAACGAAACAAAAACTCAACATATTGAGAAACCAAATAAACACAACCACAAAACTATGTTTATCCGATAACATGAACGATGAAATTAAGAAAATAAAACAACACTTTATCAACAAATTTCCTCAAAAAAACCGTGGAAAAAATTATACACACACACCTAGACCAACAACAGACAAACAACAGTAAATCCCAAGATACAACAAACTACAAAACCTTATACTGCTGCATACCATATGTTCCTGACATCAGCAAAAAAATAACCAACATTTGGAATAAACTTATAACAAAATACAACATTCCAGTAAACACCAAATGTATTCAAAAACCAGGTACAAAACTTAAGTCCATAGTATGTGTAAACTATACTGACAAACACCACACTAACATTATTTATAAAATACAATTCAACAACTGCCACAACTTTTATATTGAAGAATGAAGCAAGAAAATGGAAACCAGATTAAAAGAACGAAAAAAAAAAAAACACACCTTCACACGTTTTCGAACACTGCAACTCAAATAAACACAACATAACCGTAGTAAATATCAACATACTAATTAAGGAAACAAATATAAACAAAGACAAAACCAAAGAAGTTCTGCCTATGCAACGACTCAAACCATAATAAAGGAACAGCATCCCAAACACACACATCTTTGTTCAATTTCAGTAATGTATTGGAAGACTGAAAGATATACCTTCACTCTTATTAATGATATAAATATCATAAGATTGTTTTCAGTGCAACAGAAGATAATATGATGAGAAATTATGAGCGTCCATTTTCTATTCAATTTCAGTACAAGCAAATTCTGGTTTTATACCATCACAATTCTTTGATAAAGAGAAATCAGTTAGCTTCGTATTAAAAATAATAATAATAAAACTGCTTCTTAATAATATTTTATAATAAACAGTTACGATTTTTTGCCTTAAGCAGTTACATATTCTATCAAATTGCGTAACCTTTAAAATGTCCTTTCCAACATAAAGTTTTAAATTAATCTTTAAATATACCTGTACTAAGAAATCGCTTAGCGTAAACAAATACCGTTTCTTCATAATGTTATCCATTAAATAGTAAGGATTCAGCAGCCACGTGCATAGTTAATCGCATGTCCTTTAAACAAAACCGTTTTTCTTAATGTTTTACATTGAACAGGTTAACCCTAGATCTGTAAAGCAGTCACGTGCTCTATCATATCAGTAAAGTGTTGAAAAACGCACCACAATAATTGTCATTAAAATGACCTCAAGTGTAGTATACCAATTCTTCTCTGAGTTTGAGATTTTAGAACACTTATCAAACCTTCCATTCAGTGTTATTGAAGAACATTTAACTCAACAAATTGTTCATATACATTTCAAATTCTTGCTGCATCTTAAGAACACTATAGTCTTTTGTTTACTTATAATAATTCAAATCTTTCCTTTCATACAGATTTCACTACATGTCAAAATGCTGAAAATCGCATAACTCCCTGACACTAATTTTTATCACATGTATACATTCACACTGTACTGAAAATTGCATTTACCAATCAACAGGCAAATATTACAATGTAAGTGAAATAGTTGTTAGTTGATAGTAAGTATAAATATTTTTTGAAACTTAAACTAATCTTTATTACATTCAACTGCCAATTTTATAATTAACTTCAGTCTAACTACTGACAAAGATTATTAGCAAAAACGTTTGGTCTTTATAGGGCATGCCTTACGTGGTAAATTCGCTGGAGTGCTCGTCCTCTGGACGGAAGCTATTTAAATTCGTGAATAATGAAATGTTATCTTAGGACACGAAAAAGCTGCTTCCCTTATAGGTAATCGTAAGAAACGACCATAAAATCTTCGCCATAGACCCCATGCCCCATTTGGTGGAGTTCCATCAAGAGGGAGTTGTGACATATGTGCCTACAAAAACCATAAAGTGCAAAACTAAAAAAATTGTATATACCCTCGCATGGATATAATAAGCCTCCATACTAATTTTGGTGAAGATCTGTCCATATCCTGCGAAGTATTTATACGAACATAAAACAGAGGGCACAGTTATATTCATATAGATTTACATAAAGCCAAAGAAACAAATTTTGGGTAACAAAGAATGAAAGTTTGTGGTTTCAATGTGTTGTCACAATACTTCCTACAAATATAAACAAAGGTATGTAATTATTAGATTATTTAAACGATGATATCAAGATAATATCTACTTAGATGTAAATAAGGAAATACAGCACATAATAGTTATAAGTTAAGGGAAGCCAGCAGCGCCTGTATGATACAAACATTTGATGTTAATATTACGTGGAAATTCTCAAAAGTATTTTGATGAGCATAAGGTTTCAAAATTTATTTCAATTGTTTATGTGAAGCGTTTGTTTATTTGCCATTAAGCACAAATCAACACAATGGGCCATCTGTGCTCTGCTCACCACGGGTATCGAAACCTGGTTTCTAGGGTTATAAGTCCGCAGACACACTGACTAATACCACAATAATGGCTCTAAATCGATGTTGAACATGTAGGATATGTTGCTTAACATATATAATACAAGGTACACACCAAACGTTTCGTTGTAGATTTAAATCGTGCCACCATAATGGTTATTAAGATTTGCTAAAATGTAGTAAACTCCCTCTGGTGTGTAAAATAACCATTAACACAATTTACAAATTGGAAAACAATTAACACTAATTGAAAATAATAATATAATATTGCAATTAACTCACAAAAGTCCAGTAATCACTTACAATGTTTAAAAAACTGGGTTTTGATACCCGTAGTAAAGAGAGCGTATAGGTTTGTACCAGCAGGAACCAACCAGTTAATTTCTAAATTTAAATGTTTTTACACAGTTAAAAATGGGTATGTAACTTGTGTTGTATTGTTTACTATTCTATCAATAACAATTACTTAACAGAAAGTTTTATTTGTTATCAAGTTAAAGATTAAACTGAACCAGCTACTTGTTAAATATTTCTTTTTGGTTTATCACATTTAATCTTTATATAATACTTAGACATGCAGTGCCACCCTCCTCCTTATGTCCCACATTCTAACGTTATTGGTGACAACTTTGAGACTGGACAGACCGTCTTATATGTGTGTCACGAAGGTTACAGTTTAGTGAAAGGCAATGGGAAGATGACGTGTAAGGTTGGCGGGAAATGGGGTGTACGTAAGCCTATATGTGAAGGTAAGTTCTGCTTTTACTTTCTGTATAATATAAAAACTCCATCAACTGTCAGCGCTGGTTTTGCAATGAATTTTGTCTTTGTGATGTAAATAGTTAATGTGAAGAGTTATACATTACTATATTATACATCAGGTTAATGTGTTGTTAAACACTAGTCTAAAGTACTAAATAAAAATACTGATTATTTTGTCGATTTCCACAATGGAGAAGCTCTGAAGATAGAGCAGAGTGTAAAAATTCAATGTTTGTACATTGAAATGAGTCTTACAGTATGATGTTTAAGATTCTGACGAATGCTCACTTTGCACCGTACAATAACACTGTAAAACAGTATCATCCGCCTCTGCAATCCTTCCAAATCCATCTCAAATGTTCGGAAACATCGAAAACATCGGAGCAATGCCCTCTGTGCCATAACAATTAACTCACAAAAGTCTAGCAATCGCTAACAATGTTGAAAAAAAGGGTTTTGATACCAGTAGTGAACAATGTTAGCATTCCACGAAGAAAAGGTTTTACTCTTGGAGTGCTTCTTCCATATCGCGTCCCTTTGGTCAATCACCATTAGAATACCATCAACATTCCACGGATAAAGGTGCTTTTTTTCTTTTTTTGCGCGAAATGACCTTTGTCAATGTTTTAATAAGTAAAAGACACTAAACAGATGTTTCTTAATGTTAGGTCCGGCATGGCCAGGCGGTTAAGGCACTCGACTCGTAATCCGAGGGTCACGGGTTTGAATCCCCACTACACCAAAAATGCTTGCGCTTTCAGCCGTGGGGGGCGTTATAATGTGACGGTCAATCCAACTGTTTGTTGGCAAAAGCGTAGCCCAAGAGTTGGCGGTGGGTGGTGATGACTAGCTTCCTTCCCTCTGGTCTTGCACCGCTAAATTAGGAATGGCTAGCGTAGATAGCTTTCGTGTAGCTTTGCGCGAAATTCAAACCAATCTTAATGTCAGAAGACTGTTCCACTTTCTACTGTCGGAGGAGCTAGGACCAAAAAATCTTTGCACCCAGCTTTGAACAAAAAGTCATCCTTCACGTAATACTGAGTGAAATATTACAAAGAAAAGACTCCAAACTGACAATAAAAGATCTCAATACACGTGTCTTAACTAATACACATTCAAGTGGCATTGAAAAGTACTAAATATAAGAGATCTCAGGAAGTCACCACGTTGGGATAGATTATATAAAACATTCATCGTTTGACTTCAACGTCTTATTTGTCATCATACGTTTGCCAATAGACCCTAAGAATCCAAACAGATGAAGCGTTCTTTGTTACAGATCTATGGAGGCATAGCGTCAGATACTAGAAGCCTACTACGAAGAAAGAAATGATCTGGCATCAATATGAATTACTTGTTTCCTTTTTAGCATCTCCTGTTTCCAAATCCTGTTTTCTCAAATCCTCGCTTAGCATCTCCTGTTTCCAAACATCCTTTTTTCTCAAATCCTTGCTTGGAATATTGCCTTGCTCGATTCCTACTCAGCTCTTTCTGTTCCATTTTAACGTACATAAAAGGGCGTTCCTTTGCAACCAACTGTCTTTTGTAATTATTTTGTAATTATTTAAGGCAATTACACGCTTTTTATTACAGTTGGGATATTTAGTTGTACTCAGTTGAGCTTCGGAATTCTTTTTGGCAAAATCAAAAACTTAGCGACTTTATTTCTTCTTGAAGCACCACAAAAGGATAGAGTTAAATTGTTTTCCCCTGTGTCAACCGAGCGTCCGTCAGGATCTTAATCATGACATAAAGAAAAAAACTGTTACGGTTTTGTTATTAGTAGAGCAATAGTTTTTAATACTCTTATAAAAAATAAAATATAAGATATGTTAAAAAATAAATAGTTGAATCGAATGATACAACTTGTTTTTACAGAAACAAAATACATGTTTCGAATTTTATTACAGCAAGTTACAATTTTGTTTGTAATAAGTTTAGCAGATTTCGGTTTTTTTGGGATCTTCCTATCTTTGATTATATGTATATTTTTGTATTTCATCTTTCGTAAGGTTATGTTTTAATATTTCTACGAATATATTTTGTTTTAGGAAATCTAATTCCAGTGATATTTTTAATTTTTTTCTGGAGAAATTCATGTAGTTATAAACAATTTTTGATTTTTTTTTGGTAGGTAACGTCACTGATAATATATTTTGTATTTTTGTTTCGGGAAAGTTATATCAATGATAATTTATATTCAATGTTATTTTAGGGAAATCCCTGCAGTGAAAATATATTTTTGAATTTTGTTTTTGGGGGCAATTCATATGTTTTTTCTTATAACAAAGCCACATAATGCTATTTGCTGAGCCCACCTAAGGGAATCGGACTTCTAATTTTGCTTTTTAGATCCCTAGACCTACTGCTGTACTAGCGGGAGGCTGGGGAAGTTCGTGTCAGTGGTAATATATTTTAAGGATTTTTTTTTCTGGGAAGCTTATTTATTGATAAGATCCATTCAAATTGGTTTTTAGAGTTCACATTAGTTGTCGCCCGCTAGTAAAGCAGTAAGTTAACGGACTTACAATGCTAAAATCAGGGGTTCGATTCCCCTCGGGGAACTCAGCCGATAGCCCGATGTGGCTTTGCTATATGAAAAAACACACACACAGATTAGTTTATAATAACAGCCCGGCATGGCCAAATGGATAAGGCACTGGATTCGTAATCTGAGGGTCACGGGTTCGAATCCTCGTCACACAACATGCACGCCATTTCAGCCGTTGGAGGCGTTATAATGTAACGGTCAATTCCACTATGGGTTGGTAAAAGAGTAGCCCAAGAGTTGGCAGTGAGTGGTGATGACTAGCTGTCTTTCCTCTACTCTTACACTGCTAAATTAGTGACGGCTAGCGCAGATAATTCTCGAGTAGCTTTGCGCGAAATTCAAACCGTAGTTTATAATATCTGAAGAGGAGCTTTATAGCAGCTTGCCACAAAAATTTTGTAATTTGTTAATATCTTGCAGTTCTTGGAAAATTCTTTGTTTCTTGGAATGTATTTTAGAAATTGTTTACCGCGTGTTAGTTATAATGTTATTCCAAAACAAAGATAAACGAATTTGTTTTTTGTACAAACGAGAAAGGTTTTCCTCTTGTACGTTTGTTTGTTTGTTTTTTGGAATTTCGCACAAAGCTACTCGAGGGCTATCTGTGCCAGCTGTCCCTAATTTAGCAGTGTAAGGACTAGAGGGAAGGCAGCTAGTCATCACCACCCACCGCCAACTCTTGGGCTACTCTTTTACCAACGAATAGTGGGATTGACCGTCACATTATACGCCCCCATGGCTGGGAGGGCGAGCATGTTTAGCGCGACTCGGGCGCGAACCCGCGACCTTCGGATTACGAGTCGCACGCCTTACGCGCTTGGCCATGCCAGGCCTCCGTTTTGTACGAAAATGAAAAGTTTCCGAACGTCTCATGCTACAAACAGGATAAAAAGAGTTTAGATAGTTTCCGATATACATGAAACTGGTGATTGCAAAAAAATAACCCACTGAAGCGCCTTTAATAATAACTAAAATAAAATAACCATTTAATGATTACTTATTTGTATAGCTTCGTCAGAAGATGCTGTGAAAATAAATACAAGAAGTGTTGTGTATATTTTTTATATTAAAACAGTTTGGAGTCTGATAACTTTTAAAAGCCTAGTAGAATGAATGAACTGAAGTTTAAGTTAACAAATCAATACTCGTTTCTTCTCTCCTAGCTACTGTACAAGACGTGAAGAGCGTAGCTAACAGGTTGGGCAGCTCGTTCATCAACAAACTGGGAAGTTTCTCGAGCACCAGTAAGTGTGGTTTTAAACCAATCAAAACTGTTTATCATTCAGCCACGGACATAATTCGCCACGCAAAAATTGTTTGTTTTTTATTTTGTTCACGTGTTTAGCGGAAGGCGTATTCTTCATTTACTTAACGCTTTTGCACAGATGAATATAAAATATAACAACAAATACAGTAAATTTAAAGTTCACGTTGATGCCGTTCAAATACACCCTTTTCAGTTTGAGAGATAAAATGAATCATACTGAACATGTGAGAGGAAGTAATGTTTGTATATACGTATCTTTGTAGTATTTAACACAAACTGCATAACAAATATAAAACATGTAACAATAATACTTTAGGTGCTGCCCGTGCACTCGGTCCTAACATCGAGTTTCTTGGATTGGAAATGGTTTTTGTCATCGACAGGTCCAGTAGTATCTCGTCAACAGACCTCAACAGAGCTAAGGTGTTTTTAAATTATCTTGTGGACCAGTTTGGTGTAAATAATACTGTTAATAAAGGTAGGCTTTCTAAACATTTTGGTCACCTAAGAACAGTTGAGATTTCTAAATTACCTTGTTATTTTAAGTTTAAAATAAAAAAAAAACTGTATGCAAATGATATCGGATTCCGAAGTATTTAGTGATCCATCCAGAAGATCACTACAATAAACTAAATAATGAAGTTTATTATGATGTGTGGTGGTTTAACTGAAAACCAATACATGAAATTCTAAAGTTATTTGTAATGAATATTAAAAGTTTGAAATACTTTGCGACAGAATACAAAAGGAAACAACTATGTACAAATGTAGGGTTCTGATGTATCTAATATTACATCATAAATAAAAAAACAGTACTTAGAAAAGTGTAGAGATAGATTACAGCTGGTACTCCACTTGTTTGGTGTATAAAAATCGTATTATAGTAAAGCCCTGAAATATCACAATTGTTTCAACATGTAAAGGTGTCTCCATGAATTCGCATGTCAGTTGTTAAATAAATATGCACAGCAATCACAAAATTTTACAAATCCTAAATCCTTATAAAATCTTTTATAAGCTAAACGTAAGCTTATAGCAAGTAATTACTGACTGTTAGTTTTTCTTTAATGAAGGATAACAAGTGAATTGGTTTCAAGACGCTTAGACAGAATAGACTACAATATTTATATCTAATACACTTTATTCAAAGTAAAACTTTGCAGAAAATTGGAATGCTTTGAGCATGCTTGGTTTTATATACGTATAGAACAAAGAAAGTTCGTTATCCATGATAGCATAAGATCATCCTGAACTAAAGACGTACACTGATTTTGTGGGTATTTTTTAGGTGTCAGTACGGTTAGATTTTGTGTTTTTTTTTTAAATAGTATGCACAACAAAGTTCGGTTAGCAAACGAACCGAACCGTACTGACTGCACCTGAAGAGTTGATCTCCGTCAGTTTAGCAAACGAACTGAGTTCGTTTCATTTGATAAACCAGACTGTGAACAACGAAAAGACTCGGTTAGTTTTGGGAACAGGAAATGATGTAACCGGAAATAATATTAACCCGCGCAGTTTCGACAGAACCAAAGTGCGATAAGTTATACGTACGCCAGTGGAAGTATGTCCGGCTGAACAATATACACACCAGAGGAAAAAAACAAAGACATTCTTAGACACTTGGCCAGACGTCCAAAAAAACTCAAACTGAACTGGATAAAACCCAGGAAAACACAGAAACATTTGCTACTTGTTTTTAAAGACTTGGTGATGAAGATTTTCTCAGAAGCTTTGAGCAGTGCAAGATAAAAGTAAAAAACGATGGAACAAAACTATTTGGAGACTAAAGACATATCATGAAGAAGACAACCTATGCTCTTCCAGCTAATAAGTGTCTAAGTTTCTACAAATCTGATAAAAATTTGGTTACTAAACCCTGTTCTGGACCTGAAGACGTTCTGTACTCTCTTTGGGTGAAAAACGAAACTCCAGTAATGGATCAGAATTTGTCTGGAAAGCTGGGATCCCTGACTAAGAAAACACCGTAAATAACAGCATTTAATTTCATGAAAACACAACAGGTAATATTGATTTTCTATACCTGCACATAATATCAAACATTTCAATTTGTATTACTTTTTAAATGAAATATACTAGAGTAATATGCGTTTGCTGTAAAGTGAGATTATTAGTTTAAGATTGAGTTATGATTTTCATAGGTTGAGGTATGATTTTAATAGGTAATCTCAGTTAGTTTTTTATGTTTCTTAGGAAAAAATGACAACGTTCACATATCAATATATTACTGTAATTGCTTCCATAAATGAAAAACATAAAAAACACGTGATACCATTAGTTTTTGAATATTTACATATTGTGTAAATAATTATCCATATGATTTTTAGCAGTTCCATTTTCATTGTTTTAGGAGTTTGAAGAAACCACGTAATTTACAATAGTTTCTTGTTTGTTTGTTTGTTTTTGGAATTTCGCACAAAGCTACTCAAGGGCTATCTGCGCTAGCCCTCCCTAATTTTGCAGTGTAAGACTAGAGGGAAGGCAGCTTGTCATCACCACCCACCGCCAACTCTTGGGCTACTCTTTTACCAACGAATAGTGGGATTGATTGTCACATTATAACGCCCCCACGGCTGAAAAAGCAAGCATGTTTGGTGCGACCGGGATCCGAACCCGCGATCCTCAGATTACG
The DNA here is from genome assembly GCF_004210375.1 of Tachypleus tridentatus. Classification (NCBI taxonomy): domain Eukaryota; kingdom Metazoa; phylum Arthropoda; class Merostomata; order Xiphosura; family Limulidae; genus Tachypleus; species Tachypleus tridentatus. The sequence continues at coordinate 26,522,807 of NC_134827.1, forward strand.
AGTCAAACGCCTTAACCCACTTGGCCATGCCAGGCCTAAACTACATCTAAGTGGTACTATCTAACATCAAGGTACAGGTATTACACATTAAACAACGATTTGAAAAAAAACAAACAAACAAACTATAAGAGAACTTTGGGAGATAAGGCCTGTTTAATATATTAATGTTTCATCGCCGAATGGTGTGTTTTAGTTATCTATTGTTTTACAGTTGTAAGAAATTGATTATATTACATTTATTTCTACTCTGATTTTACTTCCCATGTACGAGACACGTGGCAAGCAATGAAATGTAAAGTTCCCTGATGAATGACATGGAAATGACAAGAACAAATCAGTAATCTAGATTACCAGTGTGATGAGAAAAGAAATACCTGGTAAAACAAACGCAGAAAGGAAACAAAGGACATTATGCTGAAAGAAATTACAAGGTTGATGTCTCCTGTGCTATACAGGGATAAGCGAGAGCAGGAGGCCTATTTAGAACACCTTAGGAGGGACATCGAGGGACAGGGGAAACATATAACAAACGAAACGTTCTCAGCTGCTGAGGAAAAAAAACACTTTAAGTAGAATATAATTATTCAACGATTATTCCTAAACTTTCTCAGGTAATTACAAGATCTAATGTAACAAATCGGATTTCAACATCTCTAATACCATCCACTTCTGCGATCTCTACAGATCCATCCTAGATTTTCAGAAACATCACTGTGTGCCATACAAGTTTGGTTAACCATAAAAAACACCCTCAACGTACCACGTCAGAAAGTCTTCCTCTCAAAGCAGTTCTTCCTTTGCCACATCACTTAGGTCAACCTACAACAGAAAGCCTTCAACATTCCACAGAGAATAATGTTTACTCTTGGAACATTTGTTCCTGTACCACGTCAGTTTGGTCAACCTCCAACAAAAAACCATCAACATGTCATGAAAAAATAACAGTAATTCATCATCAAAAAACCATCATCCACGGAGAAACTTGTCTTATTTTTTTCTCCTTTTTTAAGGGAAATAAACAATAAATAAAATAGATACATTAATTAAACGCACATTTACGAAATGGATTTCAAAGATTTTCGTTCCAGATCAATTATGTATCACAATTTCTAAACAGAACTTTTAGAAAACTAGATAATATAAAACTAACTCTAAAGTTATGGGTAAAAAGGGAGCTTAGATACTTATTGCTATAGATCAGAAATTGAACAAAATCTAAATTTAATTTGCATTGTAAAAAGTTGCACTAAAGCAAAAAGCCTTGGTAGTGTGTAGATGGTTGCTGTTAGGTAAGAGTTTCGTTTGTTTTGAATTTCGCGTAAGTCTACTCGAGGGCTATCTGCGCTAGTCGTCCTAATTTAGCAGTATCAGACTAGGGGAAAGACAGTTAGTCTTCACCACCCACCGCCAACTCTTGGGCTGCTCTATCACCAACGAATAGTGGGATTGACCGTCACGTTATAACGCCTCCACGGCTGAAAAGGGCGAGCATATTTGGTGCGACGGGGACTCGAACTCGGATTACGAGTCGAACGCCTTAACACATTTGGCCATGTCGGGCCCAAGAGCTAACGAACACTAAGGTTTCTATATTTATTATAAGCACATTGAAAGGAACGAGTTTACAAAGTATCTCAACTCTAGATGTGTACAAGGTAAAGATACTAGTGTCTGGCAGTAATCTCGTTTTTCTGTTAACTAAAACTATGAAGTATTTTTGTTACAGGCCTGGCATGGACAGGTGATTAGGGCGCTTAACTCGTAACCTTAGGGTTGCAGGTTTGAATCCTCATCCCATCAAATATACTAACCATTTCCGTCGTGAGAGCGTTATAATATGACGACCAATCCCACTATTTGTTGGCAAAAGAGTAGCCCAAGAGTTAGCGGTGGGTGGTGATGACTAACTTTCTTCCCTCTAATCTTGCACTGCTAAATTACGGACGGCTAGCACAGATAGCTCTCGTGTAGCTTTCGCAAGTTTCAAAAACCAAACCAACTTTTGTGTACCGGAATGTGTCATAAAACAAGAGTACAGTCCATAACGCTGGTGTCGTTAATAAGCAGTTTTTGTTTTGTGTTTTTTTTTTAATTAACATTCAAGAGTTAATTTGAAAGTGCATACATATATTTGTTTTAATTTGTATATATGTATAGTGTTTTGTAGCTCAGTTTATTTTATTTTAATTTATATATATTATATAATATAATATATTTTTAGTATAATGCTGTTTTCTTTTGTAGAAATAATTAGTAAAGAGAACAACTTGGTTTTATCAACGAAACTGACCTTCAGTAATATTATTTTAAAATATTTTATTATAAATTATTTTCAACCTTTGAATCACATTAGAACGTTTAAGATTAATCCAAGTTTTTACGATGCAAACATTTTTAATAAAGCAAGTTACTAACCCACACCTTGATCACATTGATTTTAAAGTTGTACTTTAAAGTGGGACGGCATATCATGCCAATGTATTATGATTTCTTAACCTCCAATGTAAGGTCCAGGCATTTCTTTACTTTCTTCAGGCTGTTGTTCCACTGCAGGAGAAAAGTGTCCTTTACATTTTTCATCATGTCTCGCGCACATATTGGTCAAAACATGGTCTTAGTCCAATCTCTATCCTGGTCCTGCTCGGTTTGTAAATGAAAATCATTTGTGTCTCAATCATCTCAGGTCTTCCTGAGAAGGGTTTCGGTAAACAGGGTTGCAGTGTAGTATCATCAAAAATCACAATATCCACTCAATTACGGTTTTCAGTCCTGTTTGAAAGCAGTTTTCCTTTCTGTGTCTCCTGATGCAGTGTAGAGTTTCCCAGAACACATTCAATATGCACCTTTCCTGGCCAACCTACATTAATATTATAAAATCTGTTTTTTCGGTCTGCAACTGCATGTAAAATAATTGAATAGGTGTTGTTGATTTCATTGAGGGATTCCTCATTTATCGTGAAAACCATCAATAACATCACATTGTTCTTTTACTGAAAAGTTTATGTAAGGTGTCTGAAGAGCTTTGACAATGACAGATACCACTTTCATGGTTCCTTGAAAAGTAGTGGCTGATTCTAATAAAATAGATGAGAAACAGATATCAATTTTGTTTTGTTTGCAAACTTCCACGATGTCACAGCAACTCTCAGCACAATTGTGGGCGTGTCTGCAGACTTACAACGCTATAATCCGGGTTTCGATACCCGTGGCGGGCAGAGCATAGTTAGCCCATAGTGTAACTTCGTGCTTAACTGCAAACAACTATACCCGTTTATATCATATTAAAAATATAACAAAGTAATTTTGTTTCATTTTACGCCAATAAACTTAGCACTAAAACGTAGATTAAAAGCCAGACGTTAATATTATATAAGTTTGAATTTAATTGATTTTAACAAAAAATATTTAAATACGATTCTTACGCTTCACTTGAAAGTATCACATGACTCTTGTTGTTTCAAATTGCGCATTTTCTACTTTCTAACCGCCCCTATATGACCACACTGGAAGAACAAACATACTCTATTGTAATAGGATAAGACTGCCGAAAGCGTTTGGACCGCTGTGTGAACTTACTGTTTTTGATAAGAGCAAAAAAAATCAAAAAATAAGGTTCAAAAGTGAGACAATTACATAATTACCGAAGCGTTTGGTAACTGTAGCTGAAAGAGTGAAATTAATTTTAAGAAAAATAAAAACTCTGTACCTGTTCACTAACTTTTGTTGTTCTGTATTCCTGCCCACAAATGCATCATCAGTGGTCATCCAAATAAACCTTAGTCGTTTTCTGCTCTTCTGACGAATGCAGTAAAGGCGACAAAAGATCTCTTCCACATTGGCCTTCACTCTTTTCCTGTGTTCCACATTATTTCTTTTATCTGTAGATTAAAAATGAAAATATATTACTGAATACACAAAAAAAAAAGTCCCAGAATCGCCGCCATCTTTAAAGTATATTAAGATTGAATTCTGGGAAAATCAAACATCTAGACGTCAAACGAACTGAGTCCTCTTGATTAATGGAGTATGAGTAGAACTAAATGTTGACAAAACATGGAACTGAACCATGAACTGCGGTTCATTTCCAAAGGAACTTAACACGTTTATATTTATATACTCAATGCAAGAGAGGAAAAACTAATACATTCATGTCGATTAACGAATTAAAGTGAAACATACCTATTGTAAACAGAACAATTTTAGACGCCATTAAGCCAGAGTTAGTATTGTTTTAAAACAATCTTTAGCAATACTGACCACTAACATTATTAAACGAACCTTGTCATTCGTGGCTGCTAATAGTTTCAAATGAATTACCTTGATCAGTCATGGCTGTTATTATTTTCAAATGACTTTTGGTACTCATTGTTGCTTGTAGTCTAGGATGATATTGACGTCATAGCTATTGATAATCCAATATAACCTTCAGAAGTCATGGTTATTAATTGTAAAATATTATCTTCGGGTATTGTGGTTGATAACAGTATAGAATAATATTCAGCAGTCATGGTTATTATTTTTTCTTGAATAATCGTAAGCAGTCATGGCTGCTTATAGTCTAAAATTATATTCTGGGGTTATAGTTTTTGATAATTAAAATTTACATTCGGCAGCCATGACTGCCTACTGTGTAAAATTCCATTCAGTTGTCATGGTTGTTAATAGTCTAGAATAATTTTAAGAAGTCATGGTGGCCGATAGTCAAAACGTTTCTTCGACTGTTATGTTTCCCGATAGTCTATAATTATCATGAAGAGTTTAAGTTAGGACGGATTTGACTTATACAGCTTTTTAGTATAAAAACGGAAAAAATAAGAAAGTAATTTGGATACTTTATTCTAGGGGGCACTCGTCTTGCCGCAGTGACTTTTGGGACTAAAGCTGAACTACTATTCAACTTAAACAACAAAAGTGTGGATACACCAGACAAAGCTAAGACTATTATCAACAAGATTCCGGTTAGTTTAGTTTCCTGTTTGTTGAAGGAAATTTCACTGATGTGTACATTTAAAACATCCTTAGTAAATAAGTGCATTGAAACTTAACTTCTTCCTGTGTTGTTTAGTAACTTGTATGTCTTTATTATATAGGTTTAGAAACTGTAAATGCTAGTTACAAAATACTGGGGAGTCTATTGTTATCTGTTTAACTTAGCATGATAAATACATCCTTAAGCATTCGTATAATTTTCATTTAATAAACTCGATGTGCATCAAATGCTATTGCCAGACGAGAGTTGTTAAAGTTTTTATTTTACCTTTTCAGCAGAGCTGAAATTAAAAAGAGAAACTCTAAACGTAAAAGCTTATTGCGTTCTCTGATTGGCCAAACCGTATACTGTGGACAGAAGTTTTGTCCATTCAAAACTCATCATCATAGCTGGGGTTAGCAAATCAGTCTCTTCTCTGTTGAAAAAGAAAAGAATCTTCTAAACATATGTGTCTATTTTTAATGATTGCTTATGCATGCATATGTAATCATTAAATAGTTGGCCCGCCGTATAATATTGAATAATTAATTTGACGAAATGTCATCAGGCTATTCACAAGTCTGAATTTATTTAGGTTTATTTGCTTGTTTGGAACTCAGCAAAGATCTGAACAATGGGCTACTTGTGCTCTGGACATCACAGGTATCGAAACCCGGCTTTTAGCAGAGTGAGTTTACAGACATACCGCTGTGCTACCGAGTGTTCAGTGTAATGTAATATAGTGGGGGGGGATAATTTAGGCTACTACATGATGAAGTAAAACAGATTCAAAATCCCCTAGATGAAGCTGCTAGTTGTCAAAGATTACCTTTCAATGCATGGTTGTTGTTGGTCCAAATTATCTTCAGCAGTCATGACTTCTAATAGTCCACAATGACCTTCGACAACCATGGCTGTTAATATTCTATAATTAGGAGTGGTTAATTTTTTTTTAAATTCTAATGTACGTTATTGTATAGAATAGAATGATAACAATTCTAATAATGTTAGCAATCAAACAACACGGTATTTTTTTGTGCACATAAGCTGACTTTATAAATGAACTTTATTAGTTTATGTACTTTTCAAAATTTATCTCTGAATGTTTTTAGTGCATATTTGTAGTACAGCTGATAATAAAATCTATGGGAACAAATATTTCAGTAATAAGTTTTTTTCTCAGTGATGACGAAAAACCCACTTGTAGAGAAAAATATACATGTAAAAACGACTGGTTTGGGTTGAGAAAATTTTATATGTAGAGGAGTGAACAACGTTTCGACCTTCTTCGGTCATCGTCAGGTTTACTCAGTTATATAACTCTCTTCAAACATGTTGTCAGCTATCGGTCAGTTACCTCTTTCTTTCTTTGTGAACCTAACGATGACCGAAGAAGGTCGAAACGTTGTTCGCTCCTCTACATAAAATTTTTTCTCCACCCAAACCAGTCGTTTTTACATACAAATAAGATTTTTCTGTTTCTGACTATCATTTTATTAAATTTTAACTAAATTACCATAAATTATATAAATTAGAACAAGAAGGAACCCTCAATAGTCGCGGCTGTAATTAGATCTCAGATTGGTTAAGAAATGAAAATATGAGCTAAAAGTTTGTACCTGAAAGAAAACAACAAGAGGGAATCTTCAGCAGCTGTGGCTGTAATTAGACCTCAAATCTGGTAAGAGATGGAGCTATGAGATAAAAGTTTGTACTTGGTAGAAAAACAAAAGGGAATCTTTAGCAGCTGTGGCTGTAATTAGACCTCAAATCTGGTAAGAGATGGAGCTATGAGCTAAAAGTTTGTACTTGAACAAAAATTTAAAGACATTCTATAAGCCACTAGGACGCGGTTAAAAATATCTGTGTCTAACTGTTGGTTACTTGAAATATACAAAAATTTCTTACAAATATAATTTTTTTCAACACATAAAGAGGACGACCAAAGCTTGTACTATTTATTAGATCTTTTCGTTTGTTTGTTTAAAGTTAAACACAAAACTACACAATATCCCATTTATACAAGAACTCAAACCAAAGTTAAAGGAATATACAGGAGCGCTTCTATGCCTATGTTAATTAGTAACCTAACATCTAACTGCAACGTCCCCTATAATCTCGTATCCGTTTACACTCTCGTCCCTAAGGCATGCACCCAGCAACAGTCAGTTGTAAACTTTCTTTGTTAATCTGAAGATGACCTAAAAAGGTCAAAACGTTATTCTGTAATCTACTTTAATTCAAGTTTTAATACCCATACCAGCCGTCTTTAGAATACAAACTTCAAGATGGACTGACTGTGCCCTGTGTATCCTGTTTCTGGCGTTGTAAGTCCGAAAACGTATCACAGTGCAATTAGGGGACAGATACTTTCGTCTGATTGATAGTACGGTTCTAAAGTTTATAGATCATTAGTCTATTTTATCATTCTTAAAGTACAAAACTACTGGAATAAATAAAACATTAAATAATAACCAGCTAACATTTAATGTTCATGTAATTTAAAAATAAATTATTACTGAACATTGTTTTTTGTATCCAATTTCTACAATTATGCTGAATAATAAATCGAGCTGACCCGAGATCTAAACTTTTAAAATAAAAAATACTTAAAAAATCTGTGTGTTTATTTAACATTTCAAGGAAATTAACGGTATATAATGTCTTAAACTAATATAATCTGTGAAACTAATTTGATAAGGCAGCAAATATATATATTGATTAATTCACTATAGGGCCCGGCATGGCCAAGCGCTTTAAGGCGTGCGCTTCGTAATCTGAGGGTCGCGGGTTCGCGCCAAACATACTCGCCCTCCCAGCCGTGGGGGCGTTATAATGTTAGGGTCAATCCAACTTTTCGTTGGTAGAAGAGTAACCCAAGAGTTGGCGGTGGGTGGTGATGACTAGCGGCCTTCCCTCTGGTCTTACACTACTAAATTATCTGGTCTTACACTACTAAATTAGGGACGGCTCGGTGCAGTGGGCTAACAACCTGTTCATGAAACCGCAAGTGATTGCGGCCCTATGTTCCTTGACGGAATCGAGTGGTAGATTAATGAATTCATATATAACTTCAACTTCGTAAACGTCGGGTGACGCAAAACAATTGTTGAAAGCTGTGTTTTTACTTAGTTTTACGGCTTAGATTAGTACGTAAAGCATTTTAGATATTGTTGAAAACTACGTGTTTTTAAATAGTTTTACCGTTTGGTGCTTAAAGCGTTTTACATATTGTTGAAAACTGTGTTTTTACTTAGTTTTATGGTTTAGAATAGTACTTAAAGCATTTTAGATATTGTTGAAAACTATGTGTTTTAAATAGTTTTACCGTTTCGACCAGTAATTAAAGAGATTTTGATTCTCTGTTCGCAGCCTGCTGGAGGTGGAAGTGATATGGGGGACGCATTTTCTAAGGTATTCGTTGATGTTACTCCAGTCTTACGTAAGGAAGCCAAGCGAGCCTTATTCCTGGTAACTGATGGAGAACCGACTGACCAGGATATTTCTCCAGAAGAGTATATTTCCAACTTGAAAAAGGGAAAGGGTATTTACTGATTGATTTTTATTTCCAATAAACTTAGATTTTATTCGTTTATGAAGTCGGTTCTACCAATCGATTACATTAAAGTTGACTCAATTTTTCTTCGATAAATTATTGTATATGTAACGAATAATCTTTACGTTTCTAGATTTTGAAATATTTATTATTGGAATTGGCACAACCATCAACCCTCAGAGGCTGAGAGCAATGGTTTCGGAACCCTCAAAACACCATTACTTCCAGCTTCAAAAGTTTGAAGACTTTGATAATATCCTCTGGTTTATCAAAAATAATCCAACTGAAGGTAAAATATTGTCATTATTTACTAAATATGTTATTTTAAAGCTATCCTAACATTTGGACGAACGAGTTTACTGTATGTAATTTGTGTAAAGGGAAGAAAACCTTTTAATAGAACAATCGAATTATTGATACTGTTGCTTGAAGAAATAATTTTAAATAAGAAATATAAATTTTATTTTTGATTTCACATGAGTTAAATTAATTAATGAAACGTCAACAAATTATTAATGTAATTCTCAGGCTTGCGAATACGATTTTATTTAGCGCAATCTCAGATCAAAATTTGTGACAAAGGATATAGTTATTTATAATATCACACAAGTTAACAAACTAGGACACAGTTATTTGTAATGTGACACAAGTTAGTGAACTTACATAATTATTTGTATTGTCACATAAGTTAACAAACTAGGACATAGTTATTTGTATTGTGACACAAGTCAGTAAACTGACATGATTATTTGTATTGTCACACAAGTTAACAAACTAGGACATAGTTATTTGTAATGTGACACAAGTCAGTAAACTGACATGATTATTTGTATTGTCACACAAGTTAACAAACTAGGACATAGTTATTTGTATTGTGACACAAGTCAGTAAACTGACATAGTTATTTGTATTGTCACATAAGTTAACAAACTAGGACATAGTTATTTGTAATCTGACACAAGTCAGTAAACTGACATGATTATTTGAACTGTCACATAAGTTAACAAACTACGACACAGTTATTTGTAATGTGATACAAGTTAATAAACTGACATGATTATTTGTAGTATCACACAAGTTAACAAACTAGGGCACAGTTATTTGTAGTATCACACAAGTTAACAAACTAGGACACAGTTATTCGTAATGTGACACAAGTCAGTAAACTAACATACAATTATTTGTACTGTTGCACAAGTCAATAAACTAAGATATAACGAATTATTTGTACTGTCATACAAGTGAACAAACTAAAACAGTATTTGTACTGTCATACAATTCAACAAAGTAACATATAAGTATTTGCACCCGTGATGACGAGAAAACCCACTTGTAGAGAGAACAAATACATTAAATATTGAGTGAAACTTGCCAAGAAATGGCTAAAATATGGCTTGAGCATTATAGCTGGATATTAGAACCTTCTAATCAGTGATGACGAGAAAACCCACTTGTAGAGAAAAATATATATGTAAAAACGGCTGGTATGGGTAGAGAAAGCACTACGTAGAGGAGCGAACAACGCTTCGACCTTCTTCGGTCATCGTCAGGTTCACAAAGAAAGAAAGGGTAACTGACCGGTAGCTGACCACATGTTTGAAGACGGTTGTGTAACTGAGTGTAGAAATGTAGAGGGCGTGCTTAGATGCTGGATATATTTATTAATATAGGTATGAAGATATTCCTTTATATTGGTTTATTTTGGGTTTAGGTTGTTGTATAAGTAAGGCTTCTTTAATTTTGCGTTTTTTATGTTTGTTTCTTTGTTTAGTATTTGGGTGTTTTCTATGGTTATGTTGTGTTTATTTGATTTGCAGTGTTCGAAAACGTGTGAAGGTGACTTTTTATGTTCTTTGAATCTGGTTTCCATTTTTTTACTTGTTTCTCTAATATTATAAATAATGTTGGTGTGGTGTTTGTCAGTGTAGTTTTTTAGTTTTTCTAGACCATCAACTGGCATGCTGCATTAAACGAGATCTTGTCGGCCGTATACAACGAAACATAAACCAAATCAATACTAGGAATGACAGAGACAACAAAATCCTAGATAAACTAAGATGCAAACAACAGAAAAGACACCTACACGACAAACCGCTGACTAACCTCATAATTAACAGATCCGACCGACAATTAAACACAGACAAGATACATCTACTTAACAAAGGACTCAACTTTGCAATAGCACCTAGGTACATTCCAACCATAGAAATCAAAACATGTTTAGATTCTGGCATTCTCTAGCCAGGAGATTTGTGACACTTTCCACAGAAAACAAAAACAAGAAAAAAAAACAACCGAAAACAACCAACACAAAGGAGACATCTCCGACAATTCTATTGACATCCAACAGCCAAACTTCCCAGAAAAAATTAAAAAGTTATATTTTCCAGACACACTTGAAAACAACATCTTAAACGATGTTTTCAAAGAATTTTCTCACAAAACCATCAACATAATTTCACAAAACAGAAAGCTAAAAAACAATCTTACAAAAAGAGACATTAATTCCATTGAGAACCTGAAACAAGACAAAAACAAAAATTCTAAAAGCAGATAAAGGAAACGCTATAGTCAAAATGAACACAAATGTATACATCCAAAAAATGAAGAACATCCTATAAGACATTAACAAATTTAAACCAATAAAGACAAATCTAACAAAGACACACGAGACGCAACTGAACAAAATACTACTACAAATGAAAAAAGCCAACACAATTTCACAAACACTTTATTCCTACCTACGTAAAACCGACTCACGCACACCACAAATATACGGCATCCCCAAACCTCATAAACCAGATTGTCCATTACGACCAATAATGTCCACATATGAATCGTTTAATTACAATCTTGGTAAATGCATAGCATGGGCATTCTCTAAATATGTAACATCAGCCAGCTCATTCATCAAAGACTCTTTTAATTTCAAATCTGACCTTAATCAACTTAATCATAAAGCCTTAATGGCCAGTTTTGATGCTATATCCCTCTTTACAGAAGTCCCAACCACTGAAGCCTGCAAGATAGCCTTAAAACTCTATATCCGAGACCCTAACCCATCAATAGACATTCCCAGTAACGAACTATCAAACCTCTTAGAATTCACCACGATGAAGACAAACTTCGTTTTCAACAACCACAATAAAATACAAACAAATGGCCTAAGCATGGGCAACCCAGTATCACCAGTTCCAGCCAATATTTTTACGACACAAGTTGAAACAAAAGCAATCAACACAGCATTACATCCACCACTATACTGGTACAGATATGTAGACGACACGATTGCAGGATTCAAATCTACAGAACACACAATTTTTTCAGTCACATTAACTCTATACATCCCAACATCAACTTCACATGTGAACAGGAAGAAAGCAATCAAATATCATTTCTTAACCTCAAAATTACAAGAACTGACACACAATTCAAAACAGAAATCCATCGAAAAATAACCCATACTGGACTATACATTCCTTGGGACTCAGCACATGAAACAAAACAAAAACTCAACATACTAAGAAACCAAATAAACACAGCCATAAAACTATGCTCACCAGATAAAATTAACGATGGATTAGACAAAATAAAACAATACTTCATCAACATTAACATCTCAGTTAATACCAAATTTATTCAAAAACCAGGCACAAAACTGAGGTCTATAGTATGTAAAAACTACACTGACAAACACCACACCAACATTATTTATAAAATACAATGTGATAACTGCCACGACTTCTATATTGGAGAAACAAGTAAAAAAATGGAAACCAGATTCACAGAATACAAAAATTCACCTTCACACGTTTTCGAACACTGCAAATCAAATATACACAACATAACCATAGAAAAAACACCTATATACTTAATGAAGAATCAAACATAAACAAACGCAAAATTAAAAAAGTCTTACTTATACAACAGCTCAAGCCCAAAATAAACCAATACAAAGGAACACCTTTATAACTATATTAATAAATATAATCCAACATCTAAGCACGCCCTCTACATTTCCACACTCAAATACACAACCGCCTTCAAAAATGTGGTCAGCTATTGGTCAGTTACCTCTTTCTTCTTTGTGAATCTGACGATGACCGTTGTTCGCTCCTCAATATAGTGCTTTTTCTACTCATCCAGCCGTCTTTACATATGTAGTATTTATACCATCACAAAAGTCAGCAAGCTAACTTACACTAACTTGTGCCGTTATATAACAAACTATATACATATTAAAAAAAAATCAGTCGCAGGGCATTTACCTCGTTTGTGTTGTATAATTATAATTATTTATGTTATTTATATAAAACATACACATGTTTGTCCTCATTTTACCACGTGGTTTGTCTTCAGCTCCTCCACCAGGGCCAGAGAAGTGTGGTTACCTTCCAAAGAAGGATGAGGAAGTCCAGGAAAAAAACACAAACGTTTTAAGTGATTGGCCATGGATTTCTGCCATCTACACAAACATAGGGATGGCAAAAAATAACATGTCGGGAGAAATAGGACTTTGTGGTGGAGTTCTGTTATGTGACCAGTGGGTGCTCACGGCAGCGAGTTGTTTATATACATTTGATAGAAGAGACATTGTAGCCTTGGATACGGTATAACATTAAAACACGTATCTCTCTAGCGATTAGTGATAAGAATAGCCAGTTATGTTTTATAAGGCATACACTTGAATATAAATTAACATATACATAAGTTATCGCTATGGTATCACTAAAGCAGTAATGTATGGGCGATTTGATAAACGATACATATTTGAACCGTAAAATATTACATATATATTACGTTAGAGATCACTAAATCTGTGTCCTCCGGTGGGACAATCGTTAAGTCTTATGGATTTGTAACGCTCAAGTCAGGGGCTCGATTCTCCTCGGTGGGCACAGCAGAAAGTCCGACGTGACTTGCTATAAAACACACGCACACACTAAATCTGTATTGATTAAGTTGGAAATATGTTCATTCTAACGTCTTTTAAAATGTGAGCAATTTGAAAGTGTTGAAGTGAAAAACATAAACATTTAAGGTTGAAAACAAGTTGTTTATGTTTAATATAATAATTGTTGTAGCTACATATAACGATTAAACCAACAGGTGTAGTTGTATGTATATATACTATCTTGGTTCGGGTGTAACTGAATATATACATTAAACTGAAACAGTTGTAACTGCTTATATAGATTAGACTGAAACAGATGTAACCGCATAGGTAGATCATACTAAAAATATAGTACCTGTACATATATATATATGCATTTAAATTAAACTAAAACAGTTGTAAGTGCACATCTAGGGTGTGGCCATAGCAAACCATCCTGTCCATCAAGGAAATAAAAAAAAACACTTTTCTTTCATAGATAACTTGTGTTCAAAATGGCCATCATTATGATCGCTACTCTTTTGATACAAACTTGCTTTTAAACATATTATAAAACATAAGTAAAGCAGTGTCTTTAAGTATCTGTCACGGTTCACCCTATATGTGTATGTATATATCTATGTATGTGTACATTACTGTTCAACTTCTATTTCTTAAAACGTTCTCGTCCTTCATACTTACTAATTCAAAGTGATTATTTTTCGCTGTCAAGAGGTTAGTTTGACATTAGCTAATTAATAAATTATCCTTTTAATAAATATCCAAACTGTGTTTTTCACCCGTTATTTCTACAACACTTACGTTTTTTCAGGAACAAGTGTTTGTAGTGCTTGGAGAAAACGTTCTAACCGAGGAAGATCAAACACAAGTAAACTTCTATGCCAAGCAAATTAATATTCATCCAAATTACACCAAGAGCCACGAACACGACTTAGCTTTGATAAAGTTAAATAAACGTGTCCCTTTGAACGTCACCTATCGTCCCGCTTGTCTTCCAGACCAGGGTACGTTATAATAAACATTTTATTACTTCGAGAAAGTATTTCAATATATCATTCTATGGAGATGTTTTATACAATATTTATAGGATCTGCTTGGTTTATTGAAATGTGAGTAACACGCTGAAACATGGTAGAGTGACCGATTGATTGTTTGGAATTAAGCACACAGTACACAATCCGCTATCTGTGCTTTGCCCACCACAGGTATCGAAATCAGATTTTTAGCGGTATAAGTCCGCAGACACACCATTGTGTCACAAGGGGGCAGTATATTAGAATGAAATGACTCATGTTGTTCTGTCTTAACGTAATATCCGATAATATAAGTAATTTAGAACGTGGGCCATACCTATAGAATAAGGGTGTGTTATAAGTGTGACAGGCAGATCCTTCTGTTCAATCAGACAAGAATAGCCTAAGAGCTGGCTGTGGGTGATGTTGGATGTCTATCCTTTCACTAGCCCTTCAGCTCAAAATTAGGATGGCTGTGCGAAGGTGGATCTTGTATAGTTCGAACGAAAGTCCTAAAACAAAGATACAAGCTTTAGGGTAGAATGGATGGAAAATAAGACAAAATAAACCATGATGCAAGGAAACAAATGATCAAAAGGATTAGGTTAGTTTTCGAAACATAATTCATGGCAACTTTAGAAGAGCTTTCCGTAAAAAAAAAGAAACATTAATAGTTTTTAAATTATACTTCGTTTTAAACTTTTGTTTCCCAAAATGTTTCATTTCACTGCGGAAATTTATTAGGTCGACTAGATCAGTGTTTCACAAAGAGGGAATCTCCCCTCAGGGGCTCTTAAAAAAGGAGGAAAACAAAGATGTTGAATTCATTTTAATTCTAAATAAGCAACAAGCTGAAAAAAATTATGTTGAATTAATTAAATAATAAAGTATGTCGAAAGTAGCATTTATTGTTTTCACTACCTCACTGTTTTTCAGTCATCATTTGTAAAGTTATAGGTTTGGAAGACTCGAACTGTTTTATTCATATTAAGGGGACCTCAGACTAGAGGAGTTTTGGAACCGATGGACTAGATCTTTTCCATCACAATGTGATAGTGCAAAACTCTAAAGTCGTATCTCAAAATATTTAACTATACAGTTTACATGGTAAAGTTAGCTTCGAATATTTGTTAGTACCCTGCCTTTCATGATATCTTAACTACCATTTGTAGTGTAATTTAAACCCTTAAAAACAAAATATGATTTACGTAAGCTCTATCAGCTCAGATGAAGCGATTAAACCTCATCTCGAGTAAGGACATCACCCACACGAGTGTTAGCGACCCATCAGCTAAGATTAATATCCTACTTTTGTATAAGTAAAAGGAAAAGAAACTTAAAATAAATCCGAACCTCTTTCACAATGAATAGCCAATAAGTTGTTTGTTTTGAATTTCGCGCAAAGCTACTCGAGGACTATCTGTGCTAGCCGTCCCTAATTTAGCAGTGTAAGACTAGAGGGAAGGCAGCTAGTCATCACCACCCACTCTTGGGCTACTCTTTTACCAAAGAATGGGGGGATTGACCGTCACTTTATAACGCCCCACGGCTGAAAATGCGAGCATGTTTGGCGCGACCGGGATTCGAACCCGCGACCCTCGGATTACGAGTCGAACGCCTTAACACGCTTGGCGATGCCGGGCCCAATAAGGAATTACCATTCGCTTCTAACTTTAACTTTATTCACGGTAAACAATCAATAAGAAGTTACCATTCACTTATAACTTTAACCTTATTCACGGTAAACAATGGATAAGAAGTTACCATCACTCGTGATCCTGATCTTCATTCACGATTATAGATTTTCTGAAAAAAAAGGTCTTTGAAAGACAAAGAAGCGATTTAATTATCAAGTATAACCACGTTCAAACAAAAAAGTTCAAACGAAATCACTTCTTATTACTGAAAGAAGAAAGACAGTTATTTATCAGCACCCGCCTCCAATACCTTACCTAGTTCAAATCCAATAGCGACGTTGATTAATACTTTTCGAACGCATTCACACCCGGAAGAAGTACAAACTAGATGGTTTCATGCATTGTATGTAATCCATGTAAATTAGCTGCAGTAAAGACATCAATTTTTACATGTAGTGTTTCGTGCTATTGATTATTATGATATCGTGTCCTTTGCTAATGTACTTTTTGATAATAACAGTATGCCTCACAACGCTGAAGACAAGTGATAACTATTTTGTGGTAAACATTGTTAGTTGTATAGCCCGAACGAAGTTTCAAAAGTACATGTGATTGGCTTGAAGTTTCAAAACTACATGTGATTGGCTTAAAACATTGTGCCGTTGATCTTCCATTGGACACTGAGGGAATGATTTTAATGACAGATATTTTCTTGGAATTTCAGTGTAAGAAAATGGAGACAGTACGGTAAACCACTCTTTTGTTCTCCGTTCGCATTTTCTAACTTAAAAACTTTACCTTCTGCTAATAGGTCCATGGTGAAACCTTTACGAAGTGGACTCAAGATAATATTATAAGTTCTTCCCTTAAATGTGACATTTGAGGATTTACCTTCATTTGGTGATGTCTTTCAGATGTATTACATATGTTCAGTCGCACACACAAATAAGTGGCTATTTCTTACTGTGACTCCAGAATCGTAACTCCTGTATGATGTTATATCTGAATTATGTACGACATTTTCAATTAATTCAAATTATGTAATTGTTTAAATACTAGTGTATTGATACTTTATCCGTTTATTATCATTATTATTATTCGTTCAGAGCAACTACTTCCCTTGTCGGAAAATATGAGAATTAGCGTAGAACTTGCCGGTTGGGGAACTCCAGTGTTTGAAGAGAACTTGGACATTTACGGAGTTACGGCTGCAACTTCCAACAATAAACTGTCAACAGCAAATTTACGTCTTGCAGATCATTGGATATGCAAAGACAAGATAAGAGACATTTCTGTGAGCTCGCACATGTTCTGCGCAGGATTCGAGTAAGTTATAATGACGAATACCTTATATAACCTGGACTTCTTTTACATTTATGAAATCTTAAAGAAAATTCTCTCTCCCATTAATAAAGAAGTTATTTGGTTTTCCACTCACAAGTAAATTTTACATCTCGCCTGTGAATGTGGTTTTAAGTATAACTCGTAAGCACAATATTGTCACTTACCTGGAAACACATGTTTCTTTCAGCGTTATGATGTATAACACTTAAACTGACAATGTTTGATCTGTTTATCAGTGGTGTATGTAATATTACATAACAATAACACTGGTAATAACCTCAATCACATCTTTTGTTATTGGTATATACAAATTGTAATGTTATTATGATGTGTCTTTCGAAAATTAGAACAGGTCACTACTACCTTAATGTCAGCGTAAGAGAACTTGCTACTTACGTGTCTAGCACAGTACTGTACGATATTCTTGTATATATTACGAAATATGGTTAATTAATCAGATATTTTCCAGCGTGTGAAATACGCATTAAGTTGGTTATAACACTATGGGTATATACAATAGTCATTATTAATTATTTTTTGAATTTCGCGCAAAGCTACACGTGGGCTATCTGCGCTAGCCGTCCCTAATTTAGCAGTGTAAGACTAGAGGGAAGGCAGCTGGTCATCACCATCCACCGCCAACTCTTGGGATACTCTTTTACCAACGAATAGTTGGATTGACCCTCATATTATAACGCCTCCACAGCTGAAAGAGCGAGCATGTTTGGTGCGATGAGGATTCAAACCCGCGACCCTCAGATTACGAGTCGAAAGCCTTAACCCACCCTGCCATGCCGGGCCGCTTATTAATTATATCGATTTGAAAAAAAAAAAACACAGTGGTCAAAGAAATAGCCAATAAAGTGACCAGTGTCCATGAATGCGATCACAGCTAAATTATGATACTTTTATTTATTTTCAAAATTATCATTAGGCACACATTTCAAGTATATTTAATGTTTAATTTGACGCTTCTAGGGAAAAAATGTATTGTTGGATGCGTACTGTCATCTACAAACCATAAGAAACCGTCAGAAAAACCCTATCTCGTATGAATATATTTATATATATATAAAGTGAAAAGCATTGTTCAAACGCAACCAGATGCCTTGGCATGTGACTGTAATTCTCAAATATCGTGCAAAAAATTAATCTGTTCAATTATATCACAGCTTTCTGAACATTTTCAATAGGAATTACGTTATGGTATTCGTACGTGTGAGGGGTACATTCTGCTGTAGAACCCAAATCTCTGGTCGATATCTATTGACCAGCTGCTATTCATGGATGTTGTTAGAAGGTAGATGAGCACGTGCGTAACAGATAATAAAATTATTATTAACTACTAATTAACGAAAATGAGTAAAATATTTTTAATTCATTGGCCTCCAAACTGCTCGGATTAAGACTCAATACATTCGAAGAAGTTGATTAATCTGTACGTCATATTGGAACTACAGTTATGTAACAAGGTTTCCATTTGCGCATGTGCATTGCTTCAACTTTTAGCCGTTTCTTTTCTTTTCCTTAATAGTCTTAGTTTGTCTTTTGTCCGTTAGAGGTCGCGTATGGACTTCCTGTGAGAAGAAAGAATAATTTATTCATTAACAAAGTTATTAACATTTCGTATTTTGCTGCCTCTTCCTAGCAGCCAATTCTTGTTTATTTGTGTACATTGTACTGTTTTTCACTTTCTACATAACAATTCATTTCAAGCCCACGAATAGCCCGTTCTTGTCTCTTATTGGAAAATCATTGTTATGTCCT
Organism: Tachypleus tridentatus; assembly: GCF_004210375.1. NCBI lineage: Eukaryota > Metazoa > Arthropoda > Merostomata > Xiphosura > Limulidae > Tachypleus > Tachypleus tridentatus. Next base: position 26,541,987 of record NC_134827.1, read on the forward strand.
CAGCTATGAACCAGCGTTTCTCACAAAAGTTTCTTATTTGCTCAAAGAAAAATGTTTTGTTTTCTTAAACGTAACGAAATTATTCCTTTTTCACACAATACCAAACGTGCATTTCATTCACTCGAGAACACAACTTTGTTTCTCATTGGATATTAGAGTGTGTTTGTGTGTGTGCGTTTTTCTGATAACAAAGCCACATCGGATTATCTGCGGAATCCACTGAGAGAAATCAAAGGATATTAGAGCTTTATTTCTTGGGAATGGAGTTGTGTTTTCAACAACAAATAAGGTTATATTTTCAGTCGTAAATAGAATTAGTTTTTCAGTTGAGAATCATGGTATTTTTTGTGCACTCGAAAAGGATTACTGTATATATTGTAGAATATTATTGTATGTATTTTGTAATTCATATTTCCACGTGATAACACAACATTTTTCCAGTCACGATTACAATACAATTTCTCGGCTCTGTGGACAGCTTTATTTCTATCTGCTGTGATAAACAAACAGTATATTGTATGATAAACAATGAAAACTTACACTTAAAAGCCCTTTCTTTCAAACGTATTAACAAAAACAACATTATATATATATATACATATATTTGGAGAAATTATATTCAATTTTCCAAAACTGGTTGTTATTCGTACTTTAAATAATACTGCAAAAGTTTATTTTAAAAAAAAACTTTTTTTTCTCTCCACTAACAGAGCTCCAGTCAACAGAGATGCCACATGTGTTGGTAATATTGGCAGCCCTTTGATAGCTGAAGACCCCGAAACTGGTTTTCGCCACGTGATTGGTGTTGTTACATACCGAAACAAATGTGCGACATATAACGTATTTACAAAGGTAAACGACTATGTGAAATGGATAACCGAAGAAACTGGAAATTGTATGAAAAACCACTGACTAAGCACTCTTCATTATTTATAGTAAAACCGAGCAGTTAAAACGTGTATATTTGGTATCTCATTAACTTTTAACGTGTTTATAAACTTCCATGTTCATTTCTTATTCTTTATTTTTAGCTGTTGATCTCCTATCATGCATAAATTTGATCTGCTGGACTCTTGTCAGATCCAATGTTTATATAAGCTTTAAGATACTGGTATACAACAGATTAATATTCAAGAAGCATTAGAAATAAAGACTACTTGATTCTTCTAAATATTACATGTTTCTATATTGTCTATATTAGCTTCTGATCAGAGCACGCTACCTACTCAGAGATAGAAAGAACCTTAACCTGGTAACGAGAATAATTATTTGAATATGCTTTTCTTTTCTTCTTACTTCTAAAACTTATATCCATTACTTCATCAGTTTGGCACCATCACATTTAACGATAGTGTGGACCATAACCCCAATATTATCTCACGAAGCTCGCTCAGTTTAGATGATTTAGGTTAGTCCTAAATCCATACACCGTAGGCTAGCAATGCAAAATAATCCCTATAATAAAATTATAGCAAAAAGATAATAAAAGTGGCTATGTTAAAAGTGTTAACCAATAGTATCAATAAAAATGATAATAAAGAAACAACTGTTTATACCGTATTTACGTAATACAAAATAACCATCCGTTACCTTCAAAAACTAATGTAATGTTAATTATGCAACATGATATTACCATGTGTGAAAAAAACTAAAAACACTTGTCCTTACAAATATTTCCAACCAATGAATAACTACCTCAATATTATTTTAACCAATGAAAAACCATAAATAACCCCGATAAGGCACTACTAGAAACGTTGGTGTTTATGTATGAGGTCAAGTGAGAAACCATCACCAAAGTTTGACCAGAAGTTAATAACTTTTAGATATACAGAATAATATGCTAAAATTAAATATATAACTAAATCACACGATAAGTAACTTCAATACTACTTCAGTAATGTTCATGTTTTGATTTTATTTGAGTCTTGAACAGTTTTGTTGTGTAGTTTCATAAAACTTTGTTTATAAATTCAATATTTTACCGTGGTATGAATATCATATTAACTAGTACAAAACATGGTTGGAAAACTAATACTTTTAAAAGCTGGTTGAACATTATCAACATTGTTTAAAATGACATTTAGTTTTAACTTTTAGAAAGAACATATCTTAGTCGCCAAGTGTTCGTTTTGTGTAGTTAGCTAAAAATGTAAACTGAATGAAAACTTTGTATATTCATGTCTAACTTCGACAGGTTTTTTAGTAATTTTCAAAATTTCTTTATTACAAGAAGTGAACTAACAAACTACAATGGCACAGAATCTGTGTTAATTATAAGTTTTATGTGAGATAATAAATCACAATAAGGAGAAACTTTTATTATCATCTAGGAAGAGTTTATTCAGAAAACTATCAACATAGTGTTTGTTACAAATACATAAACGTTAGTTTATCACTTGTTTACTATAAACTTTATCATATTTTAACTTCTTCATTTATCATTTATAATAACATCCTTAATATATATATATCATATAGTAATATACTGAATTACATAAAATATTAAGCCAAACCACACTGGCAACCAAAAATAACAGTCATTTATATTAAAAAACAGAAGCTAGAAGTGTCCCTTTCAGAAATATTTCTATTGGTTGTAACTAACATAACAAGATCCTCACTGCCAATCAACAGCTAAGAGTCTGAAATATAAAACACGTTGTTCTTATTGGATGGTCAGGTTCTATCTTTTAATGTGAATGTCCGTTTCTACGTTCAACCTTGAGAGTGACGTCAGAGACTTGGATTATTCCTACTGATGGAATAAACTTCAAAGGAACCTGGATGATACAAATATTTAATTTAAAATCTCTGTATAAAAAATAACTTATAAAACAACTGGAAAACAATCGAGAGTTTTCATAATTCATCAGTTAATCAAGCATTATTTCAAATATTGATATATATTATATATACGGTGTAGCTAAAAAACTCACATAATTTTATTTACAACATATACTAAAGAGTTACAACATATGAACATTTATTTACTAACAGCATATATTCTGCAAAATAAAGATCTCAATGTATCACAGAATATTTTCAATGGTTTTCCTGAGAATGATGGTTGTACGCAGACCCACAAAGAATAGAGATCAAAGCACTCTCATACTGAGTACACATACATGTAATGCCATAAATCAAAGCTCCATATACAGAATATATTCACAGCTATCATATTAAAACTGCAGATCAAATATGTCCTATGCACATACAAAGTATATTCCAAAACAGCCCCATACAGTGTATAGACCTAAATAGCCCAATATAAGTACAGACACAAATAGTCCAATAGAGAGTACCAACGTCAGTAGGTCAATACAGAGTGCACATCAAAGTTATCTCACAGAGAGTAGAAATCCATTAATTCTATTCAGAGAACTGGTCCACGCAATCCCAGAAACAATACAGATCAAAGTAGTCCCACACAGAATACACCATTCAGTTGAGAAACACAATTCGACTGTCTACAAAGTTGACCAAGAGAGGACGAATTTAGATGAAACTTCATGAAAGAACTTACAGGTTCTCATACCATAAAAAGATATCAGGAAACAGTCTGTATATATAAAGTTAGGCCTTGGGTCAATATCCGTCATGATAATAGTATTTAAAGTAAATTTAACATTTATGATGCTACTTTAAGTAAGATCACTTGTAGAAATCCAAGAAAAACAACAAATTAACACATAATAAATATAAGAATAATTAAGATTTGGGTATCTAAAGGATTTTCTGGATTTTGACAATTTACTGTCAATCGTAGTCCAAATAAACTACATCGGAAACAGAATAATGCTTTAAAAACTGTTAATTTTCGAAGTTGTAAGATTATCAACAAGTGCTATGTGATTTTAAGTAATGAAGCTAAGTTAAACTGTAAGTAATCAAATTTGTATATGTTATTATTATCATACAATATCTCGATATCTTTCTAAATAAACTACCAAACCTAATGGCTCAAAATAAAGCACAATGAGTTAAAATATTAATTTCTAAAAAAAACTTTTAATCACTAAAATAATAGTACTTTAAAGGGAATTTTAAATCCTTATAATAAACAGACAACTTTTAATCATTTAAGTAATAGTGTTCGAAATTGATATAAAGTACCTGTAAAAAACAATAACAACTTTCAGAAACTAAAATAGTGCTCCTAATCGATACGACTCAACAACATCAATGAAAATAATTTTTTTATTTACATATAACTACTTTCTTAATTTCTCAATCTACAAAACTAAAGGATCCTTTTATGTAAAATAAAGAAAACTCGTCTTTACCTTAGTTTCAGAACAAGGTACAAAACGCAAATGACGTAGGATGTGGACCAAACATAATTTTATTTCCATTAGAGCGAATCGCATTCCTATACAGTTCCTGGGACCAGCCCCGAATGGCATGTAGGTGTATGGTATAATGTTGGATTTGTTTTCAGGAAGAAATCTGTATGTACAGGAAGTTTATTTCGACTTTCAAAATTTGAAATTTTCTAAAACAATATAATAATAGTAATGGACAAATTACAAAATGAATTTCTTAAACATGTAATTCAAATGTTCAACCATTTATTTTCCTCACGCAGTAATTATTCTAAATTATTTTGTAGAAGATACAATCAGCCTGGCCTAGTACCTCGATTGTAAAGAAAAGTATGGAAATCAGCGAAAATGATTTTATCCACAAGGTTAATGTAAAAACAAAATATGTAAATTTGTGCCCAGGTGTCTAAAATGTGTACACATTTCACCAAAGAAATATGCACACGAAGTTAATGATATGAAAATTATCTCTGTTTGGAGTTAGCTGTGTTACAATTGTAGATATCAAAATAACAACAAAATTGAAAAATTTAGAATAAACCTGGCACTCAACAAGATTGAAACTCAAGTATTCTTAACACACACATTAATAGTGAGGTTCCATAAGTATTGTTAACACACATTAATAGTGAGGTTCCATAAGTATTGTTAACACACATTAATAGTCAAGTTCAACCAGTATTTCCAAATCATATAACTATATTACATTTTACTAGTGTATAACTTCATAGTGAAATAAATCTGTTTTCGTCAAGTTAAGAAACAATAAACAAAACGTCCCTGTTTACGGTCTTTATATAATGTTCTTATTCATAACGTCAGATGTCAGAATGTTGTCTATAATGGAATTTGGTCTTTACCTAAAGAAGTAACCGATGCTTTAACTGGATTTCTAACGTAAGTATTTTTTTTTAAATATCTAAATACGTAGTAATTGATCAACAGAACAATTAAATAAAAAAGTAAAGTGACATAACCATGTTATTAAATGACCATCACCTGTTACCTGTCTATGTCACATGAAGCCAACACTTACTTACTTTTCGGAAGCACTTGAAAAAAAATATTACTTGTCATAAAAAACAACACTTGTCACTTATCTAGAGCAAAATAAAATAGCTCTTCCCAGCCAGTTCGGGTAAAATTAACTCATAATTGTTTGGACTACATAAAAAAACAGCTGTTACACGTATTCCAGCTGTTATCTTTCTGTCTTAAATAAAATATGCCACTACCTGTCTGGATCAAATTTCTCCGGGTCTGGAAAGTTTTTAGGGTCATGGTGCATTGCGTATATTGGGAACCTCACCAGTGTGTCTCTAGGTATTGTCAGCCCAATGTCATCAAACGTATAATCTTCCAAAGCACGTCTTTCCCCACTGTAAAAAAAAAAAAAAAATTTAAATGAGCTCCACGTAACAGTTAAACAATAAGATCTAGTAAGTTACTTCATAAAAATTAAGATGTTACCAATCAAAGCACATTAAACATTGTGTATTTATTTTAATATTAACGTTTGTTAAAGTTAAATTTATATTTAGAAATGCATTTAACTTATACTGTTAAATATGCATTGCGAAATTCCAGGCTATTCACTAAAGTTATAGAATCAGGCTATTTGAAATTGTAATACGTAACAACATAAGCAACGAATGTTCTTTTAAACTTGTTTTGACCTTACAAAAATTATGCAATATATTTATTGACTTTTTTTTTTAATTCATAATTAACATAACATGAACCTAATGATCTTAAGCCAATATGTAAAATGAGGTCAGAAAAATAAAAATATACAGATAAATTATTATCACTTAATGAGTGTTTTTATATTTGCTTATGAGAGAAGTCAACTGATGTTACAAAAAGATATAACTTGTTAAACAGAATAAAACAATTAAATCTAATTTAAACCTAAAATTAAATGTACTTTAACTGGAATAGGTGTTTTTATAGGCTGAATTAAATAATTATGTAATAAAGTCCAGACGTTTAGAATTGCAAACAAATATAAACGATATGTAACTGAAGTAATTTCTGTCAGTACTCATCAAAAATCAGTGTTAGTTCTTCTTTGAAACACCAGATGGAGTGGAACATCTCTTTTTTATATTAATTCTTTTCTTCCAGTGCTGAATTCCGTTAGTTTTTGTAAAGTTTGATAACTTAGTTTGAATAGAGGATGAAAATGTACCGTTATCTTCCAAGTAACCTGATATTAGAATATTAGTTTATTTGGTGCACTGTTGTAAGTTCGAAGAGTTTCTGTACGAGTCCTAGGAAAGACAGGCCTTAAGGCCTGGTGATTAAGACACTCGAGAGTCGTAGGTTCAAATCCTCTTCGCACCAATCATGCTCGCCCTTTCAGCCATCCACTTGTTATAATGTGACGGTCAATCTCACTATTCGGTGGTGAAAGATTAGCTCAATAATTTGTGGTGGTTGGTGATGACTACTTTCCTTCCCTCTAGTCTTACACAGTTAAATTAGGGACGGTTAGTGCAGGTACCCTTCTTGTAGCTTTGAGCGAAATTCAGAAATAAAACCAAACATCGCAAAGATCAGTAACTGTACTAGTTTTAAATATAATTTGATCACTGATATTTCATGAAATTTAAAAATGCCGAGGTAAATATGGTAAAGAGTCAGGATAGGAAACAGATAAACAATTAAAAGAGTGATTTATTGAACGTAATGTAATGAAATCTAAGATAAATATTTAGTGATTCTCCTGAAGGTAAGAGTAGACTATTTATTAACATGAAATAACCAATTTTCACCATTTGTGCGAGTTCCTGGGTACAACTATCTAATGGTTATATAGAAACACTAACGCCTCGTGTTATATCAAATATCTATAGAATATCTATTTCGATATTAGCTGTTACTTACAGTGTTGCAGGAGGGTAGATTCGAATACTTTCACATACAACTGCATCCAAGTATTTCATAGAGCTGACAGCTTCGTAAATCTCGTGTTCCTAGACCATACAGGTATTACAAGAGTTTAATTCAGTTAAAATTCTTGTCCTTAACATACGACAACGCTTCTGCATTATATCCGTATATACACAGTCTGATTAGAGAAATAAATTATGTGTTAAATAATAATAAATTATGAAAGAAATTAAATTCGACAGTTTCTAATATTTAAAGAAGACATTTCTCACTATACCACACTTGTATTAAACAAACGTTGAAATTTTATGACACCCTTACAATAATATCACTTTCAATCATCATAATTAACAGGATTCACATTTCAGACTAAACTGACGGAACTTTCTCTAATGGTTTATGTAGTAATATTGTTCTGTGTCATCAATATGCTTTTGAACTTCGATGAACATTTTTGACTGGAATATTTCTCGTTTTACTAACTTAGCGTTTTATACACACAACATGTTTTATTTATTACATATTTCCTGTCATTATTGCCTTGAAAATGAATTTTAGGCTTACCTGTGAATGTAAGGTTTCATCTATTTCCTGATATAATTTATTTTGGCAATCCTGATTTAAAGCCAAGAGATAAACAATGTATGATAAAGCACCAGCCGTAGTCTCGTAACCAGCCAAAAAGAATATAACGCATTGAGCTACAAGCTCGTCTTGGGTCAAATCTGGAACAGTAATTATATAGTAAAATGTATTTGTTCATGTTCGATAACAAATTCAATAACGTAAAGATATATAAATCGAATTAATTTCGAACTTTCTCTCACGCGTAAAACTAATAAATTCAATTTATCAGCAAGAACTTAACTAAATTAGCTAGAACTTGTACAGCTGGAAACATGATTAGTTAACTAATGATCGTGTAGAATGTGTTATATAATATAAATACTTTTATTAAAGACTTATAATGCTAACATTCATGGTTTGATAACTCATCGTGTAGCTTTGTGTTTACCAACAAATTATTCCGTAAAAGAAAAGAGTAAAAAAAAGTGTACCTAAATAAAACCTAAACAAATTACAATATAATCAATAGTTATCAATATTATGTCACAACATTGTACAATTAAATTATTAAAATATCCTTTGTATCAAAAGTTAAAATTTAAGAGGGTTTTTATTCCTGTCACTAACAATGCTCTCTACCTTTTGAAACTACCTTCACTGGACGTAAAATTTACTTCGTGGTTTGGATGCTCGAAGATTAACATGAATAAATTTTAACTATTCAAACCAAAATCTCACAAATAAATTTTACTTATTTTTAACCTGCTTCCGTTTTATTTCATTTCACACAGGATTCAAGACGGTTTCTAAAAAATTTAACATATCTTTGATTTGTTCTCATAAAAGTTTATATTATTTTCTCTTCCTGAATATAAAAAACACGAAAAATCATGTATTTTTTTTTAAATTAATAAATTCCGTGATGTTTCAGTTTGTTTAAAATTCATTCAGATCAATGTGACCCTAAACATTATAGGAAGATTATAAACATCTGGAACATTATACTTCTCTCAAATATTATTTAATATCTTTAAGAGACTTTACATTAAAAACAAAGCCTGGGAATTAGAGCACAATCTTCTTAAGGTTCATATAACAGAAGTTAAAGGAGACAGTTTCACAATTAAAGTAATACGTTCTTTATATTCATAAAGTAAAAGTGTCAGTTTCACTGTTACAATAAAACCTTCTTTAGATTCATATAACAAAACCTAATTGTGATTTTCATGACTACTAAATGTTTACTGTCGCCACAAATTCAGTAAAACAGTGACCTAGTCATGAAGATTTCAAACTTTCGGTAAATTATTACAGTCGTCAGTTAGATCGTACAAATAACATTTGTCAAAACGTGTTTTAGAACTAGTGAAAACAAAACTCAAACTATTACATTTGATTCTCTACGTCAAGTCTAATCACATTTTTAAATTTTCTCACATTTATTTTGTAACTTGTTGTTGAAGAATTTAAAGTTTTCCTCTTCGTATCCATAATTGTTGACATTTTTAATGTCCTCTTTGGAGTTCTGCAGTTTGTTGTCCATGGTCTCTAGAAGCAACTGAAGGAAGTCTATTCGCTTTGTCTGAAATCATCGTAAACCTTTCGTTATTGAAGAAAAACATGTGAAATTCATAACTAATGTTGAATAAACGTAATTTTTTATCATTTTTATTTTAAGACACATAATAATACGCTTAAACACCCCTGCAAAACAGAGATTAAATATTAATTACCTCAGGACTGTGTTTACGTTGATCAATTATCTTGAGAGTCAACTCCTTGAAAAACTCCATACCTGAAGGGTCCATCATGGAGATTTTGAACAGTTTCATGATACCAGGGAAGGCAACTTAAAGAAAAAAGGTAATTCTTTAGAATGTTATTGTGTAACTTGGAGAATATATTATTTTAATGTATTTCAAAATATACATATAGTTTTATAAAAGTACATAATTATAAAAGTTATATTTAACAATTAGAAAAATACATATAATAGATTTTGAGTATTACTTGGTAAGGATTTTGAATGTAATATCAAAGGGAGTGTTGCACATTTCAGAAAACTGCAAATCTCCCGGAACACGAGGAAATGTATTTTTTTCAGGCCAGTAAATGTTAAGTAGCAGTGTAAGACTAGAAGAAAGGCAGCTAATCATCACTACCCATCGCCAACTCTTGGGCTACTCTTTTACCAGTGAATAGTGGGATTGACCGTTCACATTATAATGACCCCCAAATGCAATAAATTACGACATTTCCGTGCTACTAATGTGATTCTGATTGAGAAAGAGATCCTGTTTGAAAGCTATGCATAACACAAAGTTAATTCTTACTCAAACTATACCAACTGGCTACTCACATGCAAATAAAAACCGCCATCTGTTGGCAGAACTAAAAGCTTCTTTGGCAAATTGAGTAAAAGCATTGTCAGGGTTTCTCAGAGCATTTGTTTTGGTTCCAAAAGCACAGCTGGCAATCACATCCATGGTGAATGCACCAAAATAACTGGATGAAAAAGAAAACACAAAAAACTTTAATTATTTGTGAATATGAACTTTTTGAAGGGAAATAAATTAATAATGCTAACAAAAAATAAAAGAAGCTATTAAAGCCGTTTTTACCCCAAAAAAGTACCCTTCACTGTCGGTTTGATCAAGATACTTTTAAGATACTAAAATATCACTTCTGAAATGTGTGTCACAATTTAGGAGTTACGGTGTTTATACAGTTAACATGGCGACGAGTTAGTATAGATTATATTGTAGTATTTGGACGTAAATTAAGATGTTTAAACGTTGATCGACCATGTCACATCTCTAAACAAGTGTCAAATGAGATTATTCTACTACACTCGGTGCATACAAGTCCAAAAGAATTATGAGCTAAATGTATTCTTATAGTTCAAAGTTACTTTCTTGTCATATATTTAATATTACGTGCAGGGTATCAAAACTAAAATTCTAGAATCCTATACCTGCTTACTTTCAGCTGAGCCACTAGATTAGATCGGATATTTAGAATTTTCAAAACAATAATATACCTTGTTCGTAATGGAAATGAAAAATAAAGCAATATGGGTCAACTTGGGAAACCAAAACCATCGAGAAAAATACATCTGTAACATCACAGATCAGAATACATGAATACATGGGTAAGTAGCAGATGTTCACACGTCCCAGAAAACTTTATGTGATATAATAAATAAAGATTTCCGTTTCAGAAAGTGACACAAGTCACAAAAACAAAAGCTACATTCACATCACATCTATTCAACAGTTGTGCACCTTAAACAGACAGAGAAAAAAAAACAGACTTCATGATGTTTTTGGAGGAACAATCTGTTTAAGTTACTGGACGAAACATCAATATTTTTTAGAGCTATCTGAATCTTGAAACGTGTACTTTAAACTCTCCTCCTACATGGATTATGCAAAGCAATTAGAGAGGAATGGTGAGGTTAGGACATGACACCCTTACTACTGAACGTATTAATGTGGAAACTGATCTGCAAGGTTGCTATCGAGGGGTGTGGTCATTAGATAAAGCATGACTAGACCTGATGACATGAATTTCTAAAACTGTTTCCATATAATGTACACAATTGTGTATGTTTAAATGTATTCAAAGAAAGAGATCTCTAACACCTTACACTTTACAGTCAATAGAGTTTCCATCTTCTGCAGCCTTTAGAAAGTTTTCAGTTAATGTGTCAGCACACTCAAGCACTAAACTTTGCATCTATAAAGAAACAAATAGGGTAAACTAAAGAACTAGATTTACAGTAATACATTTCTAATACTAATTATATTAAGTATAAACAAGATGTTTAACATTATTATAAGTTTAATAATTATCTTTCATTGCCATTGTTACCTTCAGACAATAATAATACAACCTTATAACTTATCTTCAAAACTTATACATTGTGTGACTTTACGTACATAAATATTTATATTACTGACACCTTTTCTGAGACCTACAGTTAATTATGACTCATACATCTGGTATTACTCATTAATTATATTAGTTATTACCTTTAATAAGTACTTGAATAACAATTCGTACAGTTAATCAGAGATTGTAGTAATTTTACTCATGATGTAATAACTCTTTACAAGTATTACATAAACTAAATACATTCGGTTAACCACTTTAAAAAGTTCAGTTTTTGTTTTAATCACTTAGCAACTTTAAATTATATGATGTGTTTGTGTGTTTTCTTATAGCAAAGCCACATCGGGCTATCGTCTGAGCCCACAGAGGGGAATCGAATCCCTCATTATAGTGTTGTAAATCCGAAGACATACCGCTGTACTGGCGGAGTTCGTTAAATTATATGATTAAAAATTTCACTGTTGTAAGTGACAAACCCAATATTTGATTTACACTATCATTATCAGTAACTATAATATAGTTGTCACCTATATATACCAGAGTTTAGTATTTACATCTTTCTAATTACATTTAACGTACTTGATTCAAAACCACAAAGACTAGTGGCGCTAGCTGTCTTAACACTGAACTCCTCTTTTATTCGGCAGATGCCAAACATTTTTCCTGAGAGAAATGTTGGAGAGATGATGGTATAACAATAACAAATATGTTGGTTAAAATAAAACAAAGATTGATTGTTGACAAGCACATACACATTCACTGGATCATCTGTTCTGTTGAAACCTTTGGATCGAACCTTTAACTCAAAACTAAAATAATATTTTCCGTATTTCTCCAGAAGGGTAGGGCTAGAGGGAAGACAGGTAGTCTTGATAACGAACCGCCAACGCCTGGGCTACACTTTTTACAAACGAATAGTGGGATTGACATGTTTGAGGAAACTCGGATTCGAACTCATGTCCCTTACATCACGGGTATATTGCTTTAACCACCTCACCTTGTAGGGCCCATACTGAAAACAAATCCTTTCGTAACGAACAACAAAAGATGAAAGTGTCAGAAAGTGTTTAGTTCAGCGTGATCTGTCTCTTCCATCTTTAGTTCCGACTTTTGAAGCAACGTCCTTTTCATAGGTGCTACTTTTGTAAAATATTCCTCCAAGACTTCCACCATAAGAGTCACGCTGTACTAGACAGTTTCAACCAATTTCATCTTTGTTTATTCTTCATGAAGACTGGGTTTAAAATCAGTTATAAAATAAAACCATTGTAATGATATGATGTTACACTTAAAACACTGTCAGCTATGTTGGTTAATATCAAAAGGGGGCAAAATACCTCTGTACTGGTTTCTAAGTTGGTGATCGGGTTCGATTTTCTGTAATAATGCAAAATATTTCATACTCTATAAGCTATAGCTGCGTTATAATAGTGACAGTCAGTTCCTTAACGTAGATGTTGGGTGTTTCTAAGTGGCTCTCTTCCCTCTGGTGGTAGTCATAAAATAGGGACGGCGGTACCTAGTCTAAACAGTTTTGCCATAAATAAAGATACCATACCTTACGCATTTTCCTCGAAGTGAAAGCAGGTGTAATGATGGTTCGGACTCGCTTCCAGGAATCTCCTTCTAAGGCGAAAAGCATGTTGTCTGCTATCGAGTGTCCGAAGTGAAAGTCCTAGTCCAAAAACAACGCTGTGTATAGACAATATTGATATGGGTGTATAAAACACTTGAAAGTCCAAAAGTTATTAATATACATTATTTAAGTTCTACACTTTATGATAGTAGTCACAACATGTACCAGTTAACAAAGGCTAACAAGTTCCACACATTCTAAATCAATGATTGTTTTGTTAAGAACGATATCCGAAGTAAACAAATCACAGTTGTCCACGGACATTCAAAGTTTTTCAATGCAACACCACTAGACTTTTGTATCCGATGTTGGTTAAATGTGGTCATATAAGCTGATGATCTCGTGCAGTAAGATTATCTACAGATATTTTGTCAATCTGTGGAGTCCAAAACAAACTTTACGGTCATTCACAAAAGTTTGTCACTTCTTATAGCGAGAGGTCATGGTTATCATAATTATTTCTAAGAATATCACGTGAAATGGAACATCGTTCTTATAATGTACGACTGATTTTATTACATTGTTTGTACGTATCAGCTGACCCATTAATAAATTATAGGAAGAAAGCTGTATACATTAACTTGTTAAATAATGCATTTTTACCACAGAATTTATGTAACTAACATACATGCAACAACTTAACTTTTGAAAACCGGAATACCATTAAAACGTTTTAATTTTTTAAGATTCTCATTTCACCTAACCAGCAAAATAATGTCTTCCTGTTTATCAGATGGCACAAACATTCCACACACTTTGCGATGCTCTGAAACATCAGAGTAATCAATAGCAATCTTCAGTCTAAGTAAATTATGTATCTTAAAACTATAGTAAATTTGTTTGTGTTACAATATGACGTAAATGCAAAAGACATTTACAACTGATTAGTAACTGATATCAAAAATTCATAAAATTTGTAAAAACAGCCAAATTTATGATGTCGTTTGTTACGGAATTTCTTATAGAAATTTGAAAATTTAATTGTGAAAAATATTCTTACTTTGTATTTATTCTTATTTTCACTAATTAGTTATTGCGATATCTTGCAATATATGTATGTGTGAAAAGAAATATTATAATTTTCATATTATTATTATAAAAATGATTTGTTGTTTTGTAAGACGAATTGTTTGTTTGTTTTATCTTCTTTCTACTTTTGTCAAGAACAAAAACTTGTTGTTTTGAATGTAAATCCAAATTATTCAGTGAATTACCACTATAATATAATATTGTTATTAAAATATGTATGGAATCATGTGTATGTTTATACAAGGTTGAAATAAAACTATGTGACTTACTCTTCGGTCTGTGAAAATATGGAAATCTTTCACTAACATGATCTTCAGTAAATGTGGTTCTGCAAGAGATAGAACTGGTTGTGTTCCCTCATAGAACCTGAAATAAATAGCAAGATACTTGTATTAAATAATACTAATGAATTATTATTAACCCTAAGACGAATTAAGATTGCATTTACAGGGTACTCACACAAAGATTTGGTTTGTTTGGAGTCACAATGATGTCCAGCATATAAATTTAAAATTATCCATAGGAACAGAAATTTCGGAAAAATTATGTAGAGAAGAAATAGAACACTGATAGTAAAAGAAATAAAAAGGTGAAACAAACCAACCAAGACTAAAGAAACGAAACAAAATCTTTTATTCCCTTTTATTGTGTTTATGATTCACTTCTTATTTGTTTGATGTCAAGTAAACTGCCGGGGTACGATACAGAGACAAAAACATGATTTACGGTTCAAATTCAGATAAAAATGTTAAAGTTTGTTACAATTATACAATGCAGCATGCGTCATCGTCTGTTTCGAAGAGCATTTATAAAGGTAAAAACCACTTTGTACAATAATGGGAGGGGAATAGTGAGTTCAACAGGTCATTAGGGTCACCATGACACTACGAGTACTTAAAGCATTAAATTACTTTAGTAACCGACATTCTTTGTGAAGAATAATCATTAACGTAATTATTATTTTTAAAAACTTCACTTAATGACACGTTGTATAATAAGTCTTATTTCTGGGTGCACTAACTAACTAGTTAATTAAACATGATGTCATCTGATAACATCTATGGATACACAAGTCGGTATAATTATTATGTCATTCAGAAATTCTAGTTAGTGCTTACAGTAAAGACAGTTGTTTGGGACATTGTGTTATTGTAATTCATTGGTTGTCTACAAATGTAAATTTCACATGAAAGACCGAAAAGCACCAGCAATACACGTTGGAGCATCTTATATTAAAATCATTTTGGATACTTCATTAAACAAACCAAGTTACAACAGCCAGAAATTACAATGAAAGAAAATATATTAGAATTTTCATTTGGTATTGTTCTGTTAACGAACTTTGGTCCTTTTTGGGAATGATTTTATTTAATTGAGATTGTTTGCAATTTATCAGAAAGCTACGAGTGGGTTATGTGAACGATTCCAGTTAATTGGATTCACGATCAAATTTTCCTTGTAAATATATTTATATTGCAAAGCTTGGACAAATCAATTTCGTCAATGATAAAGCTTCACAATGGGTTATCCAAAGCTGCACAATGTGTTATCAGTGGTCTACCCACCAAGAGTGTCGAATCCCAGTTTTTTGTGTTCTAAGTCCAAAGTCGTACTGCTGTTTTACTGGGTAGTGGGGGTGAAGACCAATGTAAAGTGACAATGTTTTCACTCGTGTATGCTCTGTGTTCGACCTATAGATATTTTTATCTTATAATAACCTTGTACTCCGAGAGAAATAAACCCTGAGAGACAAGGCCACATTTTTTTCTGTCCAGAGTTCAGTCAGGAGATCATTAACTGCTTGAAAATATCGTATTGTATTTCTTTTATCTCGTTTTTTGTTAATGTGTAAATGGAAAATATCAGATCTTTTATTGTTTAGGTGATATTTTTAACTTTCATTCAATAAAGCAGTTTTTTTAGTAAAATAAAGAACTCAGGCTATTGTGTTTTGTAATTTGAAACAAACACAACTAACTTTGATCATTCGGGCGTTTTGTACTAAATTTTTAGTTAATTAAATGGTTATTGATATTTTAAACTCCAGTAGCAGCGTAATTTATTTCAAGTTAAAAATTTAACGTTCATTAACTTCGACCCACTAGTTACACAACCATATATCTGTTGACTTACAATAATAAAAACCAGGGTTAGATACCCTTTAGAATAGAGCACATTTAGCCCATTGTACAGAAACTAAACAGAACGAAAAAGATATTTTAAGTTGTTGTTATTTGTTTGATTTTTTATTGTTGTTTGGTGTATAGCTACACAAGAGGCTATTTGTGCTATGGTCTCCCCAGTTATCAAAACCAGGCTTTTAGTATGGAAAGTTCCCTAATTTACAGCTGAGCAACCGGTTGGGAGCATTAAAATATATAAAACTACACTGAACATAAAATTATAACAAATCATGGATTAGGTATTCTCATTCTAAGATTCAAGAAATATTTTCAGTACAAAAATATTCCATTATTTAATGTTGTTTTTTATAACAACTTTAATAAAAAATCATAACTCGTCATTTTCCTGAAAATGTAAATACAAAATAATCTTTATAAACTAATGACTGAAGTTCAGTTTTGAATGTTAGGGACACAAACATAGCCGTTCTTTCACTAAGGTATGAGACAAGGGTTCCAGTTCATATTAAGTTTGGTTATTACTTTAGGTAGAATATTATTTTTCTATATATTTATACTGATATGTGATCAGTTACCCAATGTTGTTTACAGTAATTGTTTACATAAAATTGTAAAGTGGTATACAATTATAGTATGCCGTATACAAACTGAATAATGATTGTCAAAAACAACCAAACAAGTTGTAAACGAATTGACTGTCTGTGTGAAAGTTTGCTTGAAGTCGTTGCGAAACGTCGTTCTTTCAACAAGAGCGACTTCTGTAGATAAATTAACCAGGACTTTCTTATCAAGTGTAACTACAAACTAATCCCTTGCTGCCCATTCCAACTTTATCCGTTCACCATGCCCTGTAAAAGAATTACAGGCTTACACTTTTGTGTTTTTGGGGTGAGTGGGGATACATGGATTTTAATTATAATGCAAGAGACAACTTCGAACAAATACAGTTCATGACACAATTATAAAATCTCAGAAATAATGAGACCCAGAAAACACACCTGTAACCTTCCTCAGAAGTAACAGTAGAGTAACAAAGTCACATAGTTCATATTTGTGATGTATAGAAAGTCTTCAGGAACGTTTAACTTACTGTGTTTTGCCTCAAAGCCAATGTTGTTTTGAAAACATTTTATGGACAATTTTAATGTCTCAGTATTATTCATTATTTTAGCTATTTTTGTTAAAATGGCTAAGGTGTATCCTAAGGTGAGAGTGTGTAACCGTGTGTGTTTTTTATAGCAAAGCACATCGGGCTATCTGCTGAATCCACCGAAGAGAATCGAACCCCTGATTATAGCGTTGTAAATCTGTAGACTTACCGCCTTACTGGTGGGTTTCTCCTCATGGACCCAACAAACCTTCGTCCAAAATTTGATGAAGATCCATAAACTCTAAGTGAAATGGTGGAGCAAAAATCCCGCAAAAACCTTAATGAAACCCAGGAATGAAAAACTTGAAGACCTATGTGTATTTCAACCTGCATTTAATGATCCTCCACATCAATTTTAGTGAAGATCCATCCACTCTCTGCGAAGTATTTACATGGGCATACAACAGACAGAACTATTATATTTACATAGATGGGGCTAGTGCATTAGATCCGCGTGTGACGTATTCATGACGTCATATCTGCACACTGAAAATTGAAAAATATAAAGTTCTCCCTAATAAGAACCAGAGGAAAAATGGAAAATTCGTGACCCATATTGCAAATCTACATACATACAGAATAAGAATTCATGAAGTGTAAATTCGAACATCGTGAAATAAAACAAAAGAATCCGTATAACATAAACAAGATTTATATTATAGTATGATTACTAATATAAATACTTACCCGTATAATCGTCCATATTTCACATAATTATCTTGTTCCAAAATATGGTGTGGCTAGAAAAACAAAAGTGATATAATGTTCTACTTAAAGTTTTCAGCGTTCAGAAAAATAAAGAATTTTCATAAATCTTAATCACAAGTACTTTAGTTTGAACCGATACAATTGCACACAGCCATCCAAAACGTAGAAGTTTCACAAAAGAGAAAGGAACCCAGACAACAACACTGACAGCCAACACTTCGGCCACTCGTGTGTAACCGAATAATACGTTTGACCTTTTATAAACTTCCTCACCAGAAAGTTTAATTTCATTTTTTATTGTTATCTCTATTCTACAATAGCAATATTACATAACACTTGCCGTTACAATTGAAAACATTGTAGAGTAAAAGAGCCAAAAACATTAAATTCGGTAGCAGATTTGGTTTCAGTAATCTATTGGTAGATCCTCATGACATCTTTTATCTCCCTTTACCAGGCAACCCCTTAATAGAAATAAAGTAACCCCCTGGTAACTTCTAATCTGCATACAATTTGTTGTCACATGTTTCCACTTACCATTTTGTACCCTTTCCATGAATTCTCCAAAGGAAATTTTGTTTTAACTGTAGGAATTCCTTTTGATTCCCAAAAGCCATAGTTCCTGGTGAGATATCTAGATAATAAGATATACAAAAACTAACTAACCATCTACAGACACTGGTTTTAGAACCAGAAGTTTATACACCAACTATATGTCAGTAATACTGCTGACACTTAAAATATATTACTCAGGAAACAGTGAAACAGTTCATTTTATTTTAATTTTAAAACTGTTTAAAACGGTAGTATAAAGCTGTTGAATTCACGTTTCAACATAAGTTATATAGAAACTGTTTATTCACCTGTAAAGTCCGATGATTACTGCAACAGCGCAAAGAAACCAAGGGAGGATGGAAGTTAAGGTAGGAAGATCCATAGTTAAACAACTTCCTAACGAACAACATAAAGAGCACACTGATAGAAAAACATACCTTAGATACAAATATATATATATACACACGTGCTACACTAGGATCAAAAGTCAATGACAATGCGCATCGCCACAGCAGTGATAACGTTACACAGACTCTGTTGTGATCGTATATTATTGATCTGTACTGATTTAGTTGTTTGTGGTTTCTAGGTAAGCGATAACATATTTTTAGTTTTATTTAATTATTGGGAATGAAAAGAAACTAGAGGAGTGACTGATGAAAGAAAAATTATAAAGAACAATGATAATTATGCTATTATACGTATATGTATATATATATATATATATACACACCAATATATAAAATGGATGTTGGTTTCATTAATTTTCAAATTTGCATAAAACTACACAGAATATTTGCACTAGTTATATGTAATATAACACTAGACTAGAGTAAAGACATCTAGTTGTCCACTTTTAAACAATTATTTGATATATGAATAGTGAGGCTAACCTTCACGTTACAACACCCCACTTTTGAAAGCGCAAATATGTTCGGTTATGGAAATTCGAGCCCTTGACTTACAGGTTGCAAATCTATCGTTCTAACCACCAAGTCAAGCCATGTCGCGAAATTTAATGTTTCTTTAAAGACACTGTAAAAAGTACTTTTAATACAAAAACACATTGTGATAATAAATCACTGATACTAAAAGCTTCACGTCAATATTTACCTTTGTATCATGTCCCCATTGTTATACATTCTCGTGCCTAAGTGGTTACGATAACATTGATGTTACTTATCATGAATCTACTCTCGTATTGCTGCAGGTCTGATTATAGAAAAATAATATATGTGAATGGATCAAACTAAAAAAACTGAACAACAATCGATACACTCATATAAAAAAAACATTTGTGAGAAATCCCTCCCTCAGTGGCACAATAGTATTTCAGTAAACTTACAACGTTAGAAACCTGGTTTTGATTCTCTTGGAGGGAAGAGCACAGACAACCAGTTGTGTAAAAGAACATACTCTTCCCAATACTCATAACAACAAACAAACTAAACCCTCATGTCAACACCAGTTTTAAATAATTTTGTTTACTTTCCCTTCACCTGTGTACTTTATATAAATCAAAAAGAACAAAGGTATTAAAACAGAAGTACCTCACATGTAACATTAATTAACTTTGTGATTGTTTGTTTGTTTGTTTGATTTTTGAATTTCGCACACAGCTACTCGAGGGCTACTTGAAACTGAAGTATGTGACCTTAATCAACTTTGTGTGAACCACATAAATAACAACCCTTTGCTTTTTTCCATCCATCCAGTTTCTGGAGCATTTAGATTGTTGTGTTCTTCAGTCTTATGTGGACAGTTTGAAAATTTGGCAATCGTAAATGTGTTAAAAAGTTTTTGGTCGTATTAATCAAAACCATTCAACTGGTCAGTTATTCTCTCATGATACATGAATGGTTAGAATAATTATAAATAATAATAATCAGAAACACTGATTTTGATTTGTTGATTATTTTCTTGAATCATGAAATTAATTGACTTGCTTCAACAAGTTATAATTAATTAAAATTCATAAAGACACAATTATGACCACTGAATTGTTGGAATGATTGAAAGCAGTAATGATTGGGAATAATAGTTTTAATTGTTTTTTCTTTATTATTATTTAATAGTTTTAGTTTAGAAACTAAGACATTATAGAAGGTCCAATGAGTCTTTTGTTGTCCCTAAACAGTATGTTAAAATCATAAATTTTCTAGTGTTGTAATACAGATTTTATATTCAGGATAATGACCAGAATTTTCAACTTTGTACTGAGTTTGTTGATTCCAATTTCAAATATCATCGATTCTTAGACGTCAATACTCTTCAAGTACAAAAGACCATGGATGGGTAAGTCATGATATGACCTTAAAAATTATGACATTTAACATCATTACACATATGTACATAATAATAATCTATACAAAAGTAAGCAATACTTATGTTCACTTTATAACACAATAAGAATAATTCATCTTGATCATGTTGAGTGAATAGTGCCTAGGTGCTTAAAATTACATTAAAGTGAACCCTATGTGATGTCTATACTGAACAACATTCTGACGGTCCACTCTAAATATTTTAAAAGTACCGGTTGTTGGGTTTTGTACATGAGTTTTGATGTTGTTACATATTTCCCATGTTGTATGTCTGATGTACATCATAATTTTTGTTGTGGCCAACAGTTAATAACATTTTTCATGACTGTTGGTCTATAACCAAATTTAAGACTGAATCTTACGCCTTATATTTGCTTGCACGTCTGGTCATTGTTAGTATTCATATAAAACCTAGAAATTGAAAAATATAGTTATAAGTTGTTACAGTAACGTGACGAATGTTATTACATAAAAATTAATCACAAAATGCAATTATTACACGACTACTTTGTATTGGTTTATGACTATTACATTTTATGTTCATTTTCTCATGACTTGTTATTGACATGTAATTGTTATATCGTTCAGCACTTTCATTATTTAATGAAGTGCCTAGTTTCCATATTCTTTGTTTACTGTTAAGATATAGATATATGTTTATAAAATTATTTGTATTTTTCTCAGTTTTATATAAAACCTTGGTCGTGTTTTTGGTTATAATCCCGTTCCTTTAAGAACGTAACCACCCAACTTCTGGTTAATGTGAGAACATCACACGTCAGTCAGGTTACATCCATGTTTTATTTATATTTTGTTCTGTGTATATCATACTATAAAATGTTTAAATTCAGTCTATCTGATATTATTGATAGCTCTACTGATCTCATGGTCATTTCTTATTTTTTATTTTTAGTTGTTTAACTTTTGTCGAACGCAAATTTTATCAAATGGGTTCAAATCAGACACCAATGTTAAAATAAGTTTTCAAAGGCTGGTGTATAATAGATTAATTGTCAAGAAGCATTAGAAATAAAGACTATTTGATTGCTGTAAATATTACATGTTTCTATACTGTCTATATTGGCTTTTGATCAGAGCACGCTACCTACTTAGAGAAAGATAGAACGTCAACCTGGTAAAGAAAATATTTAATTACATATATATCTTTAACTTTCTTACTTCTAAAGGTTCTAGTCTATTACTTTATCAGTTTGGTACCATTAGATTTAACGATGTTTCGTTCAGATGATTTAGGTTAGTCCTAAATTCATACACCGTAGGCTAACAATGCAAAGTAATCCCTATAATAAAAGTACAGCGAAAAGGTGTTAAAATTCGCCATGTTAAACATTTTAACCAATAGTATCAATAAAAATGATAATATAGAAACAACTGTTTATACCGTATTTACGTAATAGAAAACAAACATCCGTTACCTTTAAAAACTAATGTAATATTAATTATCTAGCATGATGTTACTGTTTTCAAACAAAACTTTCAACACCCCTCCATAAAAGTGTTTTTAAACAATAAAATACAATAAATCACTCCGCTAAGGCACTACTACAAACGTTGGTGTTTATGTATGATGTCAAGTAAGAAACCATCACCAAAGTTTGACCAGAAGTTAATAACTTATAGATATACAGAATAATAAACTAAAATTAAATATATAACTAAATCACACGATAAGTAGCTTCAATACTACTTCAGTAATGTTCATGTTTTGATTTTATTTGAGTCTTGAACAGTTTTACTCTGTAGTTTCATGAAACTTTGTTTATAAATTCAATATTTTACCGTGGTATGAATATCCTATTAACTACCGTGTTTCTCCGAAAGTAAGACCTACCCATAAAATAAGACTTAGTGTGAGTGTTATTTTTGGAGATAGTTTTAATATAAGCCCTACCCATAAAATAAGCCCTAGTTAAGAGTGTCAGGAAGAGGAAAGAAATAAAAAAAATTAATTTATTAATTAGTTTAATAGTTAGTTAATCAGTTAGTTTAATAGTTTAATAATAGTTTATTTTAAATGGTTAGTTTAATAGTTTTACTTTGTAACTTCATTTTTTTAATATATCAAAATAAGACATCCCCCGAAAATAAGCCCTAGTGTCATATTTTGGAGTGAAAATTAATATAAG
Source organism: Tachypleus tridentatus (assembly GCF_004210375.1). NCBI lineage: Eukaryota > Metazoa > Arthropoda > Merostomata > Xiphosura > Limulidae > Tachypleus > Tachypleus tridentatus. Next base: position 26,565,361 of record NC_134827.1, read on the forward strand.
CCCTGTCTTATTTTCGGAGAAACACGGTAGTACAAAACATGGTTGGACAAGTAATACTTTTAAAGGTTGGTTGAACACTCACAGTATCAACATTGTTTAAAATGACATTTATTTTATCTTTTAGAAAGAATATATCTGAGTCGCCAAGAGTTCGTTTTGTGGGGTTAGCTAAAAATGTAAATTGAGTTAAAACTTTATATATTCATGTCTAACTTCGACAGGTTTTGCTGGTTATATTAACAATTTCTCTGTTACGAAAAGTGAACTAACAAACTACAATAGCACAGAATCTGTGTTAATTGTAAGTTTTATGTAAGATAATAAATCACAATTTAGAGAAACTTTTTATTATCATCTAGGAAGAGTTTATTCAGAAAATTATGCACATAATGTTTGTTAGATATACATAAACGTTAGTATATCACTTGATTACTATAAACTTTATCATAATTTAACTTCTTCATTTATCTACTTAAGCAAATTTATACTTCACTCCAAAAAACACATACATAGTGTTTTTTCACTCTAAATATTTTCATAATAACATCCTTAATATATATCATATATAACATATATATATTATACAGCAATATACTGAATTACATAAAATATTAAGCCTAACCACACTGTCAACCAAAAGTAACAATCGTTTATATTTAATAACAGAAGTAAGCTAGAAGTGTCACTATTAGAAATATTTCTATTGGTTGTAACTAACATAACAAGATCCTCACTGTCAATCAACAGCTAAGAGCCTGAAATATAAAACACGTTGTTCTTATTGGAGTGGTGAGGTGCTATCTTTTAATATGAATGTCCGTTTCTATGTTCAATCTTGAGCGTGACGTCAGAGACTTGGGTTAATCCTGCTGCTGGAAGAAACTTCAAAGGAACCTGGAGGATACAAACATTAAATTTTAAATATCTGTATAAAAAATAACTTATAAAACAACTAAAAAACTATCGAGAGTTTTCATAATTCATCAGTTAATCAAGCATTATTTCAAATATTGATATATATTATATATACGGTGTAGCTAAAAAAACCACATAATTTTATTTTCAACATATACTAAAGAGCTACAACATATGAACATTTATTTACTAATAGCATATATTCTACAAAATAAAGATCTCAATGTATCACAGAATAATTTCAATGGTTTTCCTGAGAATGATGGTTGTACGCAGACCCACAAAGAACAGAGATCAAAGCACTCTCATACTGAGTACACATACATGTAATATCATAAATCAAAGCTCCATATAGAGAATATATTCAAGCTATCACATTAAAACTGCAGATCAAATATGTCCTATGCATATACAAAGTATATTCCAAAACAGCCCCATACAGTGTATAGACCTAAATAGCCCAATATAAGTACAGACACAAATAGCATAGTCCAATAGAGAGTACCGACGTCAGTAGGTCAATACAGAGTGCACATCAAAGTAATCTCACAGAGAGTAGAAATCCATTAATTCTATCCAGAGAACAGTTCCACGCAAATCAGAAGCATAAAGATCAAAGTAGTCCCACACAGAATACACCATTCAGTTGAGAAACACAATTCGACTGTCTACAAAGTTGACCTAGAGAGGATCAATTTAGATGAAACTTCAGGAAAGAACTTACAGGTTCTCATACCATAAAAAGATATCAGGAAACATGCTGTAAGAATATATAAAGTTAGGCCTTGGGTCAATATCCGTCATGATAATAGTATTTAAAGTAAATTTAACATTTATGATGCTACTTTAAGTAAGGTCACTTGTAAAAATCCAAGAAAAACAACAAATTAACACATAATAAAATATAAGAATAATTAAGGTTTGGTTATCTAAAGGATTTTCTGTATTTTGACAATTTACTGTCAATCGTAATCCAAATAAACTACATCGGAAACAGAATAATGCTTTAAAAACTGTTAATTTTCGAAGTTGTAGGATTATCAACTAGTGCTATGTGATTTTAAGTAATGAAGCTAAGTTAAACTGTAAGTAATCAAGTTTGTATATGTTATTATTATCATACAATATCTCGATATCTTTCTTAATAAACTACCAAACCTAATGGCTCAAAATAAAGCACAATGAGTTAAAATATTAATTTCTAAAAAAAACTTTTAATCACTAAAATAATAGTACTTTAAAGGGAATTTTAAATCCTTATAATAAACAGACAACTTTTAATCATTTAAGTAATAGTGTTCGAAATTGATATAAAGTACCTGTAAGAAACAATAACAACTTTCAGAAACTAAAGTAGTAGTGCTCCTAATCGATACGACTCAACAACATCAATGAAAAGACTTTATTTATTTACATATAGCTACTTTCTTAATTTCTCAATCTACAAAAATAAAGGATCGTTTTATGTAAAATAAAGAAAACTCATCTTTACCTCAGTTTCAGAACAAGGTACAAAACGCAAATGACGTAGGATGTGGACCAAACATAATTTTATTTCCATTAGAGCAAATCGCACTCCTATACAGTTCCTGGGACCAGCCCCGAATGGTATGTAGGTGTATGGTACAATGTTGGATTTTTTTCAGGAAGAAATCTGCATGTGTATCTGTATCAGATCTGTATCTGGTCTCTAAAACTTATATTTGATCTCATTAAAATTATCCAATATATTTCTTGACTTTTTGTTTTAATTCATGGAAGACAGCTCTTCCCACATTAACATAATTTTAACCTAATGTTCTTAAGGCAATATGTAAAATGAGGTCAGAATAATGAAAGTATATAGATAAATTATTATGACTTAATGAGAGTCTTTTGTATTTGTCACTCGGACTGATGTTACAGAAGAACAATAAAGTGCAAAACAGAATGAAACAATTGAACCTAATTTAAACCTAAAATCAAAGGTATTTTGAGTGTAAAAGGTGTTTTAATAGGTTGAATTAAATCATTGTGTAGTAAAGTCCAGAAAATTAGAATGGAAACAAATATAAACGATATGTAACAGAATTCATTCCTGTCAGTACTCATTGAAAATCAGTATTAGTTCTTCTTTGAAATTCCAGATGGAGTGGAACTTCTCTTTTTATATTAATTCTTTTTTTCCCGGAAACTGGTACTTGGTTCCATTAGTTTTTGCAAAGTTTGATAACTTCGTTTGAAAAGAAAATCGAAATGTAACGTTATTTTCCAAGTATCCTGGTAGTAAAATATTAGTTTAAATGGTGCACGGTAGTAAATACGAAGAGTTTCTTTACGAGTCCTAATGAAGAAGGGCTATTATGGTCATGTGATTAAGGCACTCGACTCGTAATCCGGGGGTCGCGGGTTCTAATCTCCGTCACACCAAACATGCTTGTTCTTTCAGCTGTGGGATCGTTATAATTGAACCGTCAATTTTACTATTCATTGGTAAAAGAGTAGCCCAGTAGTTTGGCTATAGTGGTGATGACTAACTGCCTACCCTCTTGTCTTACTCTTTAAAATAGGGACAGCTAGCGTAGATATCATTATTGTAGCTTTGAGCGAATTTCGAAAACAAAACAAATCCTGGCAAAGATCAACAACTGTACCAGTTTTAAATATAATTTGACCACTGATAGTTCATGAAACTTAAAAATGTTGAGGTAAATATAGTAGAAGGTCAGAATGGGAAATAGAAGTTGAACGTAATGTAATGAAATATCTAAGATAAATATTTAGTGATTCTCCTGATAATAAGAGTAGACTATTTAATAACATGCAGTAATCAAGTTCCACCATTTCTTTGAGTTTCGTTTTTATTCTGAAAGCACTGTGTACAACTAACTAATGCTTATATACAGACACTAACGTCTCGTGTTATATCAAATATCTATAGAATATCTTTTACGGTATCAGCTGTTGCTTACAGCGATGAAGGAGGATAGATTTGAATACTTTCACATACAACTGCATCCAAGTATTTCATGGAACAGACAGTTTTCTTCTTCCTAGACAATACAGGTATTACAACACTTTAATTCAGTTAAAGTTCCTGTCCTTAACATACAGCTAGAATATATATTGTCTGTGTAAAAAACGCAATTAATCATTAATTATAAAATTCGACTGTTTTTAAAATATAAGGAACAATTTCTCACTATACCACACTTGTGTTAAACAAACTTTGAACTTTTGTGACACTCTTAATTTACGGCACTTTCACTATCATAATTTCAGAGGATCACAATTCATAGTAAACTGACGGATATTTTTCTAATGGTTTATGTAGTTATCTTGTTCTGTGTCTTTATTATACTTTTCTAATTCGATGAACATTTTTACTGGAATATTTCTCGTTTTACTAAGTTAGTTTTATGTTTTATACACACAACATGTTTTATTTATTACATATTTCCTGTCATTATTGCCTTGAAATTGAATTTTAGGCTTATCTGTGAATGTAAGGTTTCATCTGTTTCCTGATATAATTTATTTTGGCAATCCTGATTTAAAGCCAACAGATACACAATGTATGATAAAGCACTAGACGTAGTCTCGTAACCAGCCAAGAAGAATATAACGCATTGAGCTACAAGCTCGTCTTCGGTCAAATCTGGAACAGTAATTATATAGTAAAGTGTATTTGTTCATGTTCGATAACAAATTCAATAACATAAAGATATATAAATAAATCGAACAAATGTCGAACTTTCTCGCACGCGTAAAACTAATAAATTCAATCAGTAAGAGCTTTACTGAGTTAGCTAGAGCTTGTACAGCTGGAAACAGGATTAGTTAAATAATGATGGTGTAGAATTTGTTATATAATATAAATACTTTTCTTAAAGGCTTATAATGCTAACATTCATGGTTTGATGAATCAATTGTGTAGCTTTATGTTTACCAACAAACTCTTCCGTAAAAGAAAAAACTAAAAAAGAATGTACCTAAATAAAACCTAAACAAATTACAATATAATCAACAGTTATCAATATTATGTCACAACATTGTACAATTAAATTATTAAAGTATCCTTTGTACACATATAGAAGGATTAAACTCATGATACAACACGATTTATCGTAATTCAATACAATGAAGTTCTTTAATAAAATCCTGTCTTTACTAATTACAACCTTAAAAATAATTAAAAATAAAGAATGAACATCAAACAATATGTTACGAATCAATTAAAATCCAACAACGTTTGTATTTCTGTCGCTAACAATGCTGTTTATAGTACGAAATTACCTTCACTCGAAGTAACAGTAGACACGACAGATAGACTGATGTGGCTTCACTGTAAGAAAACAAAAACACACACATCCTCGACGTAAAAACCAATGTCTCACAAATAATTTAACTTTTTATCTTAATCCTTATTTATTTGATTGGACAAGGGTATTTAGGAGTTTGTTATGAAACTAAAAGTATATTTGATTTGTTGTCATGAGAGTTTATATTAAGTTATCTTGCTTAATATAAAAAGACACTAAATATCATATAAATATTTTAAAAATTAATAAATTCCACGCTGTTTCAATTTGTTTAAAATTAAACAATTAAACACTAAACAAAATAATGGAGAGTAGTGGATTCTGGAACTTTATATTTCTATCAAATATTATTTATATTTTAAGAGGCGTTAGAATAAAACAAAAAGTTCTCGGTATTAGAGTACAATCTCCTTTATGTTCAAATAGCAGCAGTTTAAGTTGTTAGTTTTACAGTTACAGTCAAACCTTATTTAGATTCATATAACATTGGTTTAAGTAGACAGTTTCACAATTAAAGTAATATGTTCTTTATATTCATAAAGTAAAAGTTAAAGTAGTCAGTTTCACTGTTTCCATAAAACCTTGTTAATATTCATATAAAAAACCTAATTGTGATTTCCATGACTATTAAATGTTTACTGTCGCCACAAGTTCAGTGAAACAGTGACTTAGCCATTACGATTTCAGACTTTCGGTAAAATTTTACAATCGTCAGTCAGATCGTACAAATAACAGTTATAACGGCTGTCAAAATGTGTTTTAGAACTCGTGAAAACAAAACTCAAACTATTACATTTGATTCTCTAGGTCAAGTCTAAACACATTTTTAAATTTTCTCAAATTTATTTTGTAGCCTGTTGTTGAAGAATTTAAAGTTTCCTTCTTCGTATCCATAATTGTTGACATAAATTAAACAATATATTATTTTATTGTATTTCAGATATTACATGTACATTTTATAATAGTTTTATTTAACAATTAAAAAATATCTGTAATAGATTTTGAGTAAGGATTTTGAATGTAATATCAAAAGGAGTATAACAGATTCCACTACAATGCGAATTCTGCTGCAACACGATGAAATGTGTTGTTTATTTTCAGTAAATGTTAAATAGAAGTGGAAGACAAGAAGAAGGACAGCTTATCATCACAATCCATCGCCAACTGTTGGGCTACTCTTTTACCAACGAATAGTGGGATTGACCTTTCACATTATAATGGCTGCCAAGTCCAATAACTCACGGCATTTTTACATGCTATCCTTGCCACTTATGTGATTCTGATTGAGAAAGAGATTCTCTTTGAAAGCTATGCATGACACAGATTTAATTCTTACTCAAACGACACCAACACGCAATTCACATGCAAGTAAATATCGCCATCTGTTGGCAGAAATAAAAGCTTTTTTGGCAAATTGAGTAAAAGCATTGTCAGGGTTTCTTAGAGCATTTGTTTTAGTTTCGAAAGAACAGCTGGCAATCACATCCATGGTGAATGCACCAAAATAACTGGAGGAAAAAGAAAGCACAAAAAACTTTAATTACTTGTGAATATAAACTTTTCAAGACAAATAAATTAAAAATGCTAAAGGTCAAAATAAAAGAAGCTGTTGAAGCTGTGTTTACCCCAAAATTACCTTTCACAGCCGGTAAGATCAATATATGACGTAGTAATCAGTCTCTCATTTTTCTTCTATTAGAACTTTTGTCTGAAAGAACTAATCAAAACAACTGAGAAAAATCACTAATTTGCAATTTAAAATACGAGGACTTTTCTAAAAACTCGGGATCCAACATAAAAATTATTTTCTATTTCATATATGATTTATTTTCAACATAACCTATTGAGTCGGTAGACTCGTACGAAAGATGCTTTAAGGTCTGTATGTCCTTTTGAAAGAATTTGTCGTCGACCCGTGATTTAACATATCAGACCATTAATAATCTGAATTCTTTTTGCATTTCAAAGGGATTTTAAGGTTACCGAATTAAAAAATGTCACTTGAAGCTACATTCGGTGTGTAAAAGAATAGTGAACGATATGGGGCATTGTCCTCATAAGATGGCAGTTTTTGTTATCGAAGAGAACAATGTTCTGACGGAACAGCACATTCTCCTCTTGGAAAACAACATCGTCCTTATGGAACATTACACCTATTTATCAGCAATCGTTTTCTATTTTTTTATTTCTCTTAATAGTTGTTGATTTACCATATACAATAATCTACTATGAAAGGTTTAGACATCTCTAAATAATCAACTACTTAAACGTTTGACATCCCAAAGAATTGATTACATTACCTTCCTTGCAGAGAAGGTAGATGAACTTGAAGGACTCCATTCCAAAATTTAAATTTTTCTATCTTGATTAAAGTATTGAACCCACGTTTAATCCACAGTTATAACACTAACGACAAAATGATGAAACGTTTTGAATAGAAATTGAATAGAAACAAAACATAATTTTTCAGTATAGTGAAAGTCTATCGTCGAAGTAAGAGAATTGGATATGCATATTACATAATTAAACATGGTCTCTAGAAGCAACTGCAGGAAGTCTATTCGCTTTGTCTGAAATCATCGGAAACCTTTCGTTATTGAAAAAAAACATGTGACATTAATAACTAATGTTGAATAAAAGAAAATTTTTTTATTATTATTTTAAAACACATAATAACACTATTACACGCCCCTAGAAAACAGAGATTAAATATTAATTACCTCAGGACTGTGTTTACGTTGGTCAATTATCTTGAGAGTCAACTTTTTGGAAAACTCCATACCCGATGGGTCGATCATGGAGATTTTAAACAGTTTCATGATGCTAGGAAAGGCAACTAAAAGAAGAAAGGTAATTCATTAGAATGTTATTGTGTAATTTAGACAATATATTATTTTCATACATTTCAAAATATACATGAGCATTTTATAAAAGTTTTGCTTAACAATTAAAAACACAGCTATAATAGATTTTGAGTATTACTTGGCAACGCTTATAAATGTTATATGGAAGGGAGTGTTGGACATTTCAAGAAACTGTAAATCTCCTGGAACGCGATGAAATGTGTTGTTTAATTTTCAATCCAGTAAATGTTAACTATCAGTGGAAGACTAGAAAAAGGGCACCTAATCATTACAACCAATCGCCAACTCTTGGGTTACTTGTTTTTGTTTGTTTTTGAATTTCCCGCGAAACTACTCGAGGGCTATCTGCGTTAGCCGTCTTTAATTTAGCAGTGTAAGAATAGAGGCAAGGCAGGTAGGCATCACCACCCACCGCCTACTCTTGGGCCACTCTTTACCAACGAATAGTGAGATTGACCGTAACGTTATAACGCCCCCACGGCTGAAAGGGCGAGGATGGTTTGGTACGACCGGAATTCGAACCCGCCACTCTCGGATTACGAGTCGAACGCCCTAACATGCTCGGCCATGCCAAGCCTTTGGGTTACTCTTTTACCAGCGAATTGTGGGATTCATCGTTCACATTATAATGGCCCCCAAATCCAATAAATCACTGCATTCTTACATGTTATCCGTGCCACTGAAGTGATTCTGATTCAGAAAGAGATCCTGTTTGAAAGCTGTGCATAACGCTATGTTAATTCTTATTCAAACTAAAGCAACTGGCTACTCACGTGCAAGTAAAAATCGCCATCTGTTAGCAGAACTAAAAGCTTCTTTGGCAGTTTTAGTAAAAGCATTGTTAGGGTTTCTTAGAGCATTTGTTTTAGTTCCAAAAGCACAGCTGGCAATCACATCCATGGTGAATGCTCCAAAATAACTGAATGGAAGAGAAAACACAAAAAACTTTAATTATTTGTGAATTTGAACTTTTTCAAGGCAAATAAATTAAAATGGTAATAAAAAAATATAGAAAGCTATTAAAGGTGTTTTTACCCCAAAAATTACATTTAACTGTTGTTATGATCCTAATATTTTTTAATACTCATTAATGTCTTTTATTTTTTTATATTAGAACTTTTGTTTCAAAGAACTGATCAAACCAACTGAGTAAAATCACTGATTTGCAGTTTAAAATACGAGAACTGGAAGAAAAACCCCGGGATTCAAACTAAAAATTAAATACTATTTCAACTATGATTTGCTTTCATCATAACCTAGTGAGTCTGTAGACTCGTGCTTGAGATATTGTAAGGCCTGTATGACCTTCTGAAAGAATTCTTCCTCTCTGTTTTCGGTCCGTGATTAAACTTCACGGGTAAGATCATTAATAATCTGAAATCTTTGGCATTTCAGACTGATTTGTAGGTTACCGAAAAAAAAAATTGTCACTTGAAGTTACAGCAAGTGAGTAAAAGAATAGTGTACGATATGGGGCATTGTATTCATAAGATTGCTCTTTGTGAGAAGAGAACAATGTTCTGACGGAACAGCACATTCTCCTCTTGTCCCAATGGAACATTACACCTATTTATCAGCAATCGTCTTCTATTATTTTATTTCTCTTAATAGATGTTGATTTACCATGTACAATAATCTACTATGAAAGATTTAGACATCTCTAAATTATCAACTACTTAAACGTTTGACATCCCAAAGAATTGATTACATTACCTTCCTTGCAGAGAAGGTAGATGAACTTGAAGGACTCCATTCCAAAATTTAAATTTTTCTATCTGGATTAAAGTATTGAACCCACGTTCAATCCACAGTTATAACACTAACGACAAAATGGTGAAACGTTTTGAATAGAAATTGAATAGAAACAAAACATAATTTTTCAGTGTAGTGAAAGTCTATCGTCGAAGTAAGAGAATTGGATATGCATATTACATAATTTTAATTAAACACAAACTTAACGTTTCGATTACCATTAATTGGGAAGAAAAGAGGTGATTGTTTTTTTTATTTGTGAAGTTAAAGTATTAAGCACTGCATATTATTATGAATCTCAAACGTGTTATAAATAACATGTCAAAAATTAATAGTGACTTTACGGTAGTTAGTGTTATGACAAAGTGTAGCTTAGAGGTGGTTGTGTTTTTTTTAATTTTAAGGTACTAAAATGTCACTTCTGAATTGTATGTCACAATTTCGGAGTTACGGTGTTTATACAGTTTACATGGAGACGAGTAATTACAGATTATATTGTGGTATTTGAATGTACATTAAGATGTTTAAACGTTGATCAACCATGTCACATCTTTAAACAAATGCCAAATGAGATTATTCTACTACACTCGGTGCATACAAGTCCAAAAGAATTATGAGCTAAATGCATTCTTATAGTTCAAAGTTACTTTCGTGTCATATATTTAATATTATGTGCAGGGTATCAAAACTAAAATTCTAGAATCCTATGCCTGTTTACTTTCAACTGAGCCACTAGACTAGATCGGGTATTTAGAATTTACAAAACAGTAATATACCTTGTTCGTAATGGAAATGAAAAATAAAACATGAGGAACAATTCGTTTAAATTACTAGACGAAACATCTATACATTTCGGAACGATCTGAATCTTGAAAGGTGTACTTAAAATTCTTCTCCTACATGGATGATGCAAAGCAATTAGAGAGGAATATTAAGCTTAGGAGATGACAGCCTTACTACTGAACGTATTATTGTGGAAACTTGTCTGCATGGTTGCTATCGAGCGGTGTGGTTATTAGATAAAGCATCACAAGACTTGATGATCTGGTATGTTTGGTGATTTTCCAAAACTGTTTTAGTATAATGTACACAATCATTTGTATCTTTAAATGTATACAAACAGAGTTAAATTTTGTGGTAAAAATGTGTACATTTTAACAATTATAGCACATGAAGATGAAGTACAAACATTACAATATCTTCAGTAGATAGTTATATCCAACATCTTACCCATTACACTCAACAGCTTTTCCATCTTTTGCAATCTTTAGAAAGTTTTCAGTTAATGTGTCAGCACACTCAAGAACTCAACTTTGCATCTATAAAGAAACAAATACGGTAAAGATATGGTTGGTGGATAAAAAATAGCGTTGAGATGTTTTTTGGTTTCTTTTCACTTTGACAAAAAAAAAGGTAAAATTGTCATTAGAACAAATAATTTGTTTTAAAAAATCAAGACCATTATATTTTTATGGCCTTACCTTTCGACTAGCACTTCTAGCAATTAAAAAATGTCTTACCAGGTGGCGCTATAGCTTAATAGCCCTTTGTATCAGTTGATTGAACTCTAGTCTTGAGTGTCAGGTCTTGGGATAAAATTCAATGCTAGGAAATATATAACAAAATAAAAAGTGCTTCTTTTATTTGGCAGATGCCAAACGCATTTCCTGAGGGCAATGCTATAAAAATTTTGATATAATATGAAAGTAGTGCATAACAAATATGTTGGTTAAAATAAAATAAAGTTTGTTTGTTGCAAAGCACATACACACTAATTGGATCACCTGTCCTGTTCAAACCTCACAGATCGATCCTTTAACTCCATATTGAAATAATATTTTCCCTATTTTACCAGAAGTGTAACACAAGAGAAAAGACAGATAATCGTCATAACACACCGCCAACGCCTGGGTTACACTTTTACGAATAGTGGGATTGACTGGAACTTAATAACACCCTCATCACTGATAGAGCAAACATGTTTGAGGAAACAGGAATTCGAACTCTTAACCCTTAGATCACGGGTCTGGTGCCTTGACCAACTCGTCATGTAGGATCCACACTGAAATACCATCGTTTTGTAACAAGCAATCAAAGGTGAAATTGTCAGCAGGTGTCTTGTGGAGCGTGATCTGTCTCTTCTGTCTTTAATACCGACCAGAAGACTTGTGAAACAACGTCCTATTAATAGGTGCTACTTCTATAAAATATTTCTCCAAGACTTCCACCATAAGAGTCACGATGTACTAGACAGTTACTACCAATTTTGTCTTTGTTTATTCTTAATGAAGACTGGGCATAAAATCAGTTGTAAAATAAAAAATTGATGAAGATCCATAAACGGTAAGTGAAGTGGTGAGGCAAAAATCCCGCAAAAACATAAATGAAACCGAGGAATGAAAAACATGAAAACCTATGTGTATTTCAACCTGCATTTAATGATCCTCCACGTCAATTTTAGTGAAGATCCATCCACTCTCTGCGAAGTATTTACATGGGCATACAACAGACAGAACTATTATATTTACATAGATGGGGCTGGTGCATTAGATCCGCGTGAGACGTATTCATTACGTCATATCTGCACACTGAAAATTGAAAAATCATAAACTTCACCGTAATAAGTACTAGAGGCGAAATGGAACATTTGTGACCCATACTGCGAATCTACATACATACGAGAATAAAAATTCGTGAAGTGTAAATTTGCACATAGAGTATTAAAAAGAAATTTCTCGTATAACATAAACAAGATTTATATTATAGTATGATTACTAATATAATGCTTACCCATATAATCGTCCATATTTCACATAATTATCTTGTTCCAAAATATGGAGAGGCTAGAAAAACAAAAGTGATATAATGTTCTACTTAAAGATTTCAGTGTTCAGAAAAATAAATAATTTTCATAAATCTTAATCAAAAGTACTTTAGTTTGAACAGATACAATTGCACAAAGCCATCCAAAACGTAGACGTTTCACAAAAAAGAAAGAAACCCAGACAACAACACTGACAGCCAACACTTCGGCCACTCGTGTGTAACCGAATAATACGTTTGACCTTTTATAAACTTCCTCACCAGAAAGTTTAATTTCATTTTTTATTGTTATCTCTATTCTACAATAGCAATATTGCAGTACACTTCCTGTTACAATTGAAAACATTGTAGTGTAAAATAGCCATAAACATTAAATTCGAGACCAGAATTGGTTTCAATAATCTATTCGTAGATCCCCATCACATCTTGTATCTCCCTTTACTGGGTAACCCCTTAATACAAATAAAGTAAACCCCTGGTAACGTCTAGGCACTGGTTTTTAAAACTAGAAGTTTATACACCAACTATATGTTAGTAATACTGCCGACATGCAAAATATATTACTGAAGAAACAGTGTGTTTTATTTTAATTTATAAAACTGTTTGAAACGATGGTATAAACCTGTTAAATTCACGTTTTAACATAAGTTATATAGAAACTGTTTATTCACCTGTAAAGTCCGATGATCACCGCAACAGCACAAAGAAACCAAGGAGGATGGATGGTAATGCAGGTAGATCCATAGTTAGACAACTTTCTAATCAACAACATAAAGAGCACAGTGACAGATTAATAAACCTTTGTACAAATATATTCTTAGATGTTACACACTAGGATAAAAGTTCAAGGACACACTGATAGAAAAACAAATATATATATAGAACACATGCTACACTGGGATCAAAAGTGAATGACAATGCGCATCACTTCAGAAGTGATAACGTCACACAGTCTCTGGTATGATCGTATATTATCGATCTGTACTGATTTAGTTGTTTATGATTTCTAAGTAAGCAATAACATATTTTTAGTTGTATTTAATAATTCAAAGTGAAAAGAAACTAGAGGAGTGACTGATGAAAGAAATTATGAAGGACAATGATAATTATGTTATTATATATATATATACACACAACAATGATAATTATGTTAGTATACCTATATATATACACACAACAATGATAATTATGTTATTATATGTATTTATATACACACAACAATGATAATTATGTTATTATATGTATTTATATACACACAACAATGATAATTATGTTATTATATGTATTTATATACACACAACAATGATAATTATGTTATTATATGTATTTATATACACACAACAATGATAATTATATTATTATACCTATATATACACACACAACAATGATAATTATGTTATTATACGTATTTATACATATATATATATAAATACACACACACAAATATTTTATGTCGAATATCTACGCTAGTTATATGTAATTTAGAAGCAACAGATTAGAGTGAAGACATCTAGCTGCCATCTTTTCAACTCTTATTTTATCTACGAATAGTGGGACTGACCTTTACGTTTCAACACCTCTACTTCTGAATATGCGAACATGTTTGGTTACGGAGATTCGAACCCTTGACTTACAGGTTGCGAGGCTAGCGTTCTAACCACCAAGTCAAGCCATGTCGCGAAATTTATTATTTCTTTAAAGACACTGTAAAAAGTACTTTTAATACAAAAACACACTGTTATAATAAATCACTGATACTAAAGGCTTCACGTCAATATTTACCTTTGTATCATGTCCCCATTGTTATACATTCTCGTGCCTAAGTGGTCACGATAACATTGATGTTACTTATCACGAATCTACTCTCGTATTGCTGCAGGTCTGATTATAGAAAAATAATATATGTTAATGGATCAAATTAAAAAACTGAACAACAATCGATACACTCATATGAAAAAAAAACATTTGTGAGAGATCCCTTGCCCAGTGGCACAATAGTATTTCAGTTAACTTACAACACTAGAAACCTGGTTTAGATACCCGTGGAGCGAAGAGCACAGACAACCAGTTGTGTAAAGAACATACTCTTCCCAATACTCATAACATCAAACAAACTAAACCCTTATGTCAACACCAGTTTTAAATAATTTTGTTTACTTTCCCTTCACCTATGTACTTTATGTAAGTCAAAAAGAACAAAGGTCTTTAAACAGAAGTACCTCACATGTGACATTAATCAACTTTGTGATTGTTTGTTTTTTGAATTTCGCACAAAACTTCTCGAGTGCTATCTGTGCTGGCCGTCACTAATTTTGTAGCATTGTGTAATTTTGTGGTCATCACCACCCACCGTCAACTCTTGGGCTACTCTTTTACCAACGAACAGTGGGATTGACCGTGAACATTATAACGCCGCCACGGCTGAAAGGAAGAGCATGTTTGGGGGATGCAAACCCGCAACGGTTTGATTACGAGTCGCACGTCTTAACAATTTGAATTCTCAGATTTCAAGTTTTTATTTTGTAAATCGATAATAATTCTATTAAGAAGCTAAAGTTATTTGTATAATATAAAACAGAATGTACTAGTTTTAATTAAATCAGTTTTCATTTAGATTTATAAAAAATCGTAATTTTTGAGAACGCTGAATACTTCTAGTAGATCATTGTTTCATTTTTTAGCCTCTCCATATTGTGGAACAAGAGAATTAAATGAAATATGGACGACTACACGGGTAAGTTTTCATATCACTTACTATACTATAACGGAACTCCTGCTTGTATGATATTCGATAAAAAACATTATTACGCGACATACAAACCCCCAGTTTCCGGAAATGTTTATTCCATGTGCCTGAATATTTGCTATAAGGGTCACGATTTTCCCTATTTGCCTCCTTTTCCCATCAGAGATAACTTTATTTGTCTCCATTCTTAAGATGCATATATGACATCATGAGTACGTCACAATAGGATCTAATGCACTAGCGCTGTATATATAAATATAATAGTGCTGTCTGTTGTACGTACATGTAAATATTTCGAATGGTGTTCATAGCTCTTCATCAAATTGGTATGGAGACTCGTTATATTCTTGGAAAAATACATACACATTTGAAATTTTTCTTTTGTCTGTTTTTATGTGATTTTGTACCACTACTTCGAATCTTTTGATGGATCTTCACCAAATTTTCCATAAAGGTTTGATTTGTCCATAGACTGTGTATATACATATATAACTTAGAAACGTTGTCGTAGGTTAAGGACTGGAATTTTAACTGAATTAAACTATTGTAATACCTGTATGGTCGAGCAACACGAGACATACGAAGCTGTCAGCTCTATGAAATACTTGGATGCAGTTGTATGTGAAAGTATTCGAAGCTACCCTCTTGCAACAGTGTAAGTAACAGTTAATATCGTAATAGATATTCTATGGATATTTGATATAACACGAGACTTTAGCATTACTTAGTTGTACACAGAGCTTTCAGAAATAAAACGAAACTTGAAGATATGGAAGTGGATTATTGCATCTTAATAAATAGTCTACTCTTACCTTCAGAAGAATCACTTAATATTTATCAATAAATCTCTCTTTCAATTGTTTATCTATTTCTTATCCTGACATTCTATAATATTTACCTTAACATTTTCAAATTTTATGAAGTATCAGTTGTCAAATTATATTTAAAACTAGTACAGTTACAGATCTTTGCCAGGTTTTGTTTCGTTTTTAAAATTCGCTCAAAACTACAACAACGATATCTGCGCTAGCCTTTTATATTTTTACAGAGTAAGAATAGAGGGAAGGCAGGTAGTCACCACCATTACCGCCAACTTTTCCGCTGCTGTTTTACCAACGAATAGTAGGAGTGACCGTCACATTATAACATCTCGACTACTGAAAGGAGGAGCATGATTGGTGAGAGCGGAATTCGATCCCCGATCTTTGCTTTACGAGTCGAGTGCCTTAATCACCTGACTATAATAGCCCGTCTTTGCTAAGCTTGTAGAGAAACTCTTCGAATTTACTACCGTGCACCATATAAGCTAATATTAGATTACATGGAAGATAACGGTACAATGTCAATTTTTTCAAACTAAGTTATGAAACTTTACAAAAACTAACGGAACTCAGTCCAGATTTCCATGAAAAAAAGAATTAACATAAAAAGCGAAGATCCGCTCCATCTGGTGTTCCAAAGATGAACTAATACTGATTTTCAATGAGTACTGACAGGAATGACTTCTGTTAAATATTGTTTATATTTGTTTCCATTCTAATTTTCTGGACTTTACTACACAATTATTTAATTCAACCTATAAAAACACTTTTTCCAGTTAAAATACATTTGATTTTAGTTTTAAATTAGGTTTAATTGTTTTATTCTCTTCAACAAATTATATCTTTCTGTAACATCAGTCCAAGTGACTTGTCTCAAAAAACAAATACAAAAGACAAGCATTAAGTCATAATAATTTATCTGTATATTTTAATTATTCTGACCTCATTTTACATGTTGGCTTAACATTAGGTTCAAATTATGTTCATGTGGGATGAGCTGCCTTCTATGAATTAAAACAAAACGTCAAAAAATATATTGGATATTTTTATTAGGTCAAATACAAGTTTTAAAGACCATTCATTGTTTAGTTGTTATGTATTACAATTTCAAATAGCCTGATTTTACAACTTTAGTGAATAGCCTAGAATTTCGCAATGCATATTTAATAGTATGAGTGAGATTCATTTTTAAATATAAATTTAACTTTAACAAACGTTAATATTAAAATAAATACACAATGTGTAATGTGATTTGATTGGTAACATCTTAATATTTATAAAGTAAATTACTAGTTCTTATTGTTTAACTATTACATGGAGCTTATTTAATTATTTTTACAGTGGGGAAAGACGTGCTTTGGAAGATTATACGTTTGATGATATAGGGCTGACTATACCTAAAGACACACCAGTGAGGTTCCCAATATACGCCATGCACCATGACCCTAAAAACTTTCCAGACCCGGAGAAATTTGATCCAGACAGGTAACGGCATATTTTATTTTACACAGAAAGATAACAGTTGCACAAACGTGCCACGGCTGTTTTTTTTTATATATTCCAAACAAGTATGAGTTAGTTTTATCCGAACTGGATGGGCAACAGCTATTTTATTTTGCTCTCTAGAAGTGAGAGATTTTGTTGTTTAGGAAAAGTAATATGTCTTTTCAAGTGGTTCCGAGAAGTTACTGTTGGTTTCATGTGATACAGTCAGGTAACAGGTGATTGTCATTTAATAACTTGCTGGTGTGACTTTACTTTTTTAGTTAGTTGTTCTTAATAATTACGTGGTTATTTAAAAAAGTCTTACCTTAGATCTCCAATTAAAATTAAAGTATCTGTTAAATACAAGAGTTACCACTTAAGATAGAGACCAAAGTCCATTACAGACAACATTCTTATGTCTGACGTTGTAAGTCAGAACATTATATAAAGTGTGTAAACATGGACGTTTTGTTTATTGTTTCTTAACTTTATTAAAACATATTTATTTCACTATAAAGTCATAAACTTGTCAAATGTAATATAATTATATGTGTTGGAAATACTGGTTGAATCTGACTATTAATGTGTGTTAACAATACTTATGGAACCTCACTATTAATGTGTGTGTTAAGAATACTTGAGTTTCAATCTTGTTGAGTGCCAGGTTTATTCTAAATTTTTCAATTTTGTTGTTATTTTGATATCTACAATTGTAACACAGCTAACTCCAAACAGAGATAATTTTCATATCTTTAACTTCGTGTACATATTTCTTTGGTGAGATATGTACACATTTTAGACACCTGGACACTAATTTACAGATTTTGTTTTTACATTAACCTTGTGAACAAAATGATTTACGCTGATTTCCATACTTTTCTTCACAATCGAGGTACGAGTCCAGGCTGATTGTATCTTCTACAAAATAATTTAGAATAAATATTGCGTGAGGAAAATAAATGGTTGAACATTTAAATTACATGTTTAAAAAATTCATTTCGTAATTTGTCCATTACTATTATTAATATTTTGTTTTAGGAAATTTCAAATATTGAAAGTCGAAATAAACTTCTTGTACATACAGATTTCTTCCTGAGAACAAATCCAACATTGTACCATACACCTACATACCATTCGGGGCTGGTCCCAGGAACTGTATAGGAATGCGATTCGCTCTAATGGAAATAAAATTATGTTTGGTCCACATCCTACGTCATTTGCGTTTTGTACCTTGTTCTGAAACTAAGGTAAAGATGAGTTTTCTTTATTTTACATAAAACGATCCTTTATTTTTGTATATCGAGAAATTAAGAAAGTAGCTATATCTAAATAAAAAAGTTCATTGTTTTGTTCAGACATATGGCTTAAGAGCACTGTTACTTTAGTGATTAAAAGCTGTTGTTGTTTTTTACACATGCTTAATATCAATTTAGAACACTATCACCTTAATGACTAAAAGTTCTTATTGTTTCTTAGAGATACTTTATATCAATTTAGAACACTGTTACTTTAGTTACTGAAAGTTGCAATTATTTTTTACAGATGTTTTATATCAATTTGAAACACTATACTTAAGTGATTAAAAGTTTTTTTAACAATAAATTTTCCGCGCTGTGCTTTATTTTCAGTCTTTGGGTTTGATAGTTTATTTACAAAGAGATCGAGATATTATCTGAAAATAACAACATTTCCAAACTTCATTACTTTCAGTTTAACTTAGTTTCATAACTTAAAATCACTTAGCACTAGTTGATAATCCTACAACTCTTTGTCACGTGCAGTTCATTTGATTTACGATTGACAGTAAATTGTCAGAATCCAGAAAATCCTTTAGATAATCAAATCTTAATTATTCTTATATTTATTATGTGTTAATTTGTTGTTTTTTTTGGATTTCTACAAGTGATATTACTTAAAGTAGCATCATAAATGTTAAATTTATTTTAAATACTATTACCATAACGAATATTGAAATTTATATATTCTTACAGACTGTTTTCTGATATCTTTTTATGATATGAGAACCTGTAAGTTCTTTTATGAAGTTTCATCTAAATTGATCCTCTCTAGGTCAACTTTGTAGACAGTACGAACTGTGTTTCTCAACTGAATGGTGTATTCTGTGTGGGTCTACTTAGATCTGTATTGTTTCTGGGATTGCGTGGACCAGTTCTCTGAATAGAATTAATGAATTTCTACTCTCTGTGAAATTAATTGGGTGTGTACTCTGTATTCACTTACCGACTTCGGTACTCTCTATTTGTCTATTTAGGTCTATACTCTGTATTTGGCTGTTTAGGTATATACACAGTATAGGATGTTATTATAAATGACAAGTGGAGGAGATAATGTATGGTAATGTTTATAGTAACAAGTGATAAACTAACGTTTATGTATTTGTAACAAACACTATGTTGATAGTTTTCTGAATAAACTCTTCCTAGATGATGATAAAAAGTTTCTCCAAATTATGATTTATTATCTTACATAAAACTTATAATTAATACAGATTCTGTGCCATTGTAGTTTGTTAGTTAACTTTTTGTAATAAAGAAATTTTGAAAATTACTAGAAAAACCTATCGAAGTTAGACATGAATATATAACGTTTTCACTCAGTTTACATTTTTAGCTAACCACACAAAACGAACACTTGGCGACTCAGATATGTTCTTTCTAAAAGTTAAAACTAAATGTCATTTTAAACAATGTTGATACTGTGAGTGTTCAACCAGCTTTTAAAAGTATTAGTTGTCCAACCATGTTTTGTACTAGTTAATAGGATATTCATGCCACGGTAAAATATTGAATTTGCAAACAAAGTTTTATGAAACTACACAGTAAAACTGTTCAAGACTCAAATAAAATCAAAACATGAACAAACAGTCTTTACTGAAGTAGTATTGAAGCTACTTATCGTACGATTTAGTTATATATTTAATTTTAGCATATTATTCTGTATATCTAAAAGTTATTAACTTCTGGTCAAACTTTGGTAATGGTTTCTTACTTGACCTCATACATAAACAATAACTTTTGTTGTAGTGCTTTAGCGGAGATATTTATGGCATTTCATTTGTTAAAAACATTTTTATGGAGGGGTTTTGAAAGGTTTGTTTGTAAACAGTAGCATCATGTTTGATAATTAATATTACATTAGTTTTTGAAGATAACGGATGTTTGTTTTGTATTACATAAATAATGTATAAACAGTTGTTTCTTTATTATCATTTTTATTCATACTATTGGTTAAATGTTTAACATAGCGAATTTTATTACCTTTTTGCTGTACTTTTATTATAGGGATTATTTTGTACTGTTAGCCTGCGGTGTATGGATTTAGAATTAACCTAAATCATCTGAACAAAATATCGTTTAACGGAATGGTACCAAACTGATAAAGTAATAGACTATAACCTTTAGAAGTAAGATAGTAAAAGATATACATTTAATTAACTTTTCTCATTACCAAGTTAAGGTTCTGTCTTTTCCTAAGTAGGTAGCGTGCTCTGATCAGAAACCAATATAGACAGTATAGAAACATGTAATATTTACAGCATTCTAGTAGTCTTTATTTCTAATGCTTCTTGACAATTAATCTTTTATACACCAGGTTTCGAAATCTTATTTTAACATTGGTGTCTGATTTGAACCCATTTGATAAAATTTGCGCTCTGTAGCTAAAAATAAGGAATAAGAAATGATCACGAGATCAGTTGGGCTACAAATAATATCAGATTGAATTTAATCACGTTGTAGTATGGTGTTCACAAAACAAAATATAAATAAAACATGGATCCAACCTGACTAAAGTGTGATCTTCTCAGATTATCCAGAAGTTGGGTGGTTACGTTCTTGAAAGAATTGGATTGTAACCAAATACACGATCAAGGTTTTATATAAAACTGTAAAAAAATGCAAAGAATTTGATAAATAGATATCTATATCTTAACTGTAAATAGAGAACAAGGAAACCTAGCACTTTATTCAATAATGAAAGTTCTGATCCGTGTAACAGTTAAATCCGAGGTGTTCTCCCGGATGCCCTCATCAACAACTCAATGTCCTTTATTAACTAATGAGCCCAAGACTGAAGAACAGAAAAATCTAAATGTAGTAGAAACTGGGTGGATGGAAAGAAGCAAAGGGTTGTTATTTATGTGGTTCACACAAACTTGATTAATGTCACAAGTGAGGTACTTCAGTTTTAATACCTTTGTTCTTTATGATTTACATAAAGCACATAGGTGAAGGTAAGGTAAACAAAATTATTTAAAACTGGTGATAAGATTATGGCGTAGTCTGTTAGTTGTGATGAGTATTGGGAAGAGGATGTTCTTTTACACATGGATTTAGTTTATTTGGTGAGTTGAGAAAATAAACAGGTGGATTTTTGTATTAAAATACATACAAGGTGATGTATGCCAGAAAACTCTAAAATCTACAACATCAACAGGATGGAGCTCACATTTTAAATATCCATTATGTAATTAATATTATTATTTTTTTAATTTTCGTACTCCAATAATCTATGAGCCTATATTTCAAAGGAGTTTCTGTCATTAAAATAGTCTAAACTTAACCACATTTCAATTATACCGCTATACAGTGTACCCAAATCTTCACTCTTATACCTCAATGAACAATTTATTCGACCATTAAGGTACGTATTATATTATTATTAATACTGTCTATGAATCACATTGTCACCTTCAAACCAGTTATTCTTTCAATAAGTTTCCGTGAAAATTTTTCAATTTTAGCATCTCTATTTCTTTTAAAATTCTCTCTTTTGGTGCCATATCTTAACTTGATAGACATTTAATGTAAAAAGATATTTAATTCGAGAAGACCGAATATCCTAATTTTATTGGAATGGTACCGATACAGTTAAAATTTATTATTCAATAATTACTAAAGATAATAACGAAATGTTAAATTAAATGTTTAAGTTCAGATTCTATTATTTCCGCGCGTTGGAATAAAGCGCGTCCTCTACTAATACGTATCGTTTTGCCAAATTGTAAATAATAATAATAAAACACAAAATAATTAACTCCATCAATTGCAATAATCCCTTAAGACAGAATTTTTTAAGCATTATGATGTGAAATACAGAAAATAAATTTTTAGTTAAACATACATCATAATCCTTTTAAAATAACTGATTTAGACAAACTTATCTGTAATATAAACAAAAATAGCTTCATGGTTGGCAAAGCTTTTCAGCCTTTCGTCGTTTGGGGTCTGTTATAGTTTGGTCGTTGAGGCTCGATGTTATGTTAAGTTACGTTATTTTGAATCTCGCGCAAAGCAACTCAATGGCTATCTGCGCTAGCCGTCCTTAATTTAGCATTGTAAGACTAGATGGAAGGCAGCTAGTCATCACTATCCACCGCCAACTCTTGAGCAACTCTTTTACCAACGAATAGTGGGATTGACCGTCACATTATAACGGCTGAAAGGGCTAGCATGTTTGGTGCGACCAGGATTCGAACCCTTGGATTACGAGTCGAACACCTTAACCCACCTGGCCATGCCGGGCCCGTTGGGGCTCTATCACCATTCGTTGCTAAAAGAATAGTCCAAGAGTTGGCGGTGATTGGTGATGACTAGCTGTCTTATACTTCTAAAATAAGGACGGCTAACGCAGATAGCCCTCGAGTAGCTTTGCGCGAAATTCAGAACAAAACATAAACCTTCCAAAAACTCGAATTTAAGCAAACGAGTCACACACAAAAAAAATTCAAAGCTTGAAAGATATTAAAGTCCGTATTGATTGTTAAAGACAATACTGAGTGAATGATAAGTAGTGAGCAGACACAATCTTAGAACTTGTCTCATATATTAGTTTAATAAGGTTTCATCACAGGTACTGTTTGCTGCACAATAGGTTGTCTGTGCTCTTCCCACCACGGGTATCTAAACCAGGTTTGTAGTGTTGTAAGGTTACAGGAATACTATTGTGCCACCGGGGAAGGGATCTGTTACAAAAGTGCATCGATTTTTGTTCAGTTCTGTTTTTTGATCCATTCACATATATTTTTCTTTCCATAATCAGACCCACAGCAATGCGAGAGTAGATTTTATGATAAGTAACATGAATATTATCGTAACCATTTAGGCACGAGTATGTATAACAATGGGGACATGATACAAAGTAAATGCTGACGTGAAGCCTTTAATATCAGTGATTTATTATCACATTGTGATTTTGTGCAAGAAGTACTTTTTCCAGTGTCTTTAAAGAAATATTAAATTTCGCGACATGGCTTGACTTGGTGGTTAGGACGCTAGCCTCGCAACCTGTAAGTCAAGGGTTCGAATCTCCGTAACCAAACATGTTCGCACTTTCAGAAGTAGAGGTGTTGAAACGTAAAGGTCAGTCCCTCTATTCGTAGATAAAATAAGAGTTGAAAAGATGGCAGCTAGATGTCTTCACTCTAATCTGTTGCTTCTAAATTACATATAACTAGCGCAAATATCCTTTGTGTAGTTTTACGCAAATTTGAAAATTAATGAAACCAACATTCAGTTTATATATTGAGTTTATATATATATTCAGTATATATATATATATATATATATATACGTATAGTAACATAATTTTTTCTTTCATCGGTCACTCCTCTAGTTTCGTTTCACCCCGAATTATTAAAAAAAACTAAAAATATGTTATCGCTAACTTAGAAATAACAAACAACTAAATCAGTACAGATCAATAATATACGAGCCCAACAACGCCTGTGTAACCTTATCACCTCAATGGTGATGCGCAATGTCCTTGACTTTTAATCCTAGTATAGCACGTGTGATATATATATATATATATTTGTACAGAAGACGTGTTTTCAATCAGTGTGCTCTTTATGTTCTTGATTAGGAAGTTGTTTAACTATGGATCTTCCTGCATTACCATCCATCCTCCCTTGGTTTTTTTGCGCTGTTGCGGTGATTATCGGACTTTACAGGTGAATAAACAGTTTCTATGTAACTTTTGTTGAAGCCTGAATTCAACAGCTTTATACTATCGTTTTAAACAGTTTTATAAATTAAAATAGAATAAATTGTTTCGCTAAGTAATAAAATGTAGTTAATATTACAAACATAGAATTGATGTATAAACTTCTAGTTCTAAAAACCAGTATCTGTAGATGGTTAGTTAGTTTCTTTTATATCTTATTATCCAGCTATCTCACCAGGAACTATGGCTTTTGGGAATCAAAAGGAATTCCTACGGTTAAAACAAAATTTCCTTTGGAGAATTTATGGAAAGGGTACAAAATGGTAAGTAGAAATATGTAAAAAAAATTGTATGCAGATTAGAAGTTGCCAGGGGGTTACCCGATAAAGGGAGATAAAAGATGTGATGGGGAACTACCAATAGATTACTGAAACCAAATCTGGTACCGAATTTAATGTTTCTGGCTCTTTTACACTACAATGTTTTCAATTGTAACGGGAAGTGTAATGCAATATTGCTCTTGTAGAATAGAGATAACAATAAAAAATGAAATTAAACTTTCTGGTGAGGAAGTTTATAAAAGGTCAAACGTATTATTCAGTTACACACGAGTGGCCGAAGTGTTGGCTGTCAGTGTTGTTGTCTGGGTTCCTTTCTCTTTTGTGAAACTTCTACATTTTAAATGGCTGTGTGCAATTGTATCTGTTCAAACTAAAGTACTTTTGATTAAGATTTATGAAAATTATTTATTTTTCTGAACGCTGAAAACTTTAAGTAGAACATTATATCACTTTTGTTTTTCTAGCCACTCCATATTGCGGAACAGGATAATTATGTGAAATATGGACGATTATACGGGTAAGTATTTATATTAGTAATCATACTATAATATAAATCTTGTTTATGTTATACGGAATTTTTTTGTTTTATTTCGTGATGTGCAAATTTATACTTCATGAATTTTTATTTTGTATGTATGTAGATCTACAATTTGGGTCACGAATTTTCCATTTCGCCTCTGCTTCCCATTACGGATAACTTTATAGTTTTCAATTCTCAGTGTGCATATATGACGTCATGAATAAGTCACACGCGGATCTAATGCACAAGCCCCATCTATGTAAATATAATAGTATTGACTGTTGTATACCATGCAAATACTTCGCAGAGAGTGGATGGATCTTCACTAAAATTACTGTGGAGGATCATTAAATGCAGGGTGAAACACACACAAGTCTTGCACCGTTACTTCACTTACTCTTAATGGATCTTCATCACATTTTTAATGAAGGGTTGCTGGGTCCATGAGGAGATACATGTTTCCCACTAGTACAGCGGTGAGTCCACGGATTTATAAAACAGGTGTTCATGTATTAGTTGGATCTCTTCACCAACCTTCGTGGCTCTTTCATTTTTCTTCATATTCTTGTTAATTACCACGTACGTCATCTCTACCATCCGCTAGTTAGCCAATAGCCCCGCCCTCTCCAAATTAGAATAAAACGAGAGGATATACGAGTATTTATTACCATGATATTACAATGTAACATAAAAACGAGCTCCGTAGCAACATCTAAATTTAACGATGTAACTGAGAAATAAAACGAAAGAAACAACAACAATGGAAAACATAAATCTGTGGTAAAATATATACATGTTGTTATTTGTTGCATGGTTGTAGTCTTCTTGGTCTGGGATCTGAAATGGAAATGTTTATAAATGTTAAGTGGTTGCAGTTTACTGACTTGATACAGATGTGTCCTGGTGGTGTAAGATGTGAGTCAATATGCTTTCCTGGCGTTTCTGAATTGTTGATACTAAAAGAAGTTATACATGCGTTTTTAACTGTTACATATTATCATGCTATCATATAGAATGGTATAGTTTAAACTTTGTCGTATTTATTTTAAGCATGTCAGAAAATTGATTATTGAGATTTAATATTCGACTAAATAAGTTATCCTCAAGAATTTAACAGAGTTAAGTTTAATAATAACTTTGTTTATTATTTCTACGATTTATGAAACAAAGTCGTTTATGTTTGTTGCAGTGTTACGACTACACGCCAGGTGTTGCACCATTTTATCACATTGTTTAGAGTAATGCTTTTAAAACACAGATCCGTGAAATGTCGACGAAAAGTCTAATAAAACATTATCTGTTTGTTTTTATACACAAAGTAACACAAAGAGCTATCTGTACTCCACCTACCAGGGTTATCTGAATCCGGTTTGTTTTTACAAAAATAACAATTTTTGAAAATCATTATTCAGTTCTTATACGGCATATTATAATCGTATACCAATTTACAGCTTTATGTAAACAATTACTGTCACTTTCGTGTTTCGTTAAGTTCATTTTATAAAGAAAACACTGGGAAACTGATCACATATCAGTATAAATATATAGAAAAATAATATTCTGCCTCAGGTAATAAGCAAACTTAAGATGGACTAGAACCCTTGTCTCTCACCTTAGTAAAAGGACGGTTATGATTTGTATCCATAACATTCAAAACTGAAACTCAGTCATTACTTTATGAAATTTATTTTGTATTTATATTTTCAGGAATATGGCGAGTTGTGATTTTCTATTAAAGTTGTTTAAGACACAAAAAACAACAACAAAGGATGGAATATTTTTATATTGAAAATACTTTTTAAATCCTGGAATGAGAATACCTATTTCATTATTTGTAATAATTGTATTTTCAAGGTAGTATTATATATTTTAATGTACCCTACCGTTTCCTCAGCTATAAATTTAAGGGCTTTCCACACTAAAAGCCGGATTTTGATAACTAAGGTGAGCATAGCATAAATAGCCTCTTGTATAGCTTTACCCCAAACAACAATAAAAATAGAAATAAATAACAACAACTGAAAATATCTTTTTTGTTGTGCCTCGTTTTTACACAATGGGCTAAATGTGCTCTATTCTGAAGGGTATCTAACCCTGGTTTTTACTATTGTAAGTCAACAGATATATGGTTGTGTTACTAGTGGGCCGAAGTTAATGAACGTTAAACTTTTAACTTGAAACAAATTACACTACTACTGGAGTTTAAAATATCAATACCCATTTAATTAACTAAAAATTTAGTGCAAAACGACCGAATGATCAAAGTTACTTGTGTTTGTTTCAAATTACAAAACACAATAGCCTGAGTTCTTTATTTTACTAAAAAAACTGCTTTATTGAATGAAACTTAAAAGATCACCTAAACAATAAAAGAACTGATATTTTTTTATTTAAACTTTAAGATAAAAACAAGAAAAAAAAAACACGATAATATTTTTTCAAGTAGTTGATGATCTCCTGATTGACACTCTGAATACAAAAAAAATGTGGCCTTGTCACTCAGGGCTTATCTCTCTCGGTGTATAAGCTTACGATAAATGTTACTAATATTATGATTTGAAACTTAACCTTCGATATTATAAGATAAAAATATCTATAGGTCGACCACAAAGCATACACGAGTGAAAACACTGTCACTTTACATTGGTTATCACCCCCATTACCCAGTGACATAGCAACCCCAATTAAATAAAATCCTTCCCAAAAAGGACCAAAGTTCGTTAACAGAACAATACCAATTGGAAATTCTAATATATTTTCTTTCATTGTAACTTCTGGCTGTTGTAACTTGGTTTGTTTAATGAAGTATCCAAAATTATTTTAATATAAGATGCTCCAACGTGTATTATTGGAGCTTGTCGGCCTTTTCATGTGAAATTTACATTTGTAGGCAACCAATGAATTACAATAACACAATATCCCAAAAAAACTGTCTTTACTGCAAGCACTAACTAGAATTTCTGAATAACATAATAATTATACGGACTTATGTATCCATAGATGTTATCAGAATCAGATGACATCATGTTTAATTAACTAGCCAGTTAGTGCACCCAGAAACAATACTTATTATACATCATGTCATTAAATGGAGTTTTTTTAAAAAATAATAATTGTCTAAAGGAGTATTAATATTACGTTAATGATTATTCTTCACAAAGAATGTCGGTTATTAAAGTAATTTAATGCTTTAACTACTGGTAGTGTCATGGTGACCCTAATGACCTGTCGAATTCACTATTCCGCTGCCCTTATTATACAAAGTGGTTTTTACCTCTTTAAATGCTATTTGAAACAATCGATGACGTATGCAACATTGTATTGTGGTAACAAATTTAACATTTTTATCTTAATTTGAACCGTAAATCATGGTTTTTCTCTAGTGCCCAGTAGTAGGATGTTCCCCAGTCCCGGCTGCTTGCTTGACGTCAGACTACTGAGAAGTGAATAATAAACACAATAAATGAAAATAAGAGGTTTTGTTTCGTTTCCTTCCTCTTGGTTGGTTTGTTTCACCTTTTTATTTCTTCTCTACATAATATTTCGGGATCTTCTGTTCCTGTGAATAATTTTAAATTTATTTTCTGTGCATCATTGTGACTCCAAACAAACCAAATCTTTGTGTGACTGTATATGCAATCTTAATTCGTCTTAGGGTTAATGATCATCCATTAGTATTATTTAAGAGAAGAATTTTACTTTTTTATTTCAGGTTCTATGATGGAACACAACCAGTTCTATATCTTGCAGAACCACATTTACTGAAGACCATGTTAGTGAAAGATTTCCACATTTTCACAGAACGAAGAGTAAGTCACATAGTTTTATTTCAATCTCGTATAAATATACACGATTCCATACATATTTTAATAACAATATTATATTATAGTGATACATTCACTGAATAATTTGGATTTACATTCAAAGCAACAAATTTTTGTTCTTGACAAAAGTAGAAAGAAGATAAAACAAACAAACAAACAATTAGTCTTACAAAATAACAAATCATGTTTATAATGATAATATGAAAATAATAATATTTCATTCGATGCAAATTATTCATTATTTTTCTACGCTCTTTCTGCTGTTAGGCTTAGGAGTTATTATTTAGTCTTTGTTTTATTAATATTGTTATATACTTATTAAGTGTAGAAGTATCCTGTACTTATATAAATCTGTTTTTCTTTCACACGTACATGTATTGCTAGATATCGCAACAACTATTTAGTAAAAATAAGAACAAATCCAAATATGACTAAAGTAAGAATATTTTACACAGCTAAACTTTCAAATTTTCATTAGAAATTACGTAACAAACGACATCATAAATTTAGCTGTTTTTACAAATTTTATGAACTTTTGATATCAGTTACTCTAATTATCTCTCTAATCAGTTGTAAATGTCTTTTGCATTTACGTCATATTGTAACACAAACAAACTTACTATAGTTTTAAGATACATAATTTACTTAGACCCAAGATTGCTATTGATCACTTTGAAGTTTCAGAGCATCGCAAAGTATGTTGACTGTTAGCGCCATCTGATAAACAGGAAAACTTTATTTCGCTGCTGGTTAAGAAATGAAATGAGGGACCTTAAAAAATTAAAACGTTTTAATGGTATTCCGGTTTTCAAAAGTTAAGTTGTTGCATGTATGTTAGTTACATAAATTCTGTGGTAAAAATGCATTATTTAACAAGTTAATGTATACAGCTTTCTTCCTATAATTTATGAGTGGGTCAGGTGATACGTACAAACAATGTAATAAAATGAGTCGTACATTATAAGAACGATGTTCCATTTCCCGTGATGTCCTTAGAAATACTTATGACCATGACCTCTCGCTATAAAAAGTTACAAACTTCTGCGAAGGACCATGAAGTCTGTCTTGCACACTTATCAGCTTATAAGACCACATTTAACCAACTATCTGACACAAAACTCGTGTGGTGTTGCATTGAAGAACTTCAAATGTCCGTGAACAACTGTGATTTGTTTTCTTCAGATATCGTTCTTAACAAAACAATCGTTGATTTAGAATTGTGGCTGGAACTATGTTAGCCTTTGTTAACTAGCAGATGTTGTGAGTACAATCATAAAATGCAGAACTTAAATAATGTATATTAATAACTTACGGACTTTCAA
This sequence comes from Tachypleus tridentatus, assembly GCF_004210375.1. Lineage (NCBI taxonomy): Eukaryota > Metazoa > Arthropoda > Merostomata > Xiphosura > Limulidae > Tachypleus > Tachypleus tridentatus. Next base: position 26,596,038 of record NC_134827.1, read on the forward strand.
GTGCTTTATACACCCATATCAATATTGTCTATACACAGTGTTGTTTTTGGACTAGGACTTTCACTTCGGACACTCGATAGCAGACAACATGCTTTTCTCTTTAAAAGGAGATTCCTGGAAGCGAGTCCGAACCATCATTACACCTGCTTTAACTTCGGGGAAAATGCGTAAGGTATGGTATCTTATATTTATGGCAAAACTGTTTAGACTAAGTACCTCTGTCCTTATTTTGGATCTACCCACCAGAAGGAAGAGAGCCATTTAGAAGCATCTATCATCTACGTTAAGGAACTGACTGCCACTCTTGTAACGCTGCTATAGCTAATATTTTTTATTTCATTTTTAGAGAAAATCGAACCTGCTTATCTGCTTTGATACCAGTACAGATACATTTTGCTCCCTTTTGATACTAAGCAACATAGATGATAGTGTTTTAGGTGTAACATCATATCATTACACGGGTTTTATTTTACAACTGATTTTAAGCCCAGTCTTCACGAATAAACAAAGATAAAATTGGTAGTAACTGTTTAGTATAGCGGGACTTTTCTCGAAGAAGTCTTGGAGGAATATTTTACAAAAGTAGCACCCATAAAAAGGACATTGTTTCAAAAGTCTTCCGGTCGGAACTAAAGACGGAAGAGAGAGATCACGCTAAACTAGACACTTGCTGACAATTTCATCTTTGTATGTTCGTTACAAAAGGATTTTATTTCAGTATGAGGTGGTTAAGGCAATTACTCGTTATCTAAGGGTCACGAGTTCGAATCCCTATCACCTCAAACATGCTCGCCCTTTCAGTCAGGAAAACATTATTGTGTTTCAGTAAATCGCACTATTCGTTCGTAAAAGTGTAGCCCAGGCGTTGACGATGTGTGATGACGACTATCTATCATCTCTCTAATCTTATACTTCTGGCAAAATACGGAAAATATCATTTCAGTATTGAGTTAAAGGTTCGGTGTATAAGATTTGAACACGTGCTGTTCAATCACAGACCGAGGACAAACAGAAAGAATTCTTTCAGAAGGACATATAGACCTTAAGGAATCTCTAGTACGAGTCTACAGACTTGCTAGGTTATGTAGAAAATAAACCATAGTTGAAATATTATCTAATTTGTAGGTTGGATCCCGGGTTTTTCGAACAGTCTTCGAATTTTAAATTGCATATGAGTGATTTTACTCAATTGTTCTGAGCAGTTCTTTGAAACAAAAGTTCTAATAGAAGAAAAATGAGAGACATTACTGAGTACTATGTAGTATGTGGATGATATTGGTGAAAGGTAATTTTAGGGGTAAAAACAGATTTAATATCCTCTTATATTTTTTTATAAGCATTATTAATTTATTTGCTTTGAAAAAGTTCATATTTAGAAATAATTAAAGTTTTTTTGTTTTCTTTTCCATTTAGTTATTTTGGAGGATTCACCATGGATGTGATTGCCAGCTGTGCTTTTGGAACTAAAACAAATGCTTTGAGAAATCCTGACTGCGTTTTTACTAAAACTGACAAAGAAGCTTTTAGTTCTGCCAACAGATGGCGATTTTTAATTGCGTGTGTGTAGCGTGTTGGTATTGTTTAAGAATTAACTTTGTGTTATGCATAGCTTTCAAAGAGGATCTCTTTATCAATCAGAATAACTTTAGTGGCACGGATAGCATGTAAAATTGCCGTGATTTATTGGACTTGGCGGCCGTTATAATGTGAAAGGTCAATCCCACTATTCGCAGATAAAAGAGTAACCCAAGAGTTGGCGATGGGTTGTGATGATTAGCTGCCCTTCTTTTGGTCTTCCACTGATATTTAACATTTACTGGCCTGGACAAAAAAAAACAAACACATTTCATCGTGTTCGAAAAGATTTAAAGTTTTCTGAAATGCGTAACACTCCCTTCGATATTACATTCTAAATCCTTACCAAGTAATACTCAAAATCTATTATAGGTATATTTTTAATTGTTAAATAGAACTTTTATAAAACTATATGTATGTTCTGAAATATATTAAAATAATACATTTTGTTCAAGTTACACAATAACATTCTAAAGAATTACCTTTTTTTCTTTTAGTTGCCTTCCCTAGCATCATGAAACTGTTCAAAATACCCGTGATTGACCCATCAGGTATGGAGTTTTTCAAAAAGTTGACTCTCAAGATAATTGACCAGCGTAAACACAGTCCTGAGGTAATTAATATTTAATCTCTGTTTTGTAGGGGCGTGTAATAGTATTATTATGTGTTTTAAAATTATAATAAAAAAATACATTTATTCAACATTAGTTATTAATGTCACATGTTTTTCTTCAAAAACGAAAGGTTTCCGATGATTTCAGACAAAGCGAATAGACTTCCTGCAGTTGCTTCTAGAGACCATGGACAACAAACTGCAGAACTCCAAAGAGGACATTAAAAATGTCAACAATTATGGATACGAAGAAGAAAACTTTAAATTCTTCAACAACAAGTTACAAAATAAATGTGAGAAAATTTAAAAATGTGTTCAGACTTGACGTAAAAGATTAAATGTAATAGTTTGAGTTTTGTTTTCACGTGTTCTAAAATATATGTTGAGAACTTTTACAACTGTTATTTGTACGATCTAACTGACGATTGTAATAATTTACCGAAAGTCTGAAATCGTTATGACTAAGTCACTGCTCCACTGAATTTGTCGCAACAGTAAACATTTAGTAATCATGGAAATCACCGTAAACTATTTATATGGATGCTAAGCAGGTCGCTTGTGATATTAATATCTTAACTGGTTCACGTATTTTGTTATTAACCTTGTGTATAATTTCTGTTACATTAATCTGAATAAGGTTTTACTGTAATTGTGAAACTCACTACCTTAACTTTTGTTATATGAATCTGAAGAAGGTTGTAATTTATTTGTGTAATCGATTAATTTGATTTCTCCCATATGAATCTAAAGTAGGTTTCACTGTAACTGTGAAACTGACTACTTTAACTTCTGCTATTTGAACATAAGGGATATTGTGCTCTAATACCGAGAACTTTTTGTTTTATTCTAACGCCTCTTAAACATTAATAATAAAGAACATTTGATACAAATATAATGTTCAAGATTCCACTACTCTTCCTGCTATGTTTAGTGTCACACTGACCTGATTGAATTCTAAGTAAATTAAAACAGCATGGAATTTATTAATTTTTAAAATATATATATGATATTTAAAGAAAGATAACTTAATATAAACTCTCATGACAACAAATCAAAAATACTTTTTGTCTCATAACAAACTTCTTGAGACCCTTGTCCAATAAAATAAATCCGAAGTATGATAAAAAAGTAAAATAATTTGTGAGAGACTAGTTTTTTTATGTGTGTTTTTGTTTTCTTACAATGAAGCGACATCAGTTTAACTGCCTTGTTCACCGTTACTTCGAGTGAAGGTAATTTCATACTATAAACAGCATTGTTAGCGACAGGAATATAAACGTTGTTGGATTTCTTCTTGGGTGATTAGTAACATATTGTTTAATGTTCATTCTTTATTTTTAAATATTTTTAAGGTTGTAATTAATAGAAACAGGTTTTTATTAAAGAACTTCATTGTACATGAATTTTGATAAATCGTGTTGTATCATGAGTTTAATCCTTCTATATCTGTACAAAGGATATTTTAATAATTTAATTGTACAATGTTGTGACATAATATTGATAACTATTGATTATATTGAAATTTGTTTAGGTTTTAGTTAGGTACATTCTTTTTTACTCTTTTCTTTTAAGTAATAATTTGTTGTTAGACACAAAACTACACGATAAGTTATCAAATCTTGAATGTTAGCATTATAAGCCTTTAAGAAAAGTAATTATGTTGTATAACAAATTCTACACCATGATTAGTTAACTAATCCTGTTTCCAGCTGTACAAGCTCTAGCTAACTCAGTAAAGCTCTTACTGATTGATTGAATTTATTCGCTTTACGCGTAAGAAAAAGTTCGAGACGAATTCGATTTATTCATATACCTTTATATTATTGAATTTCTTATCGAACATGAACAAATACACTTTATTATATAATTACTGTTCCAGATTTGACCGAAGACGAGCTTGTAGCTCAATGCGTTATATTCTTCTTGGCTGGTTACGAGACTACGGCTAGTGCTTTATCATACATTGTGTATCTGTTGGCTTTAAATCAGGATTGCCAAAATAAATTATATCAGGAAATAGATGAAACCATACCTTCACAGGTAAGCCTAAAATTTATTTTGAAGGAAGTAATGATAGGAAATATATAATAAATAAAACATGCTGTGTGCATAAAACATAAAACATAAAGTTAGTGTAAAGAAAAATATTCCAGTAAAAAATGTTTATCGAATTAGAAAAGTATAATAAAGACACAGGACAAGATTACAACATAAACCATTAGGAAAAGATCCGTCAGCTTACTATGAAATGTGAATCTTGTTAAATTATGATGATTGAAAGTGGTATTATAGTAAGAGTGTTATAAAAGTTCAAGTTTTGTTTAATACAAGTGTGGTATAGTGAGAAATTTGTTCCGTATATTTTAGAAACTGTCGAATTTAATTTCTTTCATAATTTAGAATTAACGCATAATTTATTTTTATCAGACTGTGAATATACGGATATAATGCAGAAACGTTGTCGTATGTTACGGACCAGAATTTTAACTGAATTTAACTGTATGGTCTAGGAACACGAGACTTACGAAGCTATCAGCTCTATGAAATACTTGGATGCAGTTGTGTGTGAAACTACTCGAATCTACCCTCCTGCATCACTGTAAGTAACAGTTAATATCGTAACAGAGATTCTACATATATTTGATATAACACGACACGCTATGTATGTCTGTATGTAAACATCAGTTTGTTCTACACAGGGCTTTTACAATAGAAAAGGATCTCTTAGATATAAGATATTTGATATAAAACGAGACGTTAGTGTTTGTATATAACCATTAGATAGTTGTACCCATGAACTCGCACAAATGGTGGAAATTGATTATTGCATGTTATTAAATAGTCTACTCTTACATTCATGACAATCACTAAATATTTATCTTAGATATTACATTGTTTATCTATTTATCATCTACTCAACATTTTCAAATTTCATGAACTATCAGTGGTTAACTAGTACAATAACTGATCTTTGCTAAGTTTTGTTTCGTTTTTGAAATTCGTTCAAAGTTACAACAAGGATATCTGCACGAGCCGTTCCTAATTTAACAGAGTGAGACTAGAGGGAAAGCAGGTAGTCATTACTACTACCGCCAACTCTTGGGCAACTGTTTTAACAACGAATGGCAGGATTGATCAGCACGTTATAACGATCTCACAGCTGAAAGGACAAGTATGTTTGGTGTGACGAAGATTCGAACTCTCGACCTTCGGATAACTAGTCGAGTGTCTAAATCACCTGGCCATAATAGCCCTTCTTTGCTAAGCTTGTAGAGAAACTCTCCGAATTTACTACCGTGCACCACACAAACTAGTATACCAATATTAGGTTACATGGAAAATAACGGCACATTTTTATTTTATTTTCAAACTAAGTTATCAAACTTTACAAAAACTAACGGAATTCAGCACTGGAAGAAAAGAATTAATATAAAAAAGAGATGTTCCACTCCATCTGGAGTTTCAAAGAAGAACTAACACTGATTTTTGATGAGTACTGACAGAAATTACTTCAGTTACATATCGCTTATATTTGTTTGCAATTATAATTTTCTGGTCTTTATTACATAATTATTTAATTTAACGTACAGAACACCTATTCCAGTTAAATACTTTTGATTTTAGGTTTAAATTAGGTTTAATTGTTTCATTTTGTTTAACAAATTATATCTTTCTGTAACATCAGTCCGAGTGACTCGTCTGAAAAACAAATATAAAAACACTCATTAAGTCATAATAATTTATCTATATAATTTCATTTTTCTGACCTCATTTTACATATTGTCTTAAGAACATTAGGTTCAAATTATGTATATGTGAGAAGAGCTGTCTTCTATGAATTAAAACAAAAAGTCAAGAAATATGTTGGATAATTTTTATAAGATCAAATACAAGTTTTAAAGACAATTCGTTGTTTAGTTGTTACGTATTACAATTTAAAATAGCCTGATTCTACAACTTTAGTGAATAGTCTCGAATTTCGCAATGCATATTTAACAGTATGAGTGAGATACATTTCTAAATATAAATTTAACTTTAACAAACGTTAATATTAAAATAAATACAAAATGTTTAATGTGATTTGATTGGTAACATCTTAATATTTATAAAGTAAGTTACTAGTTCTTGTTGTTTAAATATTACATGGAGCTCATTTAATTATTTTACAGTGGGGAAAGACGTGCTTTGGAAGATTATACGTTTGATGACATTGGGCTGACTATACCTAAAGACACACCAGTGAGGTTCCCAATATACGCCATGCACCATGACCCTAAAAACTTTCCAGACCCGGAGAAATTTGATCCAGACAGGTAGTGGCATATTTTATTTCACACAGAAAGATAACAACTGGACATACATGTAACAGCTGTTTTTTATGTAGTCCAAACAAGTATGAATTAGTTTTATCCTAACTGGTTAGGCAACAGCTATTTTATTTTGCTCTAGATAAGTGACAAGTGTTGTTTTTTATGACAAGTAATATTTCTTTTCAAGTGGTTCCGAAAAGTAAGTAACTGTTGGCTTTATGTGACATAGACAGGTAACAGGTGATGGTCATTTAATAACATGGTTATGTCGCTTTACTTTTTTATTTAATTGTTCTGTTGATCAATTACCACGTATTTATATATTTAAACAAATACTTACGTTAGAACTCCAGTTGAAATTAAAGCATCTGTTAAATACAAGAGTTACTTCTTTAGATAAAGACCAAAGTCCATTATAGACAACATTCTGATATCTGACGTTATAAGTCAGAACATTATATAAAGAGTGTAAACAGGGACGTTTTCTTTATTGTTTCTTAACTTTATTAAAACAGATTTATTTCACTATGAAGTTATACACTAGTAAAATGTAATATAGTTATATGATTTGGAAATACTTTTGGAACCTCACTATTAATGTGTGTTAACAATACTTATGGAACCTCACTATTAATGTGTGTTAACAATACTTATGGAACCTCACTATTAATGTGTGTGTTAAGAATACTTGAGTTTCAATCTTGTTGAGTGCCAGGTTTATTCTAAATTTTTCAATTTTGTTGTTATTTTGATATCTACAATTGTAACACAGCTAACTCCAAAGAGAGATAATTTTCATATCTTTAACTTCGTGTACATATTTCTTTGGTGAGATATGTACACATTTTAGACACCTGGACACTAATTTACAGATTTTGTTTTTACATTAACCTTGTGAACAAAATGATTTACGCTGATTTCCATACTTTTCTTCACAATCGAGGTACGAGTCCAGGCTGATTGTATCTTCTACAAAATAATTTAGAATAAATATTGAGTGAGAAAATAAATGGTTGAACATTTGAATTACATGTTTAAGAAATTCATTTTGTAATTTGTCCATTATTATTAATAATTTGTTTTAGAAAATTTCAAACATTGAAAGTCGAAATAAACTTCTTGTACATACAGATTTCTTCCTGAGAACAAATCCAACATTGTACCATACACCTACATACCATTCGGGGCTGGTCCCAGGAACTGTATAGGAATGCGATTCGCTCTAATGGAAATAAAATTATGTTTGGTCCACATCCTACGTCATTTGCGTTTTGTACCTTGTTCTGAAACTAAGGTAAAGATGAGTTTTCTTTATTTTACATAAAACGATCCTTTATTTTTGTAGATTGAGAAATTAAGAAAGTAGCTATATGTAAATAAGAAATATTATTTACTGATGTAATTGAGATATTTCGATTAAGAGAACGGTTACTACAGTGGTTTAAAGTTGTTATTTTTTACAGATGTATTACATCAATTTAGAACACTACTACTTAATTTTGAGTCTTTGGGATTGATAGTTTATTTACAAAAGTATCGATGTATTGTCTGAAAATAATAACATATCCAAACTTGATTACTTTCAGTTTGACTTACCTTCATAACTTAAAATCACTCAGCAATAGTTGATAATCGGACAACTTCAAAATTTAACATGAATTATAGGTGTATTCAGATTGAGAGTAAGTTTCCAGAATACAGAAAATCCTTTATATTAACCAAACCTTGATTATTCTTATATTTACTATGTGTTAACTTGTTGTTGTTTTTCTCGAATTTCTACAAGTTATCTAACTTAAAGTTGTATCATAAATGTTAAATTTAATTTAAATACTATTACCATAATGTATATTGACCCAAGGCCTAACGTATTATCAAAGTACTTTATATATTCTTACAGCCTGTCTCCCGACTTATTTTTTACGGTAAGATTTTTATGGTATCAGGACATGTAAGCATTTTCGTCAAATTGTTTCTTGTAAATTTGTTTACTCACGGTGAACTTTGTAAACAGTGTGAGTTGTATTTCTTAACTGAATACTTGAAATTAATTACAATACTTAAAAGAAATTAATAATCATGTTACATATTTAATTAAAAACTCTTGTACAAGTAAGCCAGTGGCTTCTTATTTTTTAAACACAACATAATGTTGTTTTTTAGACACTGAAGTTAAGTATTTCGCTCAAAAATAATTGGTTATAAAACTAATGTGTCGTTGCTTTCATGGGCAATAACATTTTAGAAGTTAAAGGTTAGATCAAGTAATTTATAATCTAACGTACCTATTGTTCACTAGTGGGGATCACTTGTAGCAGTTGTACAGGTAGAATGATTAAAGGCACGGATCACTTGTAGATCTTGTACGAGTACAATCTCTAAAGACCGTTCTAAAGTAAACACAGTAATAATTGTAAACATCTGTAATTGTTACAGATTAAACGGACTCTGTGTCACACAAGTAAACGAGACTAACTGTGTCACGTGCAGTCACACTGTATAGTACACCACAAGTTAACATGACCAGTATCTTTTTTTTTTCTGTGCTACACATGCATTCCACAGTTGATTTGTGTTTGCCTTTGCTTTAGCAATGAAACACTTCATTACAAAAGTTTCTTGTATTCTGAATTATCAACTCTGTCTTAGGGAATCCCATCTACACAGGAAAATTCCCTCAATATGTGAGTTTTATAGTTACACGGTATATATATATATATATTAATATTTGAAATAATGCTTGATTAACTGATTTATTATGAAAACTCTCGATTGTTTTTTGTTGTTTTACAAGTTATTTTTTATACAGAGATTTAAAATTTAATGTTTGTATCCCACAGGTTCCTTTGAAGTTTCTTCCAGCAGCAGGATTAACCCAAGTCTCTGACGTCACTCTCAAGGTTGAACGTAGAAACGGACATTCATATTAAAAGATAGCACCTGACCACTCCAATAAGAACAACATGTTTTGTAATTCAGACTCTTAGCTGTTGATTGACAGTGAGGTTCTTGTTATGTCAGTTACAACCAATAGAAATATTTCTAATAGTGACATTTCAAGCTTACTTCTGTTATTAAATATAAATAATTGTTACTTTTGTTTGCCAATGTGGTTAGGCTTAATATTTTATGTAATTCATTTACATATTCAGTAATTCAGATATATATATATATAAAGGATGTTATTATAAATGATAAATGAAGAAGATAAAGTATAGTAATGTTTATAGTAACAAGTGATAAACTAACGGTTATGTATTTGTAACAAACATTATTTTGATAATTTTCTGAATAAACTCTTCCTAGATGATAATAAAAAGTTTCTCCTTATTGTGATTTATTATCTGACATAAAACTTGTAATTAACACAGATTCTGTGCCATTGTAGTTTGTTAGTTTACTTTTTGTGATACAGAAATTTTGAAGTTACTAGAAATACCTATCGAAGATAGACATGAATATACAAAGTTTTCATTCAGTTTACATGTTTAGCTAACCACACAAAACGAACACTTGGCGACTCAGATATGTTCTTTCTAAAAGTTAAAACTAAATGTCATTTTAAACAATGTTGATACTGTGAGTGTTCAACCAGCTTTTAAAAGTATTAGTTATCCAACCATGTTTTGTACTAGTTAATAGAATATTCATAGCACGAGAAAAGATTGAATTTATAAACAAAGTTTCATGAAACTACACAGTAAAACTGTTCAAGACTCAAATAAAATCAAAACATGAACAAACAGTCTTTACTGAAGTAGTATTGAAGCTACTTATCGTAAGATTTAGTTATATATTTAATTTTAGTTTATTATTCTGTATATCTATAAGTTATTAACTTCTGGTCAAACTATGGTGATGGTTTATCACTTGACATCATACATAAACACCAACGTTTGTAGTAGAGCCTTAGCGGAGTGATTTATGGTATTTTATTGATTAAAAACACTTTTAGGTAGTTTCTCATTGGTTAGAAATATTTGTAAGGAGGAGTGTTTTAAGTTTTTTTCACACATGGTAACATCATGTTGCATAATTAACATTACATTAGTTTTTGAAGGTAACGGATGGTTGTTTTCTAGTACGTAAATACAGTATAAACAGTTGTTTCTTTATTATCATTTTTATTCATACTATTGGTTAACACTTTTAACATAGTGAATTTTATTACCTTTTCGCTGTACTTTTATTATAGTTATTATTTTGCATTGTTAGCCTACGGTGTATGGATTTAGGACTAACCTAAATCATCTGAACGATACATCGTTAAATCTAATGGTACCAAACTGATAAAGTAATGGACTAAATCCTTTAGAAGTAAGATAGTAAAAGATATATATTTAATTAACTATTTTCTTTCCAGGTTAACGTTTTACCTTTGTCGAAGTAGGTAGCGTGCTCTGATCAGAAGCCAATATAGACAGTATAGGAACATGTAATATTTACAGCAATCAAATAGTCTTTATTTCTAATGCTTCTTGACGATTAATCTATTATTTACCAGTATCTTAAAGCTTGTATAAACAATGCTGTCTGATTCAAATATGGTTGATTAAATTTGCGCTTTGTAGCTAAAAATAAAAAATAAGAAATAATCATGAAATCAGTAGAGAAATCAATAATATCAGATAGACTGAATTTAAACATTTTATAGTATGATATACACAGATCAAAATATAAAAAAAAACATGGATCTAACCTGATTGAGGTGTGACATTCTCACACTATCTAAAAGTTTGGTAGTTAAGCTCTTAATGGACCTGGCTTTTGATAGTGTCCATGAATGAGAAACTTTTCATACAGACTGAAAATTATTAGAACTCTTTTTCAAAATGACTTCAAACTGAGAAGCATATCCATTTTATATTTACAATACAAATAATAGTCTATAATTATAACAAGTATTCTTAATTTTCACGCACTAACCAAATAATAAACCCGAATTTGTTTTCTATATGCAGAGAAAAATAAAATAAGATAGAAATTAATAACTGAAATAACATAACTATAAAACACTGTTCAGACTAAAAATGTTTATTTCTTTGATCGTGATGTTTATCTTAGCTCAATAAAATTATGTACAACTCATAAGCATTGTGACCAAAACATGACCAATGTTTTACATAAAACTGTGAGAAAAATTCACAATATTTTTTTTTATGAAAGTAAATTTGTAGAGCGTTATTAAACCGTTTTATTACGTCATATACTGGCAATATGTATTAGCTCCTTGTTCTTTCTAGCTTCTTTCTATATAGTTAAAAACAGTTTATGGTATAGCATGATATTTAATTCGGACTCTTAAGTTTGATCAGCATGTTTATTTTGGGAGACCTCTTTTGACCTGACCTTGGTAAAAGTACATGGGAATGTTAAATAATGACAAGTACATTCAGACTGGTTCGTTCAGTTATCAACAGAGGTCAGCGAAGTGTTACAGTAGTGTTGAAATTCATTTTAAGTAATGGCATGGAAAAAATAGCACCATGAAATATAAATAACGAAGAACTGTTTTCTTGTCCTAACATTCCTATGCAGCACTGTGCTATGGGATGATAAGAACTCATGTGGTTGATGATTACTCTCTGAAGAGATGACCTTATGTTTATATACATAGTGATTAACTTTCTTAGTGTCCATTCAGCTTCAGCATACTGAGAATTACCCCTTATAGTCATGTGAAAAAGTGAGGACACCCTATGAAAGCCTGTGTATTTGTGTAACATTTTTGGATATATAGATATTTAATCTCAATTTCAATAATACTGAGATATTATAGGAATATAACTAAACAATTAAATCTGAAGAAAAGACTTTTCAAGATCTTCTGTAAACATAATTCTACAAAAATGCATATTCTAACTGAAGAAAAAGTTAGGACACCTTACTCCCTAATAGCTAGTGTTACACCGTTTGGTTGAAATAACTGCAGTGAGACGCTTCTTGTAGCCATCTACCGGTCTCTGACATCGGTCTGAAGAAAGTTTGCCCCACTCCTCAACGCTGAATTCTTTCAGCTGTGAGATGTTTGAGGGGTTTCTTGCATGTACAGCCCATTCCAAGTCACCCCACAGCATCTCAATGAAATCAAGATCTGGGTTTTGTCTCGGCCATTTCAGGGCTCTCCATTTTTTAGTTTTCAGCCAGTTCTTGTGGATTTACTGGTATGTTTTGGGTCATTGTCGTGTTGCAGGATCCAGTTCCGCTTCAGCTTTAATTTTCGTACAGATGGTCTCACATGATCCTCAAGCACCCTTTGATACACAGTAGAATTCATGGTGGATTCTATGATTGTGAGTTGTCCAGGTTCTACTGCAGCAAAGCAGCCCCAAACCATTACACTTCCACCTCCATGCTTCACAGTTGATACGAGGTTTTTTTCCTGGAATGCTGTATTTGGTTTACGTCAAACTCGCCCTCTATTCTGGTGTTCAAATAATTCATTTTTGAACTCATCTGTCCAAATAATATTATTCCAGAAGTCCTGGTCTTTGTCTACATTCTCTCTAGCAAACATCAGTCTGGCCTTGATGTTTCTCTTAGAGAACAAAGGTTTCCTCCTTGTACACCTCCCATGCAAGTTAAACTTGTGCAGTCTCTTTCTGATTGTAGAGGCATGTACTTTCACATCAACAGTAGCCAGAGCCTGCTGTAGGTCCCAGGTCCCGTGATGACATATTAGTGTGTTTGGAGACCTGTTTTAGCATCTTGGGGTCTGTTCTTGGGGTGAACTTGCTTGGACGACCAGACTTGGGCATGTTGGCAGTTGTTTTGAAAGCCCTCCACTTGTTGACTATTTTCTGGACAATGGAATGGATGATTTCAAATTCTTTTGGGATCTTTTTAAATCGCTCACCAGTCTTATAAGCTGCTACAGTTTTCTTTCTGAAGGCCTCAGACAGCTCTTTTGCTCTCACCATGGTGCTCACTCTCACTTCAACAGTCAGGAGCACATCAAACTAAATATCTGAGGTTTAACTAGGGCAAACCTCATTTCAAATTCTGAGTAACAATCTTCTAATCATGTGCACCTGGTGTAATACACCTGTGTGTGAGTTGAGCCATTTTAAGTGGGAATAAATGTGGGTTGTCCTAACTTATTCCTCAGTTAGAATATGCATTTTTGTAGAATTACATTTACAGAAGATCTTGAAAAGTCTTTTCTTCAGTTTTAATTGTTTAGTTATATTCCTAAAACCTCTCAGTATTGTTAAAATTGAGATTAAATATCTATATATACAAAAATATGGCCCGGCATGGCCAAGCGAGTTAAGGCATGCGACTCGTAATCTGAGGGTCGCGGGTTCGTATCCGCGTCGCGCCAAACATGCTCGCCCTCCCAGCCGTGTGGGCGATATAATGTGACGGTTAATCCCACTATTCGTTGGTAAAAGAGTAGTCCAAGAGTTGGCGGTGGGTGGTGATGACTAGCTGCCTTTCCTCTAGTCTTACACTACTAAATTAGGGACGGCTAGGTGCAGTGGGCTAACAACCTACTCACTTAAAAACCAGCCTGTTACGGAAACCGCAGTGATTGCGGCCCTATGTTCCTTAAGGAATCGAGTGGCAGATGATGTTGATGATATACAAAAATGTTACAAAAATACACAGGCTTTCATAGGGTGTCCTAACTTTTTCACATGACAGCATACAGATCATTCACCATCTCGTAAAAAAAAAACAAAGCCACTGTACTTCACTTTCTTTACACATGCCTGTCATGTTGAATAAATAAACATTTTTTTACTTCATAATAACTCTTCATATGATTTTCATCCACTCCGCATTTCCTTGTGTTCGTGGGGCTTTCACAAGTCTTCTTGTATGAGTGCATCGATTTTGTTCAGTTTCTATTTCAGTCCTTTTACATACATTTTTATCAGTAAACAGACCTTTAGCAATACGAGAATAAATTTTATGGTAAGTAAGAGAAATATTATAGTAAATGTTTATGGAAGAGAATGTGTAATAATGGTATAATTATATAAAAGTAAATATTGACGCACAGCCTTTAATATAACTGTTTTATTTCCATATTGTGATAATGTACTTGTTCTTTAAAGAAACAGTAAATTAGGCGACCTACTGTGGCTTGTTTGTAAGAACGATCGACTAGCAACTTGTAGGTCACAAGTTCGAATCTCCGTCATCGTGAATGTTCACAGTTTTACTAGTGTGGATGTTGTAATGTGATGGCCACTTCCACTATTCGTTCAAGTATTTGCTGCTAGATGCCTACACTCTAGTCTACTGCTACTAAGTTAAGGATAACTAAAGTAAATATCTCTCGTGTGGTTTAAGTAAAATTAAAAACTAATCAAACCAACATTCAGTTTATATATTTGTATATATTATATATGTATACTTTTGTATATATTATATATTATATATGTATACTTTTGTATATATTATATATTATATATGTATACTTTTGTATATATTATATATTATATATGTATACTTTTGTATATATTATATATTATATATGTATACTTTTATTGTTAATCATGTTTTTGGGTTTCATCGGTGACTCCTCCAGTTTATTTTGACGAGGAATTATTACATAAAAGTAAAAATTATTATCGCTTATTTCGAAATCACTAAGAATAAGGTGTGTAGAGGCCAGTAATAAGTGAGCTCAAAGGCGCTTGGGTGACATTACCACTTCTGTGACGTTGTGTTTTTTCCTTGACCTTTTATCCTAGCGTGTAACATCTAAGAATATATTTGTACAAAGGTTTTTTAATGCGTCAGTGTGCTCTTTATGTTGTTGATTAGGAAGTTGTTTAACTATGGATCTTCCTACATTACCATCCATCCTCCCTTGGTTTCTTTGTGCTGTTGCGGTGATCATCGACCTTTACAGGTGAATAAACAGTTTCTATATAACTTATGTTTGATAACCTTTGATTTTAACATCGTAAATCCGTAGACTTTCCGCTGTACTTGCGGTGAGCTTAATGTGAAGGAAGATACTGTTATGTTGAAACCATCTTATGAATGTCTGTTTTAAATAAGATCCGGCTCCAACTTTATTTTATTTATATATTTCCAGTTCATTTGGTCAGTCCAAACAGAAATCAACTGGCAACGGTGACAAGCACACAACAAATTTACATGATGAAATTAATATTAATTAAAATTATTAATTTGTGATTTACATATTTCACTATATTAGTTTGATAGTGTTTCAGTATTTATTGTATTCTATCAGTAATTAGTAATTTCATAGATTTATGAATGCAGTCCACAGTTTAGAAACCTCTGCTTCAGTTCAGATATGCACGTATTCACGTAAATATTTTACCATACATTTTATAATTAACACTAAACAACACAAGACTACTCTCCTGAATTCATCCATAACTTTTAAGTCGGAGACTAAAAGTAAAACAGCTATTCAGCATCGATAACTGAAGGCCTACCCTTGTTAGAGTAAATAGTTGGGTTTGACAGTTGCTCTTATAACGTGCCCAAAGTGATTAGTAACTTGTGTTTTTTTAATGGGAGGTAGTAACGGGATTTATATATAAAATGGATATTATTTAAACCAAATTGACACAACTATTCTTCTCCCAATATCATAACGAGATAACATAACAGTGATGTTAAATACTTAAAATTAACATTCAATTTTCTATAATCTACCTATTTTTATAGTTTATTGATTCTTTGACCTACATTTCCCGTGAACTGACATGAGGGCTATCTGCGCTAGCCGTCCATAATTTAGCAGTGTAATGCTAGAGGGAAGGCAGCTGGTCATCATCACCGACCTCCAACTCTTCGGCTACTCTTTTACCAACTAATAGTGGGATTGACCGTAACAATATAACGCCCTCACAGCTGAAAGAGCTAGCATGTTTGGTACGGCGGGGATTCGAACCCGTGATCCTCAGAGATGGCGGTGGGTGGTGATGACTAGCTGCCTTCCCTCTAGCCTTACACTGCTAATTAGGTACGACTTGTGCAGCTAGCCATCGTGTAGCTTTACCATAAATAGAAACAAGCAATCAAAACGATTTTGTCTGTCTTATAGTAAAATATATTTTCTTGTTGTTATATGTCAGTTTATTGTGAAATATAGGATAATAGATTAAGACAAAAAAACTGAACTTCAGTTGTTATATAAACACAAACTTTAGTTCCGTCAAAAAACCACTAATTCTAACGAGAGAAATAACATTTACAACAAAGAATATAGTTCTTGTAATTCCTACCGAACCAGTACGTTACATCTACTCCATTAATAATCTCCTTTAAAACGTCACAGTTTATTTTCAAACATGAGACGCCTACGATAGAAATTGTCTAAATGTCTTTACCAAAAAGCTTAATTTGTTTTTTTTTATCGATCTCTATCCTATGAAAGGAATTTTAAGTGTTCGTTACCATTGTAAACACTGTAGTACAAAAGAACCAAAAACAATAAATCCGATTCCATATTTGGCTTCAGTGACATTAAAATCCCACTCTTAGGACTTATCTTTTGTGCCTCCATTAGGTTTCCCCGAAATATAAATAAAGTAACCCATGGCCACTCCTTGTTGTCTTGCGTGTTTTAGTGCAAGAACGTTAATCAATATAGCAGTGCAGAGTTATGTAACGGTTTGTATACTTGATAAGTTACTAAACATTTACAGATAAAACTAATACTAGGGTGCTGGTTAATTTGGATTTTCATACACCTATTGTTGCCTCTCAATGGCATGTAGCGATAAAATACTGGTTTCAATTTTAAACTGGAAACATCAACGTTTTAATTACCTACGGACAAATTTAAAAATAAACCTTAACAAAAATACATTTAACAAGTTGCCATTTTTGAACAAGGTTTTAGTCCTTGCAAGAGACTCTCATTGTACAACTTTACAACAAATAAACCAAATACAATTTGTTGTCACATGTTTCTACTTAACATTTTGTACCCTTTCCATAAATTCTGCAAAGGAAATTTTGTTTTAGCCGTAGGAATTCCTTTTGATTCCAAAGAGCCATAGTTCCTGGTGAGATAGCTAGATAATAAGATATAATGGCCCGGCGTGCGACTCGTAATCTGAGGGTCGCGGGTTTGCATCCCCGTCGCGCCAAACATGATCGCCTTTTCAGACGTGGGGCGTTATAATGTGATGATCAATCCCTCTATTCGTTGGTAAAAAAAAAGTAGCCCAAGAGTGGGTGGTGATGACTAGCTGCCTTCCCTCTAGTCCTACACTGCAAAATTAGGGACGGCTAGCCAGGGACAGATAGCCCTCGTGAAGCTTTGGGCGAAATTAAAAAAACAAACAAACTGTTCTGTTTCGATTTTTCGATGGTTGTCCAAAACGTTTGTGGTTCGATGTAAAAGAAACAAGTAAATTGAGTTTTGTTCTGATAAATATTAACCGTGAAACTTCTTGTGAGTGAATATAAATTCACTAAGGAAATTCACAAAGACGTTGAGACAGCATTATGAAATGTCGATACAACACATTCAACAAAGAAGCGTGGTGAACAAACATTAAAGTATTGTTGGTACAAGTCTGTAGACTCACCAGGAGGTTACGTTGAAAAATAAATCATTGTTGAACTGGTATCTTTTTGTAGGTCACGTTTTCTTTCGAACAGTCCTCGAATATTAAATTCCAAACGTGTGATCTTACTCAGTTGCTCGAATATTAAATTCCAAACGTGTAATCTCACTCAGTTGTTTTATTCAGTTCTTTAAAACAAAAGCTCAAATAGAACAACACCAACAGACATTACTCAATATGACGTAATATACGGATCTCACGGGCAGCAAAAGGTAATTTCATAGGTAAAAACAGCTTTAATAGCTTATTATATTCTTTGTATAACAATATAAATTTATATGCCTTAAAAAGTTGACCTTCACAAACAGCTAAAGTTTCTTTGTGATTTCTTATTTATCCTGTTATTTTGGAGCATTCATCTTTGCGACTGCTTTTAGAACTAAAACAAACGCTGTAAGAAACTCGGACAGTGATTTTAAATTTTAAGTGGCTGAAAATTACACGAACGGTTAATATGAAGTAACAAAATGACAGTTTATTTATTCAACATGACTGTCATGTGTAAAGAAAGGGAAGTACAGAAGAATTTTTTGTAGGAGATGGTGAATGATCTGTGTATGTGGTAATTGTGATTAGACTGAAGCTGAATCAAAACTAAGAAAGTTAATCACTATGTATGTAAACACAAGGTCATTTGGACAGAGAGTATTCATTAATCACTATGTATATAAACACAAGGTCATCTCGACAGAGAGTATTCATTAATCACTATGTATATAAACACAAGGTCATCTCGACAGAGAGTATTCATTAATCACTATGTATATAAACACAAGGTCATCTCGACAGAGAGTATTCATTAATCACTATGTACATAAACACAAGGTCATCTCGACAGAGAGTATTTATTAATCACTATGTATATAAACACAAAGTCATCTCGACAGAGAGTATTCATTAATCACTATGTATATAAACACAAGGTCATCTCGACAGAGAGTATTCATTAATCACTATGTATATAAACACAAGGTCATCTCGACAGAGAGTATTCATTAATCACTATGTATATAAACACAAGGTCATCTCGACAGAGAGTATTCATTAATCACTATGTATATAAACACAAAGTCATCTCGACAGAGAGTATTCATTAATCACTATGTATATAAACACAAGGTCATCTCGACAGAGAGTATTCATTAATCACTATGTATATAAACACAAAGTCATCTCGACAGAGAGTATTCATTAATCACTATGTACAGAAACACAAAGTCATCTCGACAGAGAATATTCATTAATCACTATGTATATAAACACAAGGTCATCTCGACAGAGAGTATTCATTAATCACTATGTATATATACACAAGGTCATCTCGACAGAGAGTATTCATTAATCACTATGTATATAAACACAAGGTCATCTCGACAGAGAGTATTCATTAATCACTATGTATATAAACACAAGGTCATCTCGACAGAGAGTATTCATTAATCACTATGTATATAAACACAAGGTCATCTCGACAGAGAGTATTCATTAATCACTATGTATATAAACACAAGGTCATCTCGACAGAGAGTATTCATTAATCACTATGTATATAAACACAAGGTCATCTCGACAGAGAGTATTCATTAATCACTATGTATATAAACACAAGGTCATCTCGACAGAGAGTATTCATTAATCACTATGTATATAAACACAAGGTCATCTCGACAGAGAGTATTCATTAATCACTATGTATATAAACACAAGGTCATCTCGACAGAGAGTATTCATTACCCGTATGAGTTCTTACCTTCCCATAGTACAGTACTGTATAGGAATGTAAGTACAAGAAAACAGTTCTTCATTATGAACATTTCATGATGCTAATTCGTCCCTGCTATTACGTAGAATGAATTTCAACCCTCCTGAACCACTGCACTGACCTCTGTTGACAACTGAATGAACCAGTTTGAATGTTTTTATCATTCTTTAAAATTCCCATGTATGTTTACCAGGTCAGGTCACAAGAAGTCTGTTTAAATGAACATGCTGATGAAACATAGGGTCTGAAATAAATGTCCTGGCACTCGTGCTGTGTTTTAACTATATAGAAAGAAGTTAACATATGGTTCCAGTGTATGCTAATAGAAATCAATTTATTAACACTCTACAAATTTACATTGACAAAAAATGTTTTGTATTTTGCTCACTGATGTATGTAACACATTGGTCATCTTTTTTGTTAGAATTCTTATACTATTTAATTACTAATTTCTATCTTAGATTATTTTGTCTACATATAGAAAACAAATTCTGGTGTATCATTTGACTAGTGGGTGTAAATTAAATACATGCTATAATTATAGACTATTATTTGTATTGTAAATGTAAAGTGGATATACTTCTTAGTTTGAAGTATTTTTAGGTTAGTTCTAAATCCACACACCGTAAGCTAACAGTGAAAAATAATCATTATAATAAAAGTATAGCGAAAAAATAATAAAATTCGCTATGTTAAACATTTTAACCAATAATATCAATATAAATGATAATATAGAAACAACCGATGACATTGATAATTGTGTAATACAAAACAAACATTCGTTACCTTCAAGAACTAAAGTGATATTAATTATCTAACGTGATGTTACCGTTTTTAAACAACACTTTCAATATCACTCCCTAAAAATGTTTTTAATCAATGAAATACCATAAAAAGTTCCGTCAAAGCACAACTACAAACGTGACTGTTTTAGGTATGGTGTCATCCTTAATATATATATATATATATATTTATATATATCATATAGTAATATACTGAATTACATAAAATATTGTGCCTAACCACACTGGCAACCAAAAATAACAATCATTTATATTAAAAAACAGAAGCTAGAAGTGTCCCTTTCAGAAATATTTCTATTGGTTGTAACTAACATAACAAGATCCTCACTGCCAATCAACAGCTAAGAGCCTGAAATATAAAACACGTTGTTCTTATTGGATGGTCAGGTTCTATCTTTTAATGTGAATGTCCGTTTCTACTTTCAACCTTCAGAGTGACGTCAGAGACTTGGATTATTAATACTGATGGAAGAAACTTTAAAGGAACCTGGAGGATACAAATATTTAATTTGAAATCTCTGTATAAAAAATAACTTATAAAACAACTGGAAAACAATCGAGAGTTTTCATAATTCATCAGTTAATCAAGCATTATTTCAAATATTGATATATATTATATATACGGTGTAGCTAAAACACTCACATAATTTTATTTACAACATATACTAAAGAGCTACAGCATATGAACATTTATTTACTCATAGCATATATTCTGCAAAATAAAGATCTCAATGTATCACAGAATAATTTCAATGGTTTTCCTGAGAATGATGGTTGTACGCAGACCCACAAAGAACAGAGATCAAAGCAGTCTCATACTGAGTACAGATCCATGTAATGCCATAAATCAAAGCTCCATATACAGTATATATTCAAGCTATCACATTAAAACTGCAGATCAAATATGTCCTATGCATATACAAAGTATATTCCAAAATAGCCCCATACAGTGTATAGACCCAAATAGCCCAATATCGAGTACAGACACAAATAATCCAATAGAGGGAACCAACGTCAGTAGGTCAATACAAAGTACACACCCAAGTAATCTCACAGAAAGTAGAAACCAATTAATTCTACTCACAGAACATGTCCACGCAACCCCAGAAGCAATACAGATCAAACTAGTCCCACACAGAATACACCAATCAGTTAAAAAAGAAATGCAACTTGCACTCTCTACAAAGTTCACCGTGAATGGACGAATTTAGATGAAACAACTTGATGAAAGATCTTACAAAACCTGAAATTATTAAGGATTTACAGGTCCTGAAACCATAAAAAAGAAGTCGGGACACAGGCTGTAAGAATATATAAAGTACTTTGATAATACGTTAGGACTTGGGTCAATATCTATTATGGTAATACGTTAGGACTTGGGTCAATATCTATTATGATAATACGTTAGGCCTTGGGTCAATATCCGTCATGATAATAGTATTTAAAGTAAATTTAACATTTATGATGCTACTTTAAGTAAGATCACTTGTAGAAATCCAAGAAAAACAACAAATTAACACATAATAAATATAGGAATAATCAAGATTTGGTGTATCTAAAGGATTTTCTGGATTGTGACAATTTACTGTCAATCGTAATCCGAATAAACTACACCGGAAACAGAATAATGCTGTAAAAACTGTTAATTTTCGAAGTTGTAGGATTATCAACTAGTGCTAGGTGGTTTTAAGTTATGAAGCTAAGTTAAACTGTAAGTAATCAAGTTTGAATATGTTATTATTATGAGCCAACATCTCGATATCTTTCTAAATAAACTATCAAACCCAAAGACTCAAAATAAAACACAATGCGTAAAAATATTTATTTCTAAATAAAACTTTTAATCACTAAAGTAATAGTACTTTAAATCGAATTTTATTCTTTATAATAAACAAACAACATTTAATCACTGAGTGTTCTAAATTGATACAAAGCATATGTAAAGAACAATAACAACTTTTAGTAACTAAAGTAATTGTGTGTTATATTGATATAAGGTACCTGTATAAAACATCAAATTTAGTTACTACAGTAGTAGTGTTCATAAACCATATGGCTCAACAAAATCAATGAAAATACTTTTTAGTTACATATAGCTACATTCTTAATTTCCCGACGTACAAAAATAAAGGATCGTTTTATGTAAAATAAAGAAAACTCGTCTTTACCTTAGTTTCAGAACAAGGTACAAAACGCAAATGACGTAGGATGTGGACCAAACATAATTTTATTTCCATTAGAGCGAATCGCATTCCTATACAGTTCCTGGGACCAGCCCCGAATGGCATGTAGGTGTATGGTATAATGTTGGATTTGTTTTCAGGAAGAAATCTGTATGTACAAGAAGTTTATTTCGACTTTCAATATTTGAAATTTTCTAAAACAAAATAATAATAATAATGGACAAATTACGAAATGAATTTCTTAAACATGTAATTCAAATGTTCAACCATTTATTTTCTTCACTCAATATTTATTCTAAATTATTTTGAAGATACAATCAGCCTGGCCTAGTACCTCGATTGTAAAGAAAAGTATGGAAATGAAGGTAAATGATTTTGTTCACAAGGTTAATGTAAAAACAAAATCTGTAAATTAGTGTCCAGGTGTCTAAAATGTGTACATATCTCACCAAAGAAATATGTACACGAAGTTAAAGATATGAATATTATCTTTGCTTGGAGTTAGCTGTGTTACAATTGTAGATATCAAAATAACAACAAAATTGAAAAATTTAGAATAACACTGGCACTCAACAAGATTGAAACTCAAGTATTCTTAACACACACATTAATAGTGAGGTTCCATAAGTATTGTTAACACACATTAATAGTGAGGTTCCATAAGTATTGTTAACACACATTAATAGTGAGGTTCCATAAGTATGTTCCAAATCATTTATAACTATATTACATTTTACTAGTGTATAACTTCATAGTGAAATAAATCTGTTTTAATAAAGTTAAGAAACAATAAACAAAACGTCCCTGTTTACACTCTTTATATAATGTTCTTATTCATAACGTCAGACATCAGAATGTTGTCTATAATGGAATTTGGTCTTTATCTTAAGAAGTGACCGATGCTTTAACTGGATTTCTAACGTAACTGTAAGTAACGTAAGTTTTTTTAAATATCTAAATACGTAGTAATTGATCAACAGAACAATTAAATAAAAAAGTAAAGCGACATAACCATGTTATTAAATGACCATCACCTGTTACCTGTCTATGTCACATGAAGCCAACACTTACTTTTCGGAACCACTGCAAAAGAAATATTACTTGTCATAAAAAACAACACTTGTCACTTATCTAGAGCAAAATAAAATAGCTCTTCCCAGCTAGTTCGGGTAAAACTAACTCATAATTGTTTGGACAACATAAAAAAAACAGCTGTTACACGTATTCCAGCTGTTATCTTTCTGTCTTAAATAAAATATGCCACTACCTGTCTGGATCAAATTTCTCCGGGTCTGGAAAGTTTTTAGGGTCATGGTGCATGGCGTATATTGGGAACCTTACTGGTGTGTCTTTAGGTATAGTCAGCCCTATATCATCAAACGTATAATCTTCCAAAGCACGTCTTTCCCCACTGTAAAAATAATTAAATGAGCTCCATGTAATATTTAAACAACAAGAACTAGTAACTTACTTTATAAATATTAAGATGTTACCAATCAAATCACATTAAACATTTTGTATTTATTTTAATATTAACGTTTGTTAAAGTTAAATTTATATTTAGAAATGTATCTCACTCATACTGTTAAATATGTATTGCGAAATTCGAGACTATTCACTAAAGTTGTAGAATCAGGCTATTTTAAATTGTAATACGTAACAACTAAACAATAAATGGTCTTTAAAACTTGTATTTGATCTCTTAAAAATTATGCAATATATTTTTGACTTTGTATTTTAATTTATAATTAACACAACATGAACCTAATGTTCTTAAGACAATATGTAAAATGAGGTCAGAAAAATGAAAATATGTAGTTAAATTATTATGATTTAATGAGTGTTTTTATATTTGCTTTTGAGAGAAGTCAACTGGTGTTACAAAAAGATATAATTTGTTAAACAGAATAAAACAATTAAATCTAATGTAAACCTAAAATCAAATGTATTTTAACTGGAATAAATGTTTTCATAGGTTGAATTAAATAATTATGTAATCAAGACCAGAAAATTAGAATTGCAAACAAATATAAACGATAAGTAACAGCAGTAATTTCTGTCATTGAAACTCAATGTTAGTTCTTCTTTGGAACTCCAGATGGAGTGGAACTTCTCTTTTTTTATATTAATTCCCTAGAATTTTTTTCCCTGGAAATTAGCACTGTATTACTTTAGATTTTGTAAAGTTTGATAACTTAGTTTGAATAGAGGATGAAAATGTACCGTTATCTTCCAAGTAACCTGATATTAGAATATTAGTTTATTTGGTGCACTGTAGTAAGTTCGAAGAGTTTCTGTACGAGTCCTAGGAAAGACAGGCCATTAAGGCCTTGTGATTAAGACACTCGAGGGTCGTACGTTCGAATCCTCTTCGCACCAATAATGCTCGCCCTTTCAGCCGTCCACTTGTTATAATGTGACGGTCAATCCCACTATTCGGTGGTGAAAGAGTAGCTCAATAGTTGGTGGTTGGTGGTGATGACTAGTTTCCTTCCCTCTAGTCTTACACAGTTAAATTAGGGACGGTTAGTGCAGGTACCCTTCTTGTAGCTTTGAGCGAAATTCAGAAATAAAACCAAACATAGCAAAAATCAGTAACTGTACTAGTTTTAAATATAATTTGATCACTGATATTTCATGAAATTTGAAAATGCTGAGGTAAATATAGTAAAGAGTCAGGATAGGAAACAGATAAACAATTAAAAGAGTGATTTATTGAACGTAATGTAATGAAATCTAAGATAAATATTTAGTGATTCTCCTGAAGGTAAGAGTAGACTATTTATTAACATGAAATAACCAATTTTCACCATTTGTGCGAGTTCCTGGGTACAACTCTCTAATGGTTATATACAAACACTAACGCCACGTGTTATATCAAATATCCATAGATTATCTTTTACGGTATTAGCTGTTACTTACAATGCAGAAGGAGGGTAGATTCGAATACTTTCACACACAACTGCATCCAAGTATTTCATAGAACTGACAGCTTCGTAAATCTCGTGTTCCTAGACCATACAGATATTACAAAAGTTTAATTCAGTTAAAATTCTTGTCTTTAACATACGACAACGCTTCTGCATTATATCCGTATATACACAGTCTGATTAGAGAAATAAATTATGTGTTAATTATAAATTATGAAAGAAATTAAATTCGACAGTTTCTAATATTTAAGGAATACATTTCTCACTATACCACACTTGTATTAAACAAACGTTGAAATTTTATGACACCCTTACAATAATATCACTTTCAATCATTATAATTAACAAGATTCACATTTCATAGTAAACTGACGGAACTTTCTCTTATTGTTTATGTAGTAATATTGTTCTGTATCATCAATATGCTTTTGAACTTCGATAAACATTTTTACTGGAATATTTCTCGTTTCACTAACTTAGCGTTTTATACACACAACATGTTTTATTTAGTATATACTTTTCAAAAAAGAAACGCAAAAGGCAAAATATGAGATAAATTGTTAATAAGTTTATTCCGGGTAGTTCTGTATGACATGTGTAAAACTTTGCACATTCACTGCTGAACATCCAAAATCTGCAAAGGCGAAGTCCACGCTCACTAGTTAATGTTTAACGTCACTCAACGTCAATAACGAGTATGCCCCCCGTGAGCATCAATAACTACTTGGCATCTCCTGCCCATGGAAGCGATGAGATGACGAATCACATCATGTGGAATGGCTGTCTACTCAGCCTGCAAAGCTGCTGCAAGCTGAGGTAGAGTCTGTGGTTGAGGTTGTCGCCGTCGCAGACGTCGGTCCAACTCGTCCCAAAGATGTTCGATGGGGTTTAAATCTGGTGATCTGGAGGGCCAGGGAAGAACGTTGATGTTGTGGTGTCTCAAGAAGACAGTGGTGAGTTGGGCTGTGTGAGGACGGGCGTTGTCATGTTGAAAACGTCGTTGACGTTCACCATGATTGGTTGCACATGGGGCATAATTATCTCGTCGACGTGTCGTTGAGCCGTAAGATTCCCTCGAATGTGCAAAAGGTCTGTTCTGGCATTGTAGGCTATGGCAGCCCACATCATGACGCTGCCACCACCAAATCTGTCAACATCCTGCACACGAGGTCTGCCAGATCGTGGACAGTCACGAGTTGATCCATGTTGTTGGTGACGATTACATAGCTTTGTGATGGTGCTTGGGTGGACATTCACAGCTCTGGCAACATCTGATCGAGATTCGCCTGCTTCCAAGCGACCAATGGCGTTGTTGCGTTGTGCTTCAGTCAGTCTTGGCGTATTGAGTGTCGGTGGTTTAACATTGAGCTATGGAAACCGAGATCCCGTCACTTTTATAGGGATTTTGCACATGTTGCACTTGCAGAACATGCAGGTCTCTCAACCAAATTTATTGGACACGCATGCGTTTTGGCGAAAAATCCGATGTTTTCCTCCGTTATCAAAGTGCACAACTTTTATTGTCATTTTGGAATGACAATCAGTGCCTTAACACGTGTAACATCACATACTCTGAGCTTGTAACGTTATTACATATATTTCTCTTTAAAATAAAAAAATATCCCTTTTGCGTTTCTTGTTTTGAAGAGTATATATTCCTGTCATTACTGCCTTGAAAATAAATTTTAGGCATACCTGTGAATGTAAGGTTTCATCAATTTCCTGATATAATTTATTTTGGCAATCCTGATTTAAAGCCAAGAGATAAACAATGTATGATAAAGCACTAGCCGTAGTCTCGTAACCAGCCAAGAAGAATATAACGCATTGAGCTACAAGTTCGTCTTGGGTCAAATCTGGAACAGTAATTATATAGTAAAGTGTATTTGTTCATGTTCGATAAGAAATTCAATAACATAAAGATATATAAATAAATCGAATTACTTTCGAACTTTCTCTCACGCGTAAAACTAATAAATTCAATTTATCGGCAAGAACTTAACTAAATTAGCTAGAACTACAGCTGGAAACATGATTAGTTAACTAATCATTGTGTAGAATTTGTTATATAATATAACCATTATATTGATAACATTCAGGGTTTGATAACTTATCGTGTAGCTTTGTGTTTACCAACAAATTATTCCGTAAAAGAAAAGAGTAAAAAAAAGTGTATCTAACTAACACCTAAACAAATTACAATATAATCAATAGTTATCAATATTATGTCACAACATTGTACAATTAAAATATTAAAATATCCTTTGTATCAAAGTTAAAATTTAAGAGGGTTTTTATTCCTGTCACTAACAATGCTCTTTACCTTTCGAAACTATCTTCACTCGACGTAAAATTTACTTCGTGGTTTAAATGCTCGAAGATTAACACGATACAAATTTTAACTATTCAAACCAAAATCTCACAAATAAATTTTACTTATTTTTAACTTGCGTCCGTTTTATCTCATTTCACACAGAATTCAAGACGGTTTCTAAGAAATTAAACATATCTTTGATTTGTTGTCATAAAAGTTCATATTATTTTCTCTTCCTGAATATAACAAACACGAAAAATCATGTATTTTTTTAAAAAATTAATAAATTCCGTGATGTTTCTTTAAAATTCATTCAGATCAATGTGACCCTAAACATTATAAAAATCTGGAACATTATACTTCTCTCAAATATTATTTAATATCTTTAAGAGACTTTACATTAAAAACAAAGTCTGAGAATTAAAGCAAAATCTTCTTAATGTTCATATAACAGAAGTTAAAGAAGACAGTTTCACAATTAAAGTAATACGTTTTTTGTCTTCATAAAGTAAAAGTTAAAGTGTCAGTTTCACTGTTACAATATAACCTTCTTTAGATTCATATAACAAAACTTAATTGTGATTTCCATGACTACTAAATGTTTACTGTCGCCACAAATTCAGTAAAACAGTGACTTAGCCATGAAGATTTCAAACTTTTGGTAAGTTATTACAATCGTCAGTTAGATCGTACAAATAACAGTTTTAACGGTTGTCAAAATGTGTTTTAGAACTCGTGAAAACAAAACTCAAACTATTACATTTGATTCTCTAGGTCAAGTCTAATCACATTTTAAAATTTTCTCACATTTATTTTGTAACTTGTTGTTGAAGAATTTAAAGTTTTCTTCTTCGTATCCATAATTGTTGACATTTTTAATGTCCTCTTTGGAGTTCTGCAGTTTGTTGTCCATGGTCTCTAGAAGCAACTGAAGGAAGTCTATTCGCTTTGTCTGAAATCATCGGAAACCTTTCGTTATTGAAGAAAAACATGTGAAATTATTAACTAATGTTGAATAAACGTAATTTTTTATCATTTTTATTTTAAGACACATAATAATACGCTTAAACACCCCTGCAAAACAGAGATTAAATATTAATTACCTCAGGACTGTGTTTACGTTGGTCAATTATCTTGAGAGTCAACTCCTTGAAAAACTCCATACCTGATGGGTCAATCGCAGGGATTTTGAACAGTTTCATGATACCAGGGAAGGCAACTAAAAGAAAAAAGGTAATTCTTTAAAATGTTATTGTGTAACTTGAACAAAATGTATTATTTTATTATATTTCAGATATTACATGTACTTTTTATAAATTTACATAATTATAAAAGTTTTATTTAACAATTAAAAAATACGTATAATAGATTTTGAGTATTATTTAGTAAGGATTTTAAATGTAATATCAGAGGGAGTGTTTCACATTTCAGAAAACTGTAAATCTCCCGGAACACGATGAAATGTGTTGTTTTTTTCAGGCCAGTAAATATTAAATATCAGTGGAAGACTAGAAGAAAGGCAGCTAATCATCACTACCCATCGCCAACTCTTGGGCTACTCTTTTACTAGTGAATAGTGGGATTGACCGTTCACATTATAATGGCCCCCAAGTCCAATAAATCACGGCAATTTTACATGCTATCCATGCCTCTAATGTGATTCTGATTGAGAAAGAGATCCTGTTTGAAAGCTATGCTTAACACAAAGTTAATTCTTACTCAAACTATACCAACACGCTACTCACATGCAAATAATAATCGCCATCTGTTGGGAGAACTAAAAGCTTCTTTGGCAAATTGAGTAAAAGCATTGTCAGGGTTTCTCAGAGCATTTGTTTTAGTTCCAAAAGCACAGCTGGCAATCACATCAATGGTGAACGCACCAAAATAACTGGATGAAAAAGAAAACACAAAAAACTTTAATTATTTGTGAATATGAACTTTTTGAAGGGAAATAAATTAATAATGCTAATAAAAATATATATAAGAACCTATTAAAGCTGTTTTTCCCCAAAAAATTACCTCTCACAGCCGGTGAGTAAAAGAATAGTGAACTCGGGTCCATCTTTGCTCTGACGACAACATTTTTGAAACCAAACTGGTACAAAATTTACTCATGCTAGAAATGTCACTCAGAATGATTGGTACAAGACTTTTCTAAATTAAAACTTACTATGCTAATTTTTAAATGAAAATTCTTTTATCGTACAGCCACAGCCAATTGATTAATGTGTTCTTATAATCGACACAGTCACAGATCATCATGTTATTTTGTGTGTGTGTTTATATACAGTTTTAAACAATGTAATTTCAAGATACATGGGGTTCTGTGTGAAACCTACTCACAATTATTGGGAGAAACGCGCCATCTATTGTTCAATATTGCACAGCACTTATGACTTCTGAAAATAAATCACTAAAAAATTCCGATAAATACAAACTGTCTAAAAGGTGCTGTTCATTTCGTTTCCTGTTATGGGAAAAAAGTTTAAGGAAAATATAATGTTCAAATTCATATAATTGTAAATAAATAATAATTATCTAAATGGTCAGTGTATTCTACAGTTTAATTGTCATAGATACCTATTCTAAATGTAATTTAGCTTATGTACGTTCCTTAAACATTAAACTGAACCAAAGTAAAAACAATCATTGTTTAATTGGAATAACAACTAAAAAATATTTGTTATTCCATATATTTATTTCAAGCTTCTCAAGTTGTATATGAGTTAGTCGTTCCCTAATGTTGAACTCGCAGACTAGAGACAAAAGCAGCTAGCTTTTAATGCTCTTGAAAACCAGAATCATATGGTAAGATTCCACAGACACATTTTAAAGATTACATGAATGAATGTAACAACGTTTTAAAAACAATATTAAAAGAGGGTGGCTAACCAACCCCACCCCCAGTAAGTCACCCACTACATTGATCTTTGTACACACAGTCAGGTTTTGTTTCAATTTTGTAAATAATAATAATAATAATAACAAAACATAATATATCAGTACAGTAAAAGTCAATAGTCGATGTAAAAGAATTACATACTATTAATTAAACAAAAACTTAACGTTTAGATAGCTATTAATTGGGAACAAAAGAGGTGATTGTTTTCCTTATTTGTGAAGTATTAAGCACTGCATGTTACTTATGATTCTCAAAAATGTATTAAAGAGAACATGCCAAACATTAACAGTGATTTGATGGCAGTTAGTGTTATGACAAACGAGTATAGCTTATAGGTGGTTGTGAGATTTTTTTAGTTTTAAGATACCAAAATATCACTTTTGAAATGTGTGTCACAAATTAGGAGTTACGGTGTTTATACAGTTAACATGGAGACGAGTTAGTATAGATTATATAGTAGTATTTGGATGTACATTAAGATGTTTAAACGTTAATCGACCATGTCACATCTCTAAACAAGTGTCAAATGAGATTATTCTACTACACTCGGTGCATACAAGTCCAAAAGAGTTATGAGCTAAATGTATTCTTATAGTTCAAAGTTACTTTCGTGTCATATATTTAATATTACGTGCAGGGTATCAAAACTAAAATTTTAGAATCTTATGCCTGCTTACTTTCAGCTGAGCCACTAGATTAGATCGGATATTTAGAATTTTCAAAACAGCAATTGTTCGTAATGGGAATGAAAATAAAGCAATATGGGTCAACTTAGGACACCAAAACCATCGAGAAAAATACATCTGAAACAAGTCGTATCATAGATCAGAATATATGAATACATGGGTAAGAAGCAGATGTTCACACGCCCCAGAAATTTTACGCGAAATAATAAATTAGGATTTAAGTTTCAGAAAGTGACATAAGTCACGAAAACAAAAGCTACATTCACATCACATCCATTCAACAGTTGTGCACCTTAAACAGACAGAGAAGGAAACCAGATTTTATGATATTTTTAAAGGAAGAATTTGTTTAAGTTACTATCTATATATTTCAGAGCAATTTGAATATTCAAACGTGTACTTAAAACTCTCCTCCAACATGGTTTATGCAAAGCAGTTAGAGAGGAATGGTGAGCTTAGGACATGACACCCTTACAACTGAACGTATTAATGTGAAAACTGATCTGCAAGGTTGCTATCGAGGGGTGTGGTCATTAGATAAAGCATGACTAGACCTGATGACATGGACTGTATAGTGAATTTACAAAACTGTTTCCATATAATGTACACAATCATTTCATAGTTAAAGTTTTTTGAAATGTATTCAAAGAAAGTGATCTCTAACACCTTACACTTTACAGTCAATATATTTTCCATCTTCTGCAGCCTTTAGAAAGTTTTCAGTTAATGTGTCAGCACACTCAAGCACTAAACTTTGCATCTATAAAGAAACAAATACGGTAAACTAAAGAACTAGATTTTCAGTAACACATTTCTAATACTATTTATATCAAGTATAAATAACATCAAAGATGTTTAACATTATTATAAGTTTAATAATTATCTTTCATTGCCATTGTTATCTTCCGAGTTTCTGACAATAATAATACAACCTTATAATTTATCTTATAACTTATACATTGTGTGCTTTACGTACATAAATATTTATTTTACCGATATTTTCTCTGAGACCTATTGTTATTATACATCTGGTATTGGCCTGGGATGGCCTAGCGCGTTAAGGCGTGCGCTTCGTAATATGAGGGTCGCGGGTTCGCTCCCGAGTCGCGCCAAACATGCTCGCCCTCCCGTCCGTGGGGCGTTATAATGTAACGGTCAATCCCACTATTCGTTGGTAAAAGAGTAGCCCAAGAGTTGGCGGTGGGTGGTGATGACTAGCTGCCTTCCCTCTAGTCTTACACTGCTAAATTAGCGACGGCTAGCACAGATAGCTCTCGAGTAGCTTTGTGCGAAATTCCAAAACAAAAAAACAAACAAACATCTGGTATTACTCATTAATTATATTAATTATTACTTGTAATAAGAATAACAATTCGTGCAGTTAATCAGAGGTTGTAGTAATTTTGCTCATGATGTAATAACTTTACAAATATTACATAAACTAAATACATACGGTTAACCACTTTAGTTTTTGTTTTAATCACTTAGCAACTTTAAATTATATGATGCGTTTGTGTGTTTTCTTATAGCAAAGCCACATCGGGCTATCTTCTGAGCCCACCGAGGGGAATCGAATCCCTCATATAGCATTATAAATCCGAAAACATTCCGCTGTACTGACGGGATGCGATAAATTATATGATTCAAAAATTTAAACAATTAGTTCTGGAATAATTTTTTTCATGATGAAGTGGTAAAAGCTTTAAGAAAGGAAACTTTGACTGTTGTAAGTGACAAACCCAATATTTGATTTACACTGTCATTATCAGCAACTATTATAGTTGTCACAGAGGTTTAGTATTTACATCTTTCTAATTACATTTAACGTACTTGATCCAAAACCACAAAGACTAGTGGCGCTAGCTGTCTTAACACTGAACTCCTCTTTTGTTTCGCAGATACCAAACATTTTTCCTGAGAGAAATGTTGGAGAGATGATGGTATAACAATAACAAATATGTTGGTTAAAATAAAACAAAGATTGATTGTTGACAAGCACATACACATTTACTGGATCATCTGTTCTGTTGAAACCTTTGGATCGAACCTTTAACTCAAAACTGAAATAATATTTTCCGTATTTCTCCAGAACGGTAGGGCTAGAGGGAAGACAGGTAGTCTTGATAACGAACCGCCAACGCCTGGGCTACACTTTTACAAACGAATAGTGGGATTGACTGTCACACAATAACGCCATCGTGAATGATAGGGCAAACATGTTTGAGGAAACACGGATTCGAACTCATGTCCCTTACATCACGGGTATATTGCTTTAACCACCTCACCTTGTAGGGCCCATACTGAAAACAAATCCTGTCGTAACAAACAACCAAAGATGAAAGTGTCAGAAAGTGTTTAGTTCAGCGTGATCTGTCTCTTCCATCTTTAGTTCCGACTTTTGAAACAACGTCCTTTTCATGGGTGCTACTTTTGTAGATTATTCCTCCAAGACTTCCACCATAAGAGTCACGCTATACCAGACAGTTTCAACCAATTTCATCTTTGTTTATTCTTCATGAAGACTGGGTTTAAAATTAGTTATAAAATAAAACCCTTATAATGATATGATCTTACACCTAAAACACTGTCAGCTATGTTGGGTAATATCAAAAGGGAGCAAAATACCTCTGTACTGGTTTCTTAGTAGGTGATCGGGTTCGATTTTCTGCAATAATGCAAAATATTTCATACTCTATAAGCTATAGCTGCGTTGTAACAGACAATTCCTTAACGTAGATGATAGGTGCTTCTAAGTGGCTCTCTTCCCTCTGGTGGGTAGTCATAAAATAGGGACGGTGGTAGGTAGTCTAAACAGTTTTACCATAAATATAAGATACCATACCTTACGCATTTTTCCCGAAGTGAAAGCAGGTGTAACGATGGTTCGGACTCGCTTCCAGGAATCTCCTTCTAAAACGAAAAGCATGTTGTCTGCTATCGAGTGTCCGAAGTGAAAGTCCTAGTCCAAAAACAACACTGTGTATAGACAATATTGATATGGATGTATAAAGCACTTGAAAGTCCAAAAGTTATTAATATATATTATTTAAGATCTGCATTTTATGATAGTTCTCACAACATCTGCGAGTTAACAAAGGCTAACAAAGTTCCAGCGACAATTCTAAATCAATGATCGTTTTGTTAAGAACGATATCCGAAGTAAACAAATCACAGTTGTCCACGGACATTTACAGTTCTTCAATGGAACTTTTGTGTCGGATAGTTGGTTAAATATGGTTTTAAAAGCTGATGATCTCGTGCAGTAAGATGATCTACAGATATTTTGTCAATCTGTGGAGTCCAAGACAGACTTCACGGTCCTTAACAAAAGTTTGTAACTTCTTATAGCGAGAGGTCATGGTTATCATAGTTATTTTTAAGGACATCACGGGAAATGGAACATCGTTCTGATAATGTACGACTGATTTTATTACATTGTTTGTACGTATCAGCTGACCCAATAACAACTTATAGGAAGAAAGCTGTATATATTAACTTGTCAAATAATGTGTTCTTACCACAGAATTTATGTAACTAACATGTATGCAACAACTTAACTTTTGAAAAGCAGAATACCATTATCACGTTTTAAATTTCTTTACCACCAGCAAAATAATGTCTTCCTGTTTATCAGATGGCACAAACATTCCACACACTTTGCGATGCTCTGACACATCAAAGTAATCAATAGCAATCTTCAGTCTCAGTAAAGCATGTGTCTTAAAACTGTAGTAAATTTGCTTGTGTTGACGTAACACAATATGACGTAAATGCAAAAGACATTTACAATTGCTTAGTAACTGATTTCAAAAATTTATAAAATTTGTAAAATCAGCCAAATTTATGATGTCGTCTGTTACGGAATTTCTTATGGAAATTTGAAAAGTTAATTATGTAAAACATTCTTACTTTGCATTTATTCTTATTTTCACTAATTGGTTATTACGATATCTTGCAATATATGTATGTGTGAAAAGAAATATTATAATTTTCACATTATTATTATAAACATGATTTGTTGTTTTGTAAGACGAATTGTTTGTTTGTATTATCTTCTTTCTACTTTTGTCAAGAACAGAAATTTGTTGTTTTTAATGTAAATCCACATCTTTCAGTGATTGTATCACTATAATATAATATTGTTATTAAAATCAGGATGGAATCGTGTGTATGTTTATACAAGACTGAAATAAAACTATGTGACTTACTCTTCGGTCTACAAAAATATGGAAATCTTTCACTAACATAGTCTTCAGTAAATATGGTTCTGCAAGAGATAGAACTGGTTGTGTTCCATCATAGAACCTGAAATGAATAATAAGGTTCTTCTATTAAATAACACTAATGGATGATTATTAATTTTAATATAAATTAAGTTTGCATTTACAGGGTACTCACATAAATATTTGGTTTGTTTGGAGTCACAATGATGTCCAGCAAATAAATTTAAAATTATTCACAGGAACAGAAGATCCCAAAATATTATGTAGAGAAGAAATAGAACACTGATAGTAAAAGAAATAAAAAGGGAAAACAAACCAACTAAGAGTAAAGAAACGAAACAAAATCTTTTATTCCCTTTTATTGTGTTTATGATTCACTTCTTATTTGTTTGATGTCAAGTAAACTGCCGGGGTACGATACAGAGACAAAAACATGATTTACGGTTCAAATTCAGATAAAAATGTTAAAGTTTGTTACAATTATACAATGCAGCATACGTCATCGTCTGTTTCGAAGAGCATTTACAAAGGTAAAAACCACTTTGTATAATAATTGGAGGGGAATAGTGAGTTCAACAGGTCATTAGGGTCACCATGACACTACCAGTAGTTAAAGCATTAAATTACTTTAGTAACCGACATTCTTTGTAAAGAATAATCATTAACGTAATATTAATACTTTTTTAGATAATTATTATTTTTTTAAAAAGTCTATTTAATGACATAATGTATAATAAGTCTTATTTCTGGGTGCACTAACTGGCTAGTTAATTAAACATGATGTCATCTGATAACATCTATGGATACACAAGTCGGTATAATTATTATGTCATTCAGAAATTCTAGTAAGTGCTTGCAGCAAAGACAGTTGTTTGGGACATTGTGTTATTGTAATTCATTGGTTGTCTACAAATGTAAATTTCACATGAAAAGGCCGAAAAGCTCCAGCAATACACGTTGGAACATCTTATATTAAAATAATTTTGGATACTTGGTTAAACAAACCATGTTACAACAGCCAGAAATTACAATGAAATGAAATATATTAGAATTTTCATTTGGTAACTTTGGTCTTTTTTGGGAAGGATTTTATTTGATTGAGATTGTTTGCAATTTATCAGAAAGCAACGTGTGGGTTATGTGAACGATTCCAGTTAATTGGATTCACGATCAAATTTTCCTTGTAAATATATTTATATTGCAAAGCTTGGACTAATCAATTACGTCAATGATAAAGCTTCACAATGGGTTAACCAAAGATGCACAATGGGTTATCAGTGGTCTACCCACCAAGAGTGTTGAAACCCAGTTTCTTGTGTTCTAAGTCCAAAGTCGTACTGCTGTTTCACTGGGTAGTGGGGGTGAAGACCAATGTAAAGTGACAATGTTTTCACTCCTGTATGGTCTGTGTTCGACCTTTAGATATTTTTATCTTGTAATAACCTAATACTTCGATAGAGATAAACCCTGAGTGACAAGGCCACATTTTTTTTCTATCCAGAGTGTCAGTCAGGAGATCATCAACTGCTTGAAAAAATCGTATTGTATTTCTTTAAATTCGTTTTTTGTTAATGTGTGAATGGAAAATATCAGTTCTTTCATCGCTAAGGTAATGTTTATAAGTTTCATTCAATAAAGCAGGATTTTTTTAGTAAAATAAAGAACTCAGGCTATTGTGTTTTGTAATTTGAAACAAACACAAGTGACTTTGATCATTCGGGCGTTTTGGGTTTGGCTTGACTAGGTGGGTTAAGGGTCGCACCAAACATTTCGCTTTTTCAACCGTGGGGGCGTTATAACATGAGGGTCAATCACACTCTTCGTTGGTAAAAGAGAAGCCCAAGAGTAGGCGGTGAATGGTGATGATTAGCTGCCTTCCCTCTACTCTTACACTGCTGAATTAGAAACGGCTAGCGCAGATAGCCTTGGAGTAGCTTTGCGCGAAATTCCAAAACAAAGAAACAAAAACAAATCGGGCGTGTTTCACTAAATTAAGTGGTTGTTGATAATTTAAACACAAGTAGTAGTGTAATTTGTTTCAAGTTAAAAATTTAACGTCCATTAATTTCGGCCCACAAGTAACATGTTGACTTGCAATAGTAAAAACCAGGTTTGGATACCGATCAGGGCGGAGCACATTTAGCCCATTGTATAGAAACCAGGCAGAACGAAAAAGACATTTTATGTTGTTGTTATTTGTTTTATTTTTTATTGTTGTTCGGTGTAAAGCTACACAAGAGTTTATTTGTGCTATGGTCTCCCCAGTTATCAAAACCCGGCTTTTAGTGTGGAAAGTCCCCTAATTTACAGCTGAGCAACCGGTCGGGAGCAATAAAATATATAAAACTACACTCAAAATAGAATTATAACAAATAATGGATTAGGTATTCTCATTCTAAGGTTTAAGAAATATTTTCAGTACAAAAATATTCCATTATTTAATGTTGTTTTTTGTTTTTTATAACAACTTTAATAAAAAATCATAACTCGTCATTTTCCTGAAAATGTAAATACAAAATAATCTTTATAAACTAATGACTGAAGTTCAGTTTTGAATGTTAGGGACACACACCATAGCCGTTCCTTCACTAAGGTATGAGACAAGGGTTCCAGTTCATATTAAGTTTGGTTATTACTTTAGGTAGAATATTATTTTTCTATATATTTATACTGTATGTGATCAGTTACCCAATGTTGTTTACAGTAATTGTTTACATAAAATTGTAAAGAGGTATACAATTATAGTATGCCGTATATAAACTGAATAATGATTGTCAAAAACAACCAAACAAGTTGTAAACGAATTGACTGTCTGTGTGAAAGTTTGCTTGAAGTCGTTGCGAAACGTCGTTCTTTCAACAAGAGCGACTTCTGTAGATTAGTTAACCAGGACTTTCTTATCAAGTGTAACTACAAACTAATCCCTTGCTGCCCATTCCAACTTTATCCGTTCACCATGCCCTGTAAAAGAATTACAGTCTTACACTTTTGTGTTTTTGGGGTGAGTGGGTATACATGGATTTTAATTATAATGCAAGAGACAACTTCGAACAAATACAGTTCATGACACAATTATAAAATCTCAGAAATAATAAGACCCAGAAAACAGACCTGTAACCTTCCTCAGAAGTAACAGTAGTGTAACAAAAGCACATAGTTCATATTTGTGATGTATAGAAAGTCTTGTGTTTCCCAAATAACATTTCAGGAACGTTTAACTTACTGTGTTTTGCATGAAAGCCAATGCTGTTTTGAAAACATTTTATGGGCAATTTCAATCTCTTTGTGCTATTCATTATTTTAGCTATTTTTGTTAAAATGTCTGAGGTGTATCCTATGGTGTGAGTGTGTAAGCGTGTGTGTTTTCTTATAGCAAAGCACATCGGGCTATCTACTGAATCCACCGAAGAGAATCGAACCCCTGATTATAGCGTTGTAAATCCGTAGACTTACCGCTTTACTAGTGGGTTTCTCCTCATGGACCCAGCAAACCTTCGTCCAAAATTTGATGAAGATCCACAAACTCTAAGTGAAATGGTGGAGCAAAAACCTTAATGAAACCGAGGAATGAAAAACATGAAGACTTGTGTGAATTTCAACCTGCATTTAATGATCCTCCACATCAATTTTAGTGAAGATCCATCCACTCTCTGCGAAGTATTTACATGGTCATATAACAGACAGAACTATTATATTTACATAGATGGAGCTAGTGCATTAGATCCGCGTGTGACGTATTCATGACGTCATATTTGTACACAAAGAATTGAAAATATAAGGTTCTCCTTAGTGGTAACCAGAGGAGAAATGGAAAATTCGTGACCCATATTGCAAATCTACATACATACAGAATAAGAATTCATGAAGTGTAAATTCGCACATCGCGAAATAAAACAAAAAAATTCCGTACAACATAAACAAGATTTATATTATAGTATGATTAATAATATAAATACTTACCCGTATAATCGTCCATATTTCACATAATTATCTTGTTCCAAAATATGGAGAGGCTAGAAAAACAAAAGTGATATAATGTTCTACTTAAAGTTTTCAGTGTTCAGAAAAATAAATAATTTTCATAAATCTTAATCAAAAGTACTTTAGTTTGAACAGATACAATTGCACACAGCCATCCAAAACGTAGAAGTTTCACAAAAGAGAAAGGAACCCAGACAACAACACTGACTGCCAACACTTCGGCCACTCGTGTGTAACCGAATAATACGTTTGACCTTTTATAAACTTCCTCACCAGAAAGTTTAATTTCATTTTTATTGTTATCCCTATTCTATAATAGCAATATTACATTACACTTCCCGTTACAATTGAAAACATTGTAGTGTAAAAGAGCCAGAAACATTAAATTCGGTACCAGATTTGGTTTCAGTAATCTATTGGTAGATCCCCATCACATCTTTTATCTCCCTTTACCAGGCAACCTTTTAATAGAAATAAAGTAACCCCCTGGTAACTTCTAATCTGCATACAATTTGTTGTCACATGTTTCCACTTACCATTTTGTACCCTTTCCATAAATTCTCCAAAGGAAATTTTGTTTTAACCGTAGGAATTCCTTTTGATTCCCAAAAGCCATAGTTCCTGGTGAGATAGCTAGATAATAAGATATAAAAGAAACTAACTAACCATCTACAGACACTGATTTTTAGAACCAGAAGTTTATACACCAACTACATCTTAATAATACTGCTGACACTTAAAATATATTACTCTGGAAACAGTGACTTAATTTGTTTTATTTTAATTTATAAAACTTTGTTTAAAATGATAGTATAAAGCTGTTGAATTCACGCTTCAACATAAGTTATATAGAAACTTTTTATTCACCTGTAAAGTCCGATGATTACTGCAACAGCACAAAGAAACCAAGGGAGGATGGATGTTAAGGTAGGAAGATCCATAGTTAAACAACTTCCTAACGAACAACATAAAGAGAACACTGATAGAAAAACATACCTGAGGTACAAATATATATAAATACACACGTGCTACACTGCGCATACGACAATGCGCATCACCTTAAAAGTGATAACGTCACACAGGCTCTGTTGTGATCGCATATTATCGATCTGTACTGATTTAGTTGTTTGTAAATTCTCAGTAAGCGATAACATATTTTTAGTTTTATTTAATAATTCAGAGTGAAAAGAAGCTAGAGGAGTGACTGATGAAAGAAATTATGAAGGACAATGATAATTATGTTATTATATATATATATATACACACACCAATGATAATTATGTTATTATACGTATATATATACACACAACAATGATAATTATTTTATTATACGTATATATATACACACAACAATGATAATTATGTTATTATACGTATATATATATACACAACAATGATAATTATGTTAGTATACCCATATATATACACACAACAATGATAATTATGTTATTATACGTATATATATACACACAACAATGATAATTATGTTATTATACGTATATATATATACAACAATGATAATTATGTTATTATACGTATATATATATACACAACAATGATAATTATGTTATTATACCTATATATATACACACAACAATGATAATTATGTTATTATACTTATATATATACACACAACAATGATAATTATGTTATTATACGTATATATATACACACAACAATGATAATTATGTTATTATGTATATATATATACACACAACAATGATAATTATGTTATTATACGCCTATATATATACACACAACAATGATAATTATGTTATTAT
The DNA here is from genome assembly GCF_004210375.1 of Tachypleus tridentatus. Taxonomy (NCBI): domain Eukaryota; kingdom Metazoa; phylum Arthropoda; class Merostomata; order Xiphosura; family Limulidae; genus Tachypleus; species Tachypleus tridentatus. The sequence goes on from NC_134827.1 coordinate 26,637,677, forward strand.
ACGTATATATATACACACAACAATGATAATTATGTTATTATACCTATATATATATACACAACAATGATAATTATGTTATTATGCATATATATATATCACAACAACAATAATTATGTTATTATACGTATATATATACACACAACAATGATAATTATGTTATTATATATATATATATATACACACAACAATGATAATTATGTTATTATACGTATATATATACACACAACAATGATAATTATGTTATTATACGTATATATATACACACAACAATGATAATTATGTTATTATACGTATATATATATACACAACAATGATAATTATGTTATATATATATATACACAACAACAATGATAATTATGTTATTATACGTATATATATACACACAACAATGATAATTATGTTATTATACGTATATATATATACACACAACAATGATAATTATGTTATTATATATATATATATACACACACAAAACAATGATAATTATGTTATTATGCGTATATATATATGTTATTATACCTATATATAATAACAATGATAATTATGTTATATATACAAAGATAATTATGTTATTATATATATATACACACACAACAATGATAATTATGTTATTATATATATATATACACACAAAACAATGATAATTATGTTATTATACGTATATATATATACATACACACAAACAATGATAATTATGTTATTATACGTATATATATACACACAACAATGAAAATTATGTTATTATACGTATATATACAAACACAACAATGATAATTAAGTTATTATACGTATATATATACACAAGAAAGATAATTATGTTATTATACGTGTATGTATATACACACAACAATGATAATTATGTTATTATACGTATATGTATATACACACAACAATGATAATTATGTTATTTTATACATATATATATATACGCACACCAATATATAAACTGATTGTTAGTTTCATTAATTTTCAAATTTGTATAAAGCTACACAGGATATTTGCGTTAATTATATGTAATATAGAAGCAACAGACAAGAAGGAAAATATATATTTGTCAACTTTTCAACTATTATTGTATATATGAATAGTGAGGCTAACCTTCACGTTACAACACCTCACTTTTGAAAGCGCAAATATGTTCGGTTATGGAAATTCGAGCCCTTGACATACAGGTTGCAAATCTATCGTCCTAAGCACCAAGTCAAGCCATGTCGCAAAATTTATTATTTCTTTAAAGACACTGTAAAAAGTACTTTTAATACAAAAACACACTGTGATAATAAATCACTGATACTAAAGGCTTTACGTTAATATTTACCTTTGTATCATGTCTCCATTGTTATACATTCTCGTGCCTAAGTGGTTACGATAACATTGATGTTACTTATCATGAAATCTACTCTCGTATTGCTGCAGGTCTGATTATAGAAAAATAATATATTTGAATGGATCAAATTAAAATACTGAACAACAATCGATACACTCATATGAAAAAAAAAACATTTGTGAGAGATCCCTCCCCCAGTGGCACAATAGTATTTCAGTTAACTTACAACATTAGAAACCTGGTTTAGATACCCGTAGAGCGAAGAGCACAGACAACCAGTTGTGTAAAAAACCATCCTCTTCCCAATACTCATAACAACAAACAAAAAAACCCTAATCTTATCACCAGTTTTAAATAATTTTGTTTACCTTCCCTTCACCTGTGTACTTTATGTCAATCAAAAAGAACAAAGGTCTTTAAAACAGAAGTACCTCACATGTGACATTAATCAACTTTGTGATTGTTTGTTTGTTTGTTTTTGAATTTCGGAAAAAGCTACTTGAGGGCTACTTGAAACTGAAGTATGTGACCTTAATCAACTTTGTGTGAACCACATAAATAATAAACCCTTTGATTTTATCCATCCATCCGGTTTCTACTATATTTAGATTGTTATGTTGTTTAGTCATAAGCCCGTTTCGAAGAGAACCATGAGGATGGAAAGGTTGTCGTATTAGGACAGTTTGAGAGATGGCATTCATAACAGTGTTAAAAATTATTTGGTTGTATTAATTAAAAACATTGAAATAGTTATTCTCTCGTGAAACATGGGTAGTTAAAATAATGAAAAATAGTAATAATCAAAAAACTAATTTTCATTTATTTCTCATTTTCATGAATCATGAAATTAATTGTTTGGCTTCAACAAGTTCTGATGAACTGGAAATATGGGTAATCGTAATGGCACTATTATGACTACTAAATTATTGGAATGGTTGAAAGCTCTATTAATTGGGGATATTAATTTTAAATAATTTCTCTTTATTATTAAGTAATAATTTTAAATCATCGAATTTAGACGTCAATACTCATGAAGTACAAAAACCAAAGATGGTCTTGATAATATACCTTAAAAATTTGACATTTAACACCACATGGATGGTCTTGATATGACCTTAAAAATATGACATTTAAAACCACATGGATGGTCTTGATATGACCTTAAAAATATGATATTTAACACCATTACACATATGTACATAATAATAGTCTATACAAAAGTAAGCAACACTTTCTAAGTTCACTTTATAACACAATAAGAATAATTCATAATGATTATGCTGAGTGAACACTGCCCAGGTGCTTATAACTACATTAAAGTGAACCCTATGTGGCGTCTATAGTGAACAACATTCTGACGGTCCACTCTAAATATTTTAAAAGTACCGGTTGTTGGGTTTTTTACATGAGTTTTGATGTTGTTACATATTTGCCATGTTATATGTCTGATATACATGAACATTTTTGTTGTGGCTAACAGTTAATAACATATTTCATGTGTGTTGGTCCATAACGAAATTTAAAACTGAATTTTATGCCTTATATTTGCTTGCACGTCTGGTCATTGTTAGTATTCATATAAAACCTAGAAATTGAAAAATGTAGTTATAAGTTATTACAGTAATGTGACGAATGTTATTACATAAAATTAATCACAAGATATAATTATCACACGATTACTTTGTATTGGTTTATGATTATTACATTTTATGTTCACTTTGTCATGACTTGTTTTAACATGTAATTGTTTCCATATTCTCTGTTTACAGTTAAGATATAGATATATCTTCATAAAATTATTTGTATTTTCCTCAGTTTTATATAAAACTTTGGTCGTGTTTTTGGTTATAATCCCGTTCCTTTAAGAACGTAACCAACCAACTTCTGGTTAATGTGAGAACATCCCACCTCAGTCAGGTTAGATCCATGTTTTATTTATATTTTGTTCTGTGTATATCATACTATAAAATGTTTAAATTCAGTCTATCTGATATTATTGATAGCTCTACTGCTCTCATGATCATTTCTTATTTTTTTATTTTTAGCTAAAGATCGCAAATTTGATCGACTGGGTTCAAATCAGACACCAATGTCAAAATAAGATTTCAAAGGCTGGTGTATAAAAGATTAATTGTCAAAAAGCATTAGAAATAAAGACTATTTGATTGCTGTAAATATTACATGTTTCTATATTGTTAATATTATATTCTAATCAGAGCACGCCACCTACTTAGAGATGGATAGGACAGTAACCTGGTAATCAGAAGAGCTAATTAAACACTTCTAAGGTTTATAGTCCATAACTTTATCAGTTTGGTACCATAACATTTAACGATATTTCGTTCAGATGATTTAGATTAGTCAAAAATACATTCACCGTAGGCTAAGAATGGAAAATAATCACTATACTAAAAGTATAGAGTAAAGGTAATAAAATTCGCTATGTTAAACATTCAACCAAGGTATCAATAAAATGATAATAAAGACACAACTCTTTATACCGTATTTATGGAATACAAAACAACCATCCGTTACCTTTAAAAACTAATGTAATGTTAATTATGCAACATGATGTTACCGTTCTTAATCAACACTTTCAACACCCCTCCCTAAAAAATGTTTTTAACCAATGAAATACCATAATTATTTCCGCTAAGGCACTACTTCAAACGTTGCTGTTTATGTATGAGGTCAAGTAAGAAACCATTACCAAAGTTTGACCAGAAGTTAATAACTTATAGAGATACAGAATAATAAACTAAAATTAAATATATAACTGAATCACACGATAAGTAACTTCAATACTACTTCACTAAAGACTGTTTGTTCATGTTTTGATTTTATTTGAGTCTTGAACAGTTTTACTGTGTAGTTTTTTAACACTTTGTTTATAAATTCAATCTTTTCTCGTGGTATGAATATCCAATTAACCAGTACAAAACATGGTTGGATAACTAATACTTTTAAAAGCTGGTTGAACACTCACAGTATCAACATTGTTTAAAATGACATTTAGTTTTAACGTTTAGAAAGAACATATCTGAGTCGCCAAGTGTTCGTTTTGTGTAGTTAGCTAAAAGTGTAAACTGAATGAAAACTTTGTATATTCATGTCTAACTTCGACAGGTTTTTCTAGTAATTTTCAAAATTTCTTTATTACAAAAAGTTAACTAACAAACTACATTGGCACAGAATCTCTATTAATTATAAGTTTTATTTAAGATAATAAATCACAATAAGGAGAAACTTTTTATTATCATCCAGGAAGAGTTTATTCAGAAAATTGTCAAAACAATGTTTGTTACAAATACATAAACGTTAGTTTATCACTTGTTTACTATAAATATTACCATACTTTATCTTCTTCATTTATCATTTATAATAACATCCTTTATATATATACCATATAGTAATATACTGAATTACATAAAATATTAAGCCTAACCACACTGGCAACCAAAAGTAACAATCATTTATATTTAATAACAGAAGTAAGCTTGAAATGACACTATTAGAAATATTTCTATTGGTTGTAACAAACATAACAAGAACCTCACTGTCAATCAACAGATAAGAGTCTGAATTACAAAACATGTTGTTCTTATTGGAGTGGTCTCTTAATATGAATGTCCGTTTCTACGTTCAACCTTGAGAGTGACGTCAGAGACTTGGATTAATCCGACTGCTGGAACAAACTTCAAAGGAACCTGTAGGATACAAACACTAAATGTGAAATACGTTTATAAAAGTAACTTGTAAAACAACTGAGAAATAGTGGAGAGTGGTCACCATTCATCAGTTAACCAAGCATTATTTCAATATTGTTGTATGTATTATATACACGGTGTAGCTAAAAAACTCACATAATTTTATTTACCACATATACTAAAGAGTTACAACATATGAACATTTATTTACTAACAGCATATATTCTACAAAATAAAGATCTCAGTTTACCACATACTTTTTCAGTGGATTTCCTGCGAATGATGGTTGTACGTAGACCCACAACGAATAGAAATCAAAGCACTCTCATACAAGTACAGATCTATGTAATGCCATAAATCAAAGCTCCATATACAGTGTGTATTCAAGCTATCACATTAAAACTGCAGATCAAAGATGTCCTGTGCAGAGTATATTCCTAAATAGCCCCATACTGTGTATAAACCTAAATAGCCCAACATAGAGTACCGATACAAATAGTCCAATATGGAGTACCGACGTTAGTAGGTCAATACAAAGAGTACAAGTCCAATAATTATATTCAGAGAGCAGATCTACGCAATCCCAGTACCAATATGGATCTAAGTAGTCTCATACAGAATACACCATTGAGTTGAGAAACACAATTCGTTCTTTCTACAAAGTTGAACGAATTTAGATGAAAGAACTTACAGATCCTAATACCATAAAAAGAGATCAGGAAACAGTCTGTAAGAATATATAAAGTCAGGTTTTGGGTCAATATCCGTAATGGTGATAATATTTAAAGTGAATTTAACATCGATGATGCCAATTCAGGTAAGATCACTTGTAGAAATTCGAGAACAACAATAACAAGTTAACACATAATAAATATAAGAATAATCAAGATTTGGTGTATCTAAAGGATTTTCTGGATTCTGACAATTTACTGTCAATCGGATTCCGGATGAACTACGCCTCACACAGAATACAGCTTTATTTGCTGCTAATCCTCGAAGTTATAGGATTATCAACTAGTGCTATGCAATTTTAAGTTATGAAACTAAGTTAAACTGTAAGTAATATAAGATTCGAAATGTTGTTATTTTCAGATAATATCTCGATATCTTTCTAAATAAACTATCAAACCCAAAGACTCAAAATAAAGCACAATGTGTAAAAATATTTATTTTTAAAAAACTTTTATGACCAAAGTAATAGTACATGAAATCGAATTTTAAATCCTTATAATAGACAAACAACTTTGTAAAAAACAATAACAACTTTTAATCACTAAAGTAACAATGTTCTAAATTGATATAAATCATCTGTAAAAAACAATAACAACTTTTAATCACTAAAGTAACAATGCTCTAAATTGATATAAATCATCTGTAAAAAACAATAACAACTTTTAATCACTAAAGTAACAGTGTTCTTAAGCCATATGGCTTAACAAAATCAATGAAAATATATTTTTTTATTTACATATAGCTACTTTCTTAATTTCTCAATATACAAAAATAAAGGATCGTTTTATGTAAAATAAAGAAAACTTATCTTTACCTCAGTTTCAGAACAAGGTAGAAAACGCAAATGACGTAGGATGTGGACCAAACATAATTTTATTTCCATTAGAGCGAATCGCATTCCTATACAGTTCCTGGGACCAGCCCCGAATGGCATGTAAGTGTATGGTACAATGTTGGATTTGTTCTCAGGAAGAAATCTGTATGTACAAGAAGTTTATTTCGACTCTCAAAATTTGAAATTTTCTAAAACAAAATAATAATAATAATGGACAAATTACAAAATGAATTTCTTAAACATATAATTCAAATGTTTAACTATTTATTTTCTTCTCTCAATATTTATTCCACATTATTTTATAGAAGATACAATCAGCCTGGCCTAGTACCTCGATTGTAAAGAAAAGTATTGAAATAAGCGTAAATTATTTTGTTCACAAGGCTAATGTAAAAACAAAATCTGTAAATTAGTGTCCAGGTGTCTAAAATGTGTACACTTCTGATCAAGGAAATAAGCACACGTAGTTGAAGATATGAAAATTATCTTTACTTCTTAACACACATTAATAGTCAGTTCAACCAGTATTTCCAACACATATAACTATATTACATTTTACTAGTGTATGACTTCATAGTGAAATAAATCTGTTTTAATAAAGTTAAGAAACAATAAACAAAACATCCATGTTTACACTCTTTATATAATGTTCTGACTTATAACGTCAGTTATCAGAATGTTGTCTGTAATAAATTTTGGTCTTTATCTTAAGAGGTAACTCTTGTATTTAACCGATGTTTTAATTGTAACTGCAGTTCTGAGGTAAGCGACTTTTAACTAATTAAATACTTAGCAATTGAGCAATAGAACAACTAAATATAAAAGTAACGTCACACCATGTTATTAAATGACAATCACCTGTTACCTGTCTATGTCACATGAAGCCAACACTTACTTTTCGGAACCACTGCAAAGAAATATTACCTGTCCTAAAAAACAACACTTGTCACTTGTCTGGAGCAAAATAAAATAGCTGTTGCCCATCCAGTTCGGATAAAACTAATTCATACTTGTCTGGACTACATAGAAAAACAGTTGTTGCACGTAAGTCCAGCTGTTATCTTTCTGTGTTAAATAAAATATGCCACTACCTGTCTGGATCAAATTTCTCCGGGTCTGGAAAGTTTTAGGGTCATGGTGCATGGCGTATATTGGGAACCTTACTGGTGTGTCTTTAGGTATAGTCAGCCCTATATCATCAAACGTATAATCTTCCATAGCACGTCTTTCCCCACTGTAAAAATAATTAAATAAGCTCTATGTAACAGTTAAACAATAAGATCTAGTAATTTACTTTATAACATTTAAGATGTTACCAATCAAATCAATTAAACATTGTGTATTTATTTTAATATTAACGTTTGTTAAAGTTAAATTTATGTTTAGAAATGCATTTAACGTATACTGTTAAATATGCATCGCGAAATTCCAGGCTATCATTAAAGTTATAGAATCAGGCTATTTGAAATTGTAAAATGTAACAGCATAACAGTGAATGGTCTCTAAAAGTTATATTTGATCTAATAAAATATGTTCAATGTATTTCTTGACTTTTTTTTTAATTCATTCAAGGCAGCTCTTCCCACATGAACATAATTTGAACCTAATGTTAAGCCAACATGTAAAATGAGGTCAGAATAATGAAAATATACAGATAAATTATTAAGACTTAATCGTGTTTTTTGTATTTTGTATTTGTCACTCGGACTGATGTTACAGAAGGATATAATTTGTTAAACAAAATGAAACAATTAAACCTAATTTAAACCTAAAATCAAATGTATTTTAACTGGAAATGGTGTTTTATAGGTTGAATTAAATAATTGTGTAGTAAAGTCCAGAAAATTAGAATGGAAACAAATATAAACGATATCTAACAGAAGGTATTTCTGTCAGTACTCATCGCAAATTAGTATTTGTTTATCTTTGGAACACCAGATGGAGTGAAACTTCTCTTTTTTATATTAATTCCTTTTTTCCAGTACTGAATTCCGTTAGTTTTTGTAAAGTTTGATAACATATTTTGAAAATAAAATAAAAATGTACCGTTACCTTTCAAATAACCTGATATTAGAATATTTGCTTTCAGCCGTCGAGTTGTCATAATGTGATGGTCAATACCACTATTCGGTGGTGAAAGAGTAGCTCAACAGTTGGTGGTGGGCGGTGTTGACTATTTGCCTTTCCTCTAGCCCAACACTGTTAAATTAGGGACGCCTAGCGCAGATACCCTTCTTGTAGCTTCGAGCGAATTTCAAAAACGAAACAAAACCTGGCAAAGATCAGTAACTGTACTACTTTTAAATATCGTTTGACAACTGATAGTTCATGAAATTTGAAAATGTTTAGATAAAAATATAGTAAAATGTGAGAATAGGAAACAGATAAACAATTGAAAGAGTGGTTTATTGAACGTAAAGTAATGAAATATCTAAGATAAATATTTAGTGTTTTTCTGAAGGTAAGAGTAGACTATTTAATAACATGCAATAATCCATTTCTGCGAGTTCGTTTTTGTTGTGCAAGCACTGTTTACAACTGTCTCATGGTTATGTACAGGTCCTAACGTCTCGTGTTACATCAAATATTTATAAAATCTCTAATACGATATTAGCTGTTACTTACAGTGATGAAGGAGGGTAGATTCGAATACTTTCACATACAACTGCATCCAAGTATTTCATAGAGCTGACAGATTCGTAAGTGTCGTGTTCCTAGACCATACAAGTTTTACACTTTAATTCAGTTAAAATTCCTGTCTTTAACATACGACAACGTTTCTGCATTATATCCGTATATACACAGTCTGATTGGAGAAATAAATTATGCGTTAATTCTAAATTATGAAAGAAATTATATTCGACAGTTTCTAAAATATAAGGAACAAATTTCTCACTATACCACACTTGTATTAAACAAACTTTGAAATTTTATGACACTCTTACCATAATACCACTTTCAATCATCATAATTTAACAGGATTCACATTTCATAGTAAACTGAAGGAACTTGTTTTAATGGTTTATGTAGTAATATTGTTCTCTCTTTTTTTTATACTTTTGTGATTCGATAAACTCTTTTTTTACTGGAATATTTTTCTTTTTATTAACTTGGTGTTTTATACACACAACATGTTATTACTGCTTTCATAATAAATTATAGGCTTACCTGTGAAGGTATGGTTTCATCAATTTCCTGATATAATTTATTTTGGCAATCCTGATTTAAAGCCAACAGATACACAATGTATGATAAAGCACTAGCCGTAGTTTCGTAACCACCCAAGAAGAATATAACGCATTGAGCAACAAGCTCGTCTTGGGTCAAATCTAGAATAGTAATTATATAATATAAATATTATTTGTTCATGTTCAATAACAAATTCAATAACGTAAAGATATATAAATCGAATTTCTTTCGAACTTTCTCTCACGCGTAAAACGAATAAATTCAATCAATCAGTAAGAACTTAAATAAATTAGCTTGAGCTTGTACAGGTGGAAACAGGATTAGTTAACTAATGATGGTGTAGAATTTGTTATATAATATAAATACTTTTCTTAAAGGCTTATAATGCTAACATTCATGGTTTGATGAATCAATTGTGTAGCTTTATGTTTACCAACAAACTATTTGGTAAAAGAAAAGAGTCAGAAAGAGTGTACCTAAATAAAACCTAAACGTATTTCAATATTATCATTGGTTATCAGTATTATATTACAACCTTAAAAATATTTAAAAAGTATGAATGAACACTAATCAGTATGTTACGAATCAACCAAAATTAAAGTTTAACAGTATTTATATTCCTGTCGTTAACATTACTGTTTATGGTTCCAAACTATATTCACCTGACGTAAAATTAACTTCGTGGTTTAAATGCTCGAAGACCATCATGCACGAATTGTCACAATTCCAACCAAAATCTTAAAAATTATTTTACTTCTTTTAACCTGCTTAGCTACTTAGTGATAACGATTTCACACTTTCTGTAAATTATTACAATCGTCAGTTAGATCGTACAAATAACATTTGTCAAAATGTGTTTGACAACTCGTGAAAACAAAACTCAAACTATTACATTTGATCTTCTACGTCATGTCTGACCATATTTTTAAATTTTCTCACATTTATTTTGTAACTTGTTGTTGAAGAATTTAAAATTTTCTTCTTCGTATCCATAATTGTTGACATTTTTAATGTCCTCTTTGGAGTTCTGCAGTTTGTTGTCCATGGTCTCTAGTAGCAACTGAAGGAAGTCTATTCGCTTTGTCTGAAATCATCGGAAACCTTTTGTTATTGAAGAAAAACATGTGAAATTATTAACTAATGTTGAGTAAATGTCATTGTTATCATTTTTATTTTAAGACACATAATAATACTCCCAAACACCCCTGCAAAATAGAGATTAAATATTAATTACCTCAGGACTGTGTTTACGTTGGTCAATTATCTTGAGAGTCAACTTCTTGAAAAACTCCATACCCGATGGGTCGATCATGGAGATTTTGAACAGTTTCATGATGCTAGGGAAGGCAACTAAAAGAAGAAAGGTAATTCATTAGAACGTTATTGTGTAACTTAGACAATATATTATTTTCATACATTTCAAAATATACATGAGCATTTTATAAAAGTTTTGCTTAACAATTAAAAACACAGCTATAATAGATTTTGAGTATTACTTGGCAACGCTTATGAATGTTATATCGAAGGGAGTGTTGGACATTTCAAGAAACTGTAAATCTCCTGGAACGCGATGAGATGTGTTGTTTAATTTTCAATCCAGTAAATGTTAAATATCAGTGGAAGACCAGAAAAAGGGCACCTAATCATTACAACCAATCGCCAACTCTTGGGTTACTTGTTTTTGTTTGTTTTTGAATTTCTCGCGAAACTACTCGAGGGCTATCTGTCTGCGTTACCCGTCTTTAATTTAGCAGTGTAAGACTAGAGGCAAGGCAGGTAGGCATCACCACCCACCGCCTACCCTTGGGTCACTCTTTTACCAACGAATAGTGAGATTGACCGTCACGTTATAACCCCCCCCACAGCTGAAAGGGCGAGGATGGTTTGGTACGACCGGAATTCGAACCCGCCACTCTTAGATTACGAGTCGAACGACCTAACAAGCTCAGCCATGCCAAGCCCTTGGGTTACTCTTTAACCAGTGAATTGTGGGATTGATCGTTCACATTATAATGGCCCCCAAATCCAATACATCACTGCATTCTTACATGTTATCCGTGCCACTGAAGTGATTCTGATTCAGAAAGAGATCCTGTTTGAAAGCTGGGCATAACGCTATGTTAATTTTTTTTCAAACTATACCAACTGGCTACTCACGTGCAAGTAAAATCGCCATCTGTTAGCAGAATTAAAAGCTTCTTTGGCTTTAGTAAAAGCATTGTCATGGTTTCTGAGAGCATTTGTTTTAGTTCCAAAAGCGCAGCTGGCAATCACATCCATGGTGAATTTTCCAAAATAACTCAAAGGAAGAGAAAACACAAAAAACTTTAATTATTTGTGAATTTGAACTTTTTCAAGGCAAATAAATTAAAATGGTAATAAAAAAATATAAAAAGCTATTAAAGGTGTTTTTACCCCAAAAATTACATTTAACTGTTGTTATGATCCAAATATTTCTTAATACTCATTAATGTCTTTTATTTTTCTTATATTTGAACTTTTGTTTCAAAGAACTGATCAAACCAACTTAGTAAAATCACTCATTTGCAATTTAAAATACGAGAACTGGTAGAAAACCCGGGATTCAACCTAAAATTAAATACTATTTCAACTATGATTTACTTTCATCATTACCTAGTGAGTCTGTAGACTCGTGCTTGAGATATTGTAAGGCCTGTATGACCTTTTGAAAGAATTCTTCTTCTCTGTTGTTCGGTCCGTGATTACACTTCACGGGTTAGATCATTAATAATCTGAAATCTTTGGCATTTCAGACAGATTTGTAGGTTACCGAAAAAAAATTGTCACTTGAAGTTACAGCAAGTGAGTAAAAGAATAGTGTACGATATGGGGCATTGTATTCATAAGATTGCTCTTTGTGGTATCAAAGAGAACAATGTTCTGACGGAACAGCACATTCTCCTCTTGAAAACAACATTGTCCTAATGGAACATTACACCTATTTATCAGCATTCGTCTTCTATTATTTTATTTCTCTTAATAGTTGTTGATTTACCATATACAATAATCTACTATGAAAGATTTAGACATCTCCAAATAATCAACTACTAAAACGTTTGACATCCCAAAGAATTGATGACTTTACTTTCCTTGCAGAGAAGGTATATGAACTTGAGAGATTCCATTGCAAACTTTGAATTTTTCTATCTTGATTAAAGTATTGAACCCACGTTCAATCCACAGTTATAACACTAACGACAAAATAATGAAACGTTTTGAATAGAAATTAGTTTGACAGAACTCGGGTCCATCTTCGCTCTGACGATAACATTTCTGTAACCAAACTGGTACGAAACTTACTCATACCAGAAATGTCACTCAGAATGATCGGTCCAGGACTTTTCCAAATATTCACTTTCTCTGCTAATTTCTAAATGAAAATTCTTCTATCGTCAGCCACAGTTAATGGATTGATGTCTTTTTATAATCAGTCATAGATCATCAAGTTATTTGGGTCGTGTGTGTGTGTATAAACATATATAGTTTCAAACAATGTAATTTCAAGATCTATGGGGTTCTGTCTTAAACCTACTCATAATTATTGGGAAAAACGAGACATCTATTGTTCAACATTGCACAGCACTTGTGACTTCTGTAAATAAATCACTAAAACATTTCGATAAACATAAACTCTCCCAAAGGTGTTCTTCATTGTTTCCACTGTTATGGGAAACATTGTGAGGAAAATATAATGTTCAAAATCTTAAGGTTGTAAATAAATAATATTTATCTAAATGGTCAGTGTATTCTACAGTTTTGTTGCCATAGGTACCTATTCTAAATGTAGTTTAGCTTACGTACGTTCCTTAAACATTAAACCTAACCAAAGTACAAACAATCATTGTTTAATTAGAATAACAACTGAAAAATATTTGTTATTCCATATATTCATTTCAAGCTTTTCAAGTTGTTCATGTGTTAGTCGTTCCATAGTGTTGAACTGGTAGTCTAGAGACAAAAGCGGCTAGCTTTTGATACTGCAGAAAAACCCGAATCATATGGTAAGATTCCACAGACACATTTTAAAAGATACCTGAGAGAATGTGACAACGTTTTAAAAACAATATAAAAGAAGGTGGCTAACCAACCCCACCCCCAGTAAGTTACCCACTACATTGATCTTTGTACCCACAGTCAGGTTTTGTTTCAATTTTGTAAATAATAATAATAATAACAAAACATAATATATCAGTACAGTAAAAGTCAATAGTCGATGTAAAAGAATTACATACTATTAATTAAACACAAACTTAACGTTTAGATAGCTATTAATTGGGAACAAAAGAGGTGATTGTTTTCCTTATTTGTGAAGTATTAAGCACTGCATGTTACTTATGATTCTCAAACATGTATTAAAGAGAACATGCCAAACATTAACAGTGATTTGATGGCAGTTAGTGTTATGACAAACTAGAATAGCTTATAGGTGGTTGTGAGGTTTTTTTTAGTTTTAAGATACCAAAATATCACTTCTGAAATGTGTGTCACAATTTAGGAGTTACGGTGTTTATACAGTTAACATGGAGACGAGTTAGTATAGATTATATAGTAGTATTTGGATGTACATTAAGATGTTTAAACGTTGATCAACCATGTCACATCTTTAAACAAATGTCAAATGAGATGTATTCTACTACATTCGGTGCATACAAGTCTAAAAGAATTATGAGCGAAATGTATTCTTATAGTTCAAGGTTACTTTCTTGTCATATATTTAATATTATGTGCAGGGTATCAAAACTAAAATTCTAGAATCCTTTGCCTGATTACTTTCAGCTGAGCCACTAGATTAGATCGGGTATTTAGAATTTACAAAACAGTAACATACCTTGTTCGTAATGGAAATGAAAAATAAACAATAGGGATCAACTTGGGAAACCAAAACCATAGAGAAAAATACAAGTCGTATCATAGATGAGAATAAATGAATACATGGGTAAGTAGCAGATGTTCACACGTCCCAGAAAACTTTATGCGATATAATAAATAAAGATTTTCGTTTGAGAAAGTGACATAAGTCACAAGTAGAAAAGTTCCATTCACGTCACATCCATTCAACAGTTGCGTGCCTTGAAGAGATAGAGAAAAAACTGGTATTCAAGCTATTTTTGCAGGAACAATCCGTTTAAGTTTCTGGACTAAACATCTATACATTTGAGAGCGATCTGAATCTCTAAATGTGTACTTAAAACTGTCTTCCTACATAGATTATGCAAACCAATAAGAGGGGGATGGTGAGCTTAGGACATTAGAGCCTTTCTACTGAACGTATTAATGTGGAAACTTGTCTGCAAGGTTGCTATCGAGCGGTGTGGTTATTAGATAAAGCATTACAAAACCTGGTGACACGGATTGTATGGTGAATTTCGAAAACTTTTTTCATATAATGTATACAATCATTTGTATTTTTAAATGTATTCAAAACGGGTTTAAGTTTATTGTACAAAGCTGCACATTTTAACAAGTATAACACATGAAGATGAAGTAGAACCAATACAATATCTTCAGTAGATAGTTATCTCCAACATCTTACCCTTTACAGTCAATAGATTTTCCATCTTCTGCAGCCTTTAGAAAGTTTTCAGTTAATGTGTCAGCACACTCAAGCAGTAAACTTTGCATCTATAAAGAATCAAGTACAGTAAACCAAACAACTATATTTACGGTAATACATTTCTAATACTATTTATATCAAGTATAAACAACATCAAAGTTGTTTAACATTATTATAAGTTTAATAATTATCTTTCTTTGCCATTGTTACCTTCTAAGTTTCAAACAATAATAATACAACCTTATAACTTATCTTATAACTTAACCGGAATAATTTTTAATGGTGAAGTGGTAAAAGCTTTAAAAAGGGAAACTTTGACTGTTGTAAGTGACAAATCCAATATTTGATTTACACTATCATTACCAGTAACTACAATAGTTGTCACCCATATATACCAGAGTTTTAGTATTTACATCTTTCTAATTACATTTAACATACTTCACTCAAAACCACAAAGACAACATGCGCTAGCTGTCTTAATACTGAACTGATATACTAGTACCTGGACACACAGCTTTTACATACAGCTCTTGTTCCATTCTTATAAAAAATCTTTGTGATCAACTTTATAGCCGAGAATCAACGTTTTCTCAACGTTAAAACAAAACAAAAAAGGTAAAAATGTCATAAGAACAAGTAATATAAATTTACAATAAACAAATAATTATTTGTATTAAACATTTAAGTCCATTATATTTCTTTGCCTTACCTTTCTGGTAAATGCAAGTATTTATTTTGCGAGTTCTTCTAACAATTACAAAATGTCTTACTAGGTGGCGCTATAATTTAATAGTCCTTTTTGTCAGTTGACAGAACACCAGTCTTGAGTGTGGGGAATTGGGATATAATTCATTGCTGGGAAATATATAATGAAATAAATAGCGACTCTTTGTATTGGGCAGATGCCAAACATTTTTCCTGAGAGAAAGTTAGAGAAATGATGATGTTGTAATATGAAAGTTGTGCATAACAAATATGTTGGTTTACATAAAACAAGGATTGTTTGTTGACAAACACATACACACTCACTGGATCATCTGTTTTGTTCAAACTTTACAGATCGATCCTCTAACTCAATTCTGAAATAATATTTTCCCTATTTTACCAGAAATGTAAGACTAGAGGGATGACAGATAGTCGTCATAACACACCGCCAACGTCTGGGCTACACTTTTAGAAACGAATAGTGGGATTGACTGGAACACAGTAACGCCCTCATGACTGATAGGGCAAACATGTTTGAGGTGACAGGGATTCGAACTTGTAAACCTCAGATGACGAGTGTATTGCCTTAACCACGTCACCATGTTGGGCCCATACAGAAAAAAAAAATCTTTTCTCAACGAACAAACAAAGGTGAAATTATCAGCAAGTGTCTAGTTCAGCGTGATCTGCCTCTTCCGTCTTTCGTTCCGACCGGAAGACTTGTGAAACAACGTCCTTTTCATGGGTGCTACTTTTGTAAAATATTTCTCCAAGACTTCCTCTAAAAGAGTCATGCTGTACTAGACAGTTACTACCAATTTCATCTTTGTATATTCTTTATGAAAACTGGAGTTAAAATCAGTTATAAAATAAAACCCTTTAATGGTATGATGTTATACCTAAAACACTGTCAGCTATGTTGCTTAGTATCAAAAGGGGGCAAAATGCCTCTGTACTGGTGTCTAAGCAGGCGAGCAGGTTCTTTAGTAAGCAATAGCTGCGTTACGTAGTTGATAGGTGCCTTCAAATGGGTGTCTATCCTCTGGTGGATAGTTACAAAATAGGGACGGCGGTACCTAGTCTAAACAGTTTTGCCATAAATATAAGATACCATACCTTACGCATTTTCCCCGAAGTAAAAGCAGGTGTAATGATGGTTCGGACTCGCTTCCAGGAATCACCTTTTAAAGCGAAAAGCATGTTGTCTGCTATCGAGTGTCCAAAGTGAAAGTCCTAGTCCAAAAACAACACTGTGTATAGACAACATTGATATGGGTGTATAAAGGTAGTGAAAGCACTTGAAAGTCCGAAGGTTATTAATATACATCATTTAAGTTCTGCATTTTATGATAGTAGTTACTACATCTTCGAGTTAGCAAAGACAAACAAAGTGTGAAAGGAAATTAAATTTATATAAGTACGCCGCCTACAGGATACTTCTACACTTAATAAATGTATAACAATTTTAATAAAACAAAGAATTTAGAAAATAACTCCTAAGTGAAACAGCAGAAAAAGCATAGAAAAATAATGAATAATTTGTATTGAAAGAAATATTATAACTTTCATGTTATTATTATAAACATGATTTGTTGTTTTGTAAGACGAATTGTTTGATTTAACCTTCTTTCTACTTTAGTCAAGAACAGAAATTTGATGTTTTTAATGTAAATCAAATTGTTCAGCGAATGTATCACTATAATATAATATTGTTATTAAAATATGTATGGAATCATGTGTATGTTTATACAAGACTGAAATAAAACTATGTGACTTACTCTGTGATCTGTAAAAATGTGGAAATCTTTCACTAACATGGTCCTCAGTAAATGTGGTTCTGCAAGAGATAGAACTGGTTGTGTTCCCCCATAAAACCTGAAATGAAAAGTAAGATAATTCTATTAAATAATAGTAATGGATGATTATTAACCCTAAGACGGATTAAGATTGCATTTACAGGGTACTCACAGAAACATTTTGTTTGTTTGGTGTCCTAATGATGTCCAGCAAATAAATGTAAAATTATCCACAGGAAATATTATGTAGAGATGAAATAGAACTCTGACAGCCAAAGAAATAAAAAGGTGAAACAAACCAACCAAGACTAAAAAAACGAAACGAAATTTCTTGTTTCCTTTGTATAATGTTTAAGATTCACTTCTCAGTAGTCTGACGTCAAGAATAATCATTAACGTAATATTAATACTGCTTTAGACAATTATTATTATTTTAAAAAACTTCATTTAATGATATGATGTATAATAAGTCTTATTTCTGGGTGCACTAACTGGCTAATTAATTAAACATGATGTAATCTGATAACATTTATTTATACTTAAGTCGGTATAATAATTATGTTATTCAGAAATTCTAGTTAGTGCTTGCAGTAAAGACAGTTGTTTGGAACATTGTGTTATTGTAATTTATTGGTTGTCTACAAATGTAAATTTCACATGAAAAGACAGAAAAGCTCCAATAATACACGTTGGAGTATCTTATGTTAAAATCATTTCGATACGCGATTAAACAAATCAAGTTACAACAGCTGGAAGTTGAAATGAAATCAAACATATCGGTATTTTTAATTGGTTTTGTTCTGTTAACAAACTTTGGTCTTATTTTGGAAAGGATTTTATTTGACTTGGGTTGTTTGGAATTTATCAGAAAGCTACATGAGGGTTATGTAAATGAGCCCAGTTAAACTGATTCACGAAAACATTTTGCTTGCAAATATATTTGTATACAAAAATATATTTATATTGCCAAGTTTTGATAAATCAATTTCGTCAAGGACTAAGCTTCACAAGTGACAGTGTTTTCACTCGTGTATGTTCTGTGGTAGACCTATAGATATTTTTATCTTATCATATCGAAGGTTAAGTTTCAAATCATAATATTGGTGACATTTGTCGTGAGCTTATACACCGAGAGAGATAAGCCCTGAGTGATAAGGCCACATTTTTTTTCTATCAGAGTGTCAGTCAGGAGATCATCAACTGCTTGAAAAAATCATATTGTATTTCTTTTATCTCGTTTTTTGTTGATGTGTGAATGGAAAATATCAGTTATTTCATTGTTTGGGTGATATTTTTAAGTTTCATTCAAAAAAGCAATATTTTTCTTGGTAAAATAAAGAACTTAGGCTATTGCTCTTGTAATTTGAAATAAAGACGACTAACTTTGACCATTCGGGCGTTTAGCTCATTGTATAGAGACCAGGCAGAACAAAAAAGATATTTTAAGCTGTTGTTATTTGTTTCTATTTTTTTATTGTTGTTTGGTGTAAAGCTATACAAGAGGCTATTTGTGCTATGCTCACTCCAGTTATCAAAACCCGTCTTTTTGTGTTGAAAGCTCTCAAATCTACAGCTGAGCAACCGGTAGGGTACATTAAAATATATAAATCTACAATAAAAATACAATTATAACAAATAATGCATTAGGTATTCTTATTCCAGGATTTAAGAAATATTTTCAATATGAAAATTTTCCATCCTTTGTTGTTGTTTTTGTTATTTTGTAACAACTTTAATAGAAAATCACAACTCGCCATATTCCTGAAAATATAAATACAAAATAAACTTCATAAAGTAATGATTGAGTTTCAGTTTTGAATGTTATGGATACAAATCATAACCGTCCTTTTACTAAGGTGAGAGACAAGAGTTCTAGTCCATCTTAAGTTTGGTTATTACCTGAGGCAGACTATTATTTTTCTATATATTTATACTGATATGTGATCAGTAAGTGACAGTAATTGTTTACATAATATTGTAAATTGGTATACGATTACAGTATGCCGTATATCAACTAAATAATAATTTTCAATAATAACCAAACAAGTACCAAACGAATTGACTTCTGGGTGAAAGTTTGTTTGAAGACGTTGCGAAACGTTTATCTTTCAACAAGAGCGACTTCTGTAGATAAGTTAACCAGGACTTTCTTATCAAGTGTAACTACAAACTAATCCCTTGCTGCCCATTCCAACCTTATCTATTCACCATGTCCTGTAAAAAGAGTTATACGCTTACACTTTTGTGTTTCGTTTTAGGGGGTATACATGGATTTTGATTATAATGCAAAAGACAACTTGGAACAAATACAGTTCATGACACTATTATAAAATCTCGGAAATAATGAGACCCAGGAAACCCAGTTACTCAGGATTTTCTTGTTAAGTTCATTTCATCAAGAAAAAAGTTGTAATTTAGTATACGATTACAGTACGCCGTGTATCAACTGAGCAGTGATTTTCAAAAATATATTTAGTCCTTGACTGATCAGCAAACAATAATTGAACAAACAAAAACCAATATTTATTGTTATTTTTTGTTGGTGGTTCCCCAGTGATACAATGGAATGTCTGCGGACTTAAAACGCTACAAACCGGATACAGATAACCCTGGTGGGTGGAGCATAGATATCTCTTTTTGTTACTTTGTGCGTAAAAACAAACAGATAAATGTTTTATTAGAACCTCCGGTCGGAATTTCACGGATCTGTGTTTGAAAAGCACTGCTTCAAACAATGTTATAAAATGGTGCAACACCTGGCGTGTAGTTGTAACACTGCATAAATCACAAACAACTGTATTTCACAAATCGAAGAAATAATAAACAAAAGTTATTCCCAAACTTAACGCCCTTAAATTTTTGAGGATAAATTTTTAGCAAAAAATTAAATTTAAATTGTCTCTCTTCTAAAATGCTTAAAATAAATATGACAAAGATTAAACTATACTATTCCATATGATAACATGATAATGTGTAACAGTTAAAAACGCCTATATAACTTATTTTAGCATCAACAACTCAGAAACGTTAGGACAGCCTATTGACTCACATCTAACACTACCAACACACATCTCTATAAGGCTAGAGAACTCCAATCACATAACCTTTATGATATGTTTGTTTCTTTTGAATTTCGGGTAAAGCTATTCGAAGGCTATCTACTCTAGCCGTCCCTAATTTAGCAGTGTAAGACTAGATGGAAGGCAGCTAGTCATCACCACCTACCGCCAACTCTTGGGCTACTCTTTTACCAACGAATAGGGGGATTGACCGTCACATAATAACGACTCTACGGCTGAAAGGGCAAGCATGTTTGGTGCAACGGGGATTCGAACTCGTGACCCTCAGATTACGAGTCGAATACCTCAACACGCTTGGCCATGCCGGGCTCCCTAACCTTTATGAACATTTCTTTTTCAGATCCCAGGCCAAGAAGACTGCGACCATTCAACGAATAACAACATGCATATATTTTACCACAGACATTTATGTTTTCCAATGTTGTTGTTACTTTTGTTTTATTTCTCAGTGCCATCGTTAAATTTAGATTTTGTCATGAAGCTTGTCTTTATGTTATACTATAATATCATGGTAATAAATATATCATCTCGTTTTATTGCAATTTGGAGCTTTTTTGGAAAGGGCGGGTCTACTGGCTTCCTAACAGATGGTAGAGAATGCCTACGTTGTAATGAACCAGAATAAAAGAAAAATTAACAAACCACGAAGGTTGGTGAAGCCAGCCAGCTGATATATAAACACCCGTGGGGCAGCTCTACTGGACATATGTCATGGACAAACTAAAATGGTACAAGCTAATAATGAAGATGAAGAGATTGACAAAACAAAACATTTTTTTATCATGTTCCAACGTTTTGAAATGCATTTATTTCATCTGTAGCGAAATCCGTAAATAGTGTTACACAGATATTGTATTACCTGAAACTATAGTATAATTAATGACTCGTTAAATTTGTTATTACGTTAAGGGGTAAACTGAAACTTGTAGATATGATACCAAACAGTTCAGCTTTAAGTGTGCATAAATTTGTTCCACATGTAAAGACCTATGTAAGACGAGAAAAGTCTTTAGCGACGATCGAACGATGACTAACTTAAAGTTCAAGGTCTGAAGGTCCTGTAATGATGACAGAGGGATCGTTTATTGAAATATTATGATCCATCATTCCAGCATGTGAACGAAGCGATTTGTTTTCCCGATCACGAGTTCTTTGCCAGTGATGCGAAACGTCGTTCTTTCAACATGAGCGACTTCTGTAGATCAGTTAACGAGGACTTTCTACTCAAGTGGTACTCTAAACTAGGCACTTACTGCTCATTTCAACTTTATCTGTCCAACATAAAGGTTGGGCCTAAATCATCCATAAAATAATTAACAGTTTATGTTTGTTTGTTTGTTTTTATGGTGGTATCCATGGATTTTAATTCTAATGTAAGAAAGACCTTCGAATAAATACTTTTTGCTGAAGCTTTTATAAAATCTTGGAAACCCAGAAAACTAACCTCTGACCTCTAGAAGTAATGATAGCGGAATATAAGTGAGTAGTTTATTTTTTTGATGTATACAACGTTAAATTTAATTTGTTTTACATAAAAGCCAATGTTGTTTTAAAAACATTTTATGAACGTTGTAGAAGTCTCAGTGTTATTCCTTATTTTATCAACTATTAGAATAAGTAGCTGTGGTACCCATATCAACGACGGAAGTTATGTACAGTTATGATCAATGAAAAGATTACTTAAGACATGAAAAGCTTATATATACATAATAAAAAAAAAACCAAAAACGCCCATGAAAACAACAAAGCACAAAATATGAAACCGTAAATTTCCATGTATCTCCCTGTGGATCAATCAAACCTTTTTGCAAAATTTGGTGAAGATCCATCAAAAGGGGCGAAGTAGTGGTACAAAATCACATAAAAACATATAAAGGAAAAATTTCAAAATTGTGTGTATTTTTCCAAGAACATAACGAGCCTCCATGCCGACTTTGCTGAAGAGCTATGAACACCATTCGAAATATTTACATGGACGTACAACAGACGTTGTAAATATTATATTTATTTATTCACCGCTCGTGCATTAGATCCTAAGGCGATGTATTTATGATGTCATATATGCATCTTAAGAATGGAGAGACATAAAGTTATTTCTGATGGGAAACGGAGGCGAATAGGGAAAATAGTGACCCCTACAGCAAATCTACAGGCATATAGAATAAAGATTTCCGGAAACTGGGGGATTGCATATCGCGTAATAATTTTTTTTTCCAGTATCATATAAGCAGGAGTTCTGTTATAATATAATAAGTGATATGAAAACTTACCCGTGTAGTCGTCCATATTTCATATAATTCTCTTGTTCCACAATATGGAGAGGCTAAAAAATGAAACAATGATCTACTAGAAGTATTCAGCGTTCTCAAAAATAAAAATTTTTCATAAATCTAAATGAAAAGTGATTTACTTAAAACTAGTACATTCTGTTTTATATTATACAAATAACTTTAGCTTCTTAATAGAATTATTATTGATTCACAAAATAAAAACTGGAAATTTGAGAATTCAAATTTATTGTGTCAGTGTTATTACAATGTAAATAACTTTATGACAAACTTATAGTGTAGTGATTGCCAGATTCTTCCAACAGACAGACCCCGTCAATTTCCTCACATTATTGGAGGACCACCTTCCATTAAAATTAGTTTTTATGATGTGTGTATTTTACTTCCTCTACAGTTTGTGTCTATTTGTAAGAAATGAACAATGAAAATAAATATAAATTTGGGAAATTAAACATTAAAATTTACTATAACTTGAATGCGTGTATGTTTCTAAAAGCAAATCTACATCGGGCTATCTGTAGAGCCAACCGAGGGAAATCCAACCTCTGATTTTAACATCGTAAATCCGTAGACTTACCGTTGTACTAGCGAGAAGGTTAATGTGAAGGAAGATACTGTTATGTTGAAACCATCTTATGAATGTCTGTTTCAAATAAGATCCGGCTCCAACTTTATTTTATTTATATATTTCCACTTTATTTGGTCAGTCCAAACAGAAATCAACTGGCAACGGTGACAAGCACACAACAAATTTACATGATGAAATTAATATTAATTAAAATTATTAATTTGTGATTTACATATTTCACTATATTAGTTTGATAGTGTTTCAGTATTTATTGTATTCTATCAGTAATTAGTAATTTCATTAATTTATGAACGCAGTCCACAGTTTAGAAACCTCTGCTTCAGTTCAGATATGCACGTATTCACGTAAATATTTTACCATACATTTTATAATTAACACTAAACAACACAACACTACTCTCCTGAATTCATCCATAACTTTTAAGTCGGAGACTAAAAGTAAAACAGCTATTCAGCATCGATAACTGAAGGCCTACCCTTGTGAGAATAAATAGTTGGGTTTGACAGTTGCTCTTATAACGTGCCCAAAGTGATTAGTAACTTGTGTTTTTTTAATGGGAGAATTTATATATAAATATTATTTAAAACAAATTGACACAACTATTCTTCTCCCAATATCATAACGAGATAACATGAGAGTGATGTTAAATACTTAAAATTAACATTCAATTTTCTATAATCTACCTATTTTTATAGCTTATTGATTCTTTGACCTACATTTCCCGTGAACCGACATGAGGGCTATCTGCGCTGGTCGTCCATAATTTAGCAGTGTAATACTAGAGAAAAAGCAGTTAGTCATTACCTCCGACAGCCAACTCTTAGGCTACTATTTTGCCACCGAGAAGTGGGATTGATTTCACATTATTACGCCCCCGCGGCTGAAAGGGCGAGCATGTTTGGTATAGTGGGGATTCGAACCCGCGATCCTGAGAGTTGGCGGTGGGTGTCGATGACTAGCTGCCTTCCCTCTAGCCTTACACTACCAATTAGGTACGACTTGTGCAGCTAGCCATCGTGTTGCTTTGCGATAAATAGAAACAAGCAATCAAAACAATTTTGTCTTACTTTTTACGAAATATATTTTCTTGTTTTTACACGTCAGTTTATTGTGAAATATAGGATCATAGATTTAAACAAAGGAAACTGAACATCATTTGTAATATAAACACAAACACGAATTCTGTCAGAAAACCATTAATTCTAATGACAGAAATAACATTTTAAACAAAGTTCATTCTTGTAATTTATATCAAACCAGTGCGTTACATCTACTCTACTAATGATCTCCTTTAAAACGTCACAGTTTATTTTCAAACCAGAGACGCTTACGATAGAAGTTGTCTTAATGTCTTTAACAGAAAGCTTGATTTGTTTTTTTTTATTCCTTTTCTATAAAAGGAACTTCAAGTGTTCGTCACCACTGTAGACACTGTAGTGCAAAAGAACCAAAAACAATAAATCCGGTTCCATATTTGGTTTCAATGACATTAAAATCCAACTTATAAGACTCATCTTTTGTACACACATCCGGTTTCCCTGTAATATAAATAAAATAACCCATGGCCACTCCTTGTGTGCTTGCGTGTTTTAGTGCAAGAACGTTAATCAATATAGCAGTGCAGAGTTATGTAACGGTTTGTATACTTGATAAGTTACTAAACATTTACAGATAAAACTGATACTAGGGTGCTGGTTAATTTGAATTTTCATACACCTATTGTTGCCTCTAAATGGACTGAAGTGATAAAATACTGGTTTCAGTTTTAAACTGGAAACATAATAAACGTTTGAAATACCTACGGACTAATTAAAAAATAAACCTCAACAAAAAATACATTTGACGAGATACCATTTTTGAACAGTGTTTCAGTCCTTGCAAGAGATTATTTCACCAACATCCCAATGTACAACTTTACACATTACAGCAAGTTAACCAGTTACAACTTGTTGTCACATGTTTCTACTTACCGTTTTGTACCCTTTCCATAAATTCTCCAAAGGAAATTTTGTTTCAACAGTAGGAATTCCTTTTGATTCCCAAAAGCCATAGTTCCTGGTGAGATAGCTAGATAATAAGATATAAAAGAAACTAACTAACCATCTACAGACACTGATTTTTAGAACCAGAAGTGTATACACTAACCTTTACTTCGTAAACCTGCCGACATTTAAAATATATTACTCAGATATAACTTTGTTTTATTTTAATTTATAAAACTTTGTTTAAAACGATAGTATACAGCTGTTGAATTCACGCTTCAACATAAGTTATATAGAAACTGTTTATTCACCTATAAAGTCCGGTGATTACTGCAACAGCGCAAAGAAACCAAGGCAGGATGGATGGTAACGCAGGTAGATCCATAGTTAGACAGGTTTCTAATCAACAACATAAAGAGCAGACTGATAAAGAAACATACCTCGTGTACACGTATGTATAAACACATACATTCTATACCAGGATCTAAAGTCAAGATCAATGCGCATCGCCTAAGAAGTGATAACGTCACACAGGCGTTGATGAGCTCGTATATTATTGGTTCACACATGTTACTTTGTTTGTGATTTCGAAATATGGGATAATATATTTTTAGTTTTATTTAATAATTCCTCGTCAAGAGAAACTACAGAAGTGTGTGTGTTTTTCTCATAACAAAGCCACATCAGGGTATCTGCTGAGACCTTCGAAGGGAAACTAACCACTGATTTTAGCAGACTTACCGCTGTACTCGAGACTACTACATAAATGATTGATGGAACAAAGCCTATGAAGAACAATAGAAAGTGTGTATTATTATACGTATACACACAAACACACGCATGCAGATATAAACTGAATATTGGTTTGATTAGTTTTCAGTTTTGCGTAAAACTACACAAGACTTATTTGCTGTAGTCATTTGTAATTTAGTAGAAACATTAGCCAACTCTTAAACTATTGTTTTATCAACGAATATTGGGACTGCCCATCACGTTTCACACTAATAAAAGTGTGAACATGTACGGTGACGGAGATCCGAACCTATGACCTACAAGTTGCGAGTCGAGCTTCCTTTCAACCAAGCCACGCTAGGCCACCTAATTTAACGTTTCTTTAAAGACACTAGAACAAGTACATCTGGTACATTATCACAATGTGGTAATAAAACAGTTATATTATATTATAAGGCAGTTCGTCAATATTTATTTTTATATCAGTATTCCTTTATTATACATTCTCGTGTCTGAACGTAACGATAATATTTCTGTTAGTCATCATAAGGGTCTGGCATGGCCAAGCGCGTAAGGCGTGCGACTCGTAATTCAAGGGTCGCGAGTTCACGCCAAACATGCTCGCCTTCCCAGCCGTGGGGGCGTTATAAGTGTCCGTCAATCCCAGTATTCGTTGGTAAAAGAGTAGCCTAAGAGTTGGCGGTGGGTGGTGATGACTAGCTGCCTTCCCTCTAGTCTTACACTGCTAAATTAGGGACGGCTAGCCCAGATAGCCCTCGAGTAGCTTTGTGCAAAATTCCAAAACTATCTTCACTCCACGTAAAATTTACTTCGTGGTTCGGATGCTCGAAGACTACCATATACAAATTGTCACTATTCAAACCAAACTCTCACAAATAAGTCTACTTCTTTTAACTTGTTTCCGGTTTATTTCATTTCACACAGGATTCAAGAAGGTTTGTAAGAATTTAAACATATCTTTGATCTGTTGTCATAAAAGTTTATATTATTTTCTCTTCCTCAATATAAAAAAAACACACAAAAACCCATGTAATTTTTCTCACATTTATTCTGTAACTTGTTGTTGAAGAATTTTAGTTTTCTTCTTCGTATCCATAATTGTTGAGATTTCTAAGGTCCTCTTTGGAGTTTTGCAGCTTGTTGTCCATGGTCTCTAAAAGCAACTGCAGGAAGTCTATTCGCTTTGTCTGAAATCATCGGAAACCTTTCGTTATTGAAGAAAAACATGTGACATTAATAACTAATGTTGAATAAAAGAAAATTTTTGTTATTATTATTTTAAAACACATTATAATACTATTACACGCCCCTACAAACCAGATATTAAATATTAATTACCTCAGGACTGTGTTTACGTTGGTCAATTATCTTGGGAGTCAACTCCATAAAAAACTCCAGACCTGATGGGTCAATCACGGGAATTTTAAACAGTTTCATGATGCTAGGGAAGGCAACTTAAAGAAAAAAGGTAATTTTTAGAATGTTATTGTGTAACTTAGACAATATATTATTTTAATATATTTCAAAATATACATGAACTTTTTATAACAGTTCTATTTAACAATTAAAAATATTTCTCTAGTAGGTTTTGAGTATTACTTGGTAAGGATTTTGAATATCGAAGGGAGTGTTGCACATTTCAGAAAATTGCAAATTTCCGGAACACGATGAAATGTGTTGTTTGTTTTCAGGCCAGTAAATGTTAAATAGAAGTGGAAGACTAGAAGAAAGGCAGCTAATCATCACAACCCATCGCCAACTCTTGGGCTACTCTTTTACCAACGAATAATGGGATTGACCTTTCACATTATAATGGCTGCCAAGTCCAATAACTCACGGCATTTTTACATGCTATCCGTGCGACTTATGTGATTCTGATTGAGAAAGAGATCCTGTTTGAAAGCTATGCATAACACAAAGTTAATTCTTACTCAAACAACACCAACACGCAACTCACATGCAAGTAAAAGACACCATCTGTTGGCAGAACTAAAAGCTTTTTTGGCAAATTGAGTAAAAGCATTGTCAGGGTTTCTTAGAGCATTTGTTTTAGTTTCGAAAGCACAGCTGGCAATCACATCCATGGTGAATGCACCAAAATAACTGGATGAAAAAAAAAACACAAAAAACTTTAATTACTTGTGAATATAAACTTTTCAAGACAAATAAATGAAAAATGCTAATAAGCAAAACAAAAGAAGCTGTTGAAGCTGTGTTTACCCCAAAATTACCTTTCACAGCCGGTAAGATCAACATATGACGTAGTAATCAGTAATGTCTCTCATTTTTCTTCTATTAGAACTTTTGTCTGAAAGAACTAATCAAAACAATCATTAATTTGCAATTTAAAATACGAGGACTTTTCGAAAAACTCGGGATCCAACATAAAAATTATTTTCTATTTCATATATGATTAATTTTCAACATAACCTATTGAGTCTGTAGACTCGTACGAAAGATGCTTTAAGGTCTGTATGTCCTTTTGAAAGAATTTGTCGTCGACCCGTGATTTAACGTATCAGATCATTAATAATCTGAAATCTTTGGCATTTCAGACAGATTTTAACGTTACCAAAGAGTAAAATGTCACTTGAAGCTACATTCGGTGAGTAAAAGAATAGTGTACGATATGGAGCATTGTATTCATAAGATTGCTCTTTGTGGTATCGAAGAGAACAATGTTCTGACGGAACAGCACATTCTCCTCTTGGAAAACAACATTGTCCTAATGGAACATTACACCTATTTATCACCAATCGTCTTCTATTATTTTATTTCTCTTAATAGTTGTTGATTTACCATATACAATAATCTACTATGAAAGATTTAGACATCTCCAAATAATCAACTACTAAAACGTTTGACATCCCAAAGAATTGATTACATTACCTTCATTGCAGAGAAGGTAGATGAACTTGAAGGACTCCATTCCAAAATTTAAATTTTTCTATCTGGATTAAAGTATTGAACCCACGTTTAATCCACAGTTATAACACTAACGACAAAATGATGAAACGTTTTGAATAGAAATTGAATAGAAACAAAACATAATTTTTCAGTATAGTGAAAGTCTATCGTCGAAGTAAGGGAATTGGATATGCATATTACATAATTTTAATTAAACACAAACTTAACGTTTCGATTACCATTAATTGGGAAGAAAAGAGGTGATTGTTTTTTTTATTTGTGAAGTTAAATTATTAAGCACTGCATATTATTATGAATCTCAAACATGTGTTATAAATAACATGTCAAAAATTAATAGTGACTTGACGGTAGTTAGTGTTATGACAAACTCGTGTAGCTCAGAGGTGGCTGTGTTTTTTTAATTTTAAGATACTAAATTGTCACTTCTGAATTGTATGTCACAATTTCGGAGTTATGGTGTTTATACAGTTTACATGGAGACAAGTTATTACAGATTATATTGTGGTATTTGGATGTACATTAAGATGTTTAAACGTTGATCAACCATGTCACATCTTTAAACAAATGCCAAATGAGATGTATTCTACTACATTCGGTGCATACAAGTCCAAAAGAATTATGAGCTAAATGCTTTGTTATAGTTCAAAGTTACTTTCTTGTCATATATTTAATATTATGTGCAGGGTATCAAAACTAAAATTCTAGAATCCTATGCCTGTTTACTTTTAACTGAGCCGCAAGACTAGATCGGGTATTTAGAATTTACAAAACAGTAATATACCTTGTTCGTAATGGAAATGAAAAATAAAACATGAGGAACAATTCGTTTAAATTACTAGACGAAACATCTATACATTTCGGAATCTTGAAAGGTGTACTTAAAATTCTTCTCCTACATGCATTATGCAAAGCAATTAGAGAGGAGTATTAAGCTTAGGACATGACAGCCTTACTACTGAACGTATTATTGTGGAAACTTGTCTCCAAGGTTGCTATCGAGCGGTGTGGTTATTAGATAAAGCATCACAAGACTTGATGACCTGGTATGTTTGGTGATTTTCCAAAACTGTTTTCGTATAATATACACAATCATTTGTATGTTTAAATGTATACAAACAGAGTTAAATTTTGTGTTAAAAATGTGTACATTTTAACAATTATAACACATGAAGATAAATTACAAACATTACAAAATCTTCAGTAGATAGTTATCTCCGTCATCTTACCCATTACAGTCAACAGCTTTCCCATCTTCTGTAATCTTTAGAAAGATTCCAGCTAATGTGTCAGCACACTCAAGAACCTAACTTTGCATCTATAAAGAAACAAATACGGTAAAGATATGGTTGGTGGAAAAGTAATAGCGATGTTTTTTGGTTTCTTTTCACTTTGACAAAAACAAAAAATGTAAAAATTGTCATTAGAACAAATAATTTGTTTTAAAAAATCAAGACCATTATATTTTTATGGCCTTACCTTTCGACTAGTACTTCTAGCAATTAAAAAAGGTATTACCAGGTGGCGCTATAGCTTAATAGCCCTTTGTATCAGTTGTTTGAACTCTAGTCTTCAGTGTCAGGTCTAGGGATAAATTTCAATGCCAGGAAATATATAACAAAATAAAAATTGCTTCCTTTATTTGGCAGATGCCAAACGCATTTCCTGAGGGCAATGCTATAGAAATTTTGATATAATATGAAAGTAGTGCATAACAAATATGTTAGTTAAAATAAAATAAAGTTTGTTTGTTGCAAAGCACATACACACTAATTGGATCACCTGTCCTGTTCAAACCTTACAGATCGATCCTTTAACTCCATATTGAAATAATATTTTCCCTATTTTACCAGAAGTGTAACACAAGAGGGAAGACAGATAATCGTCATAACACACCGTCAACGCCTGGGTTACACTTTTACGAATAGTGGGATTGACTGGAACTTAATAACACCCTCATCACTGATAGAGCAAACATGTTTGAGGAAACAGGAATTCGAACTCCTGACACTTTGATCACGAGTCTGGTGCCTTAACCACCAAGTGGAGCTCATACTGAAAATAATTCTTTTGTGACGAACAACCAAAAATGAAATTGTCAGCAAGTGTCTTCTTCAGCGTGATCTCTCTCTTTTCTGTCTTTAATACAGACCAGAAGACTTGTGAAACAACGTCCTTTTCATAGGTGCTACTTCTACAAAATATTTCTCCAATACTTCCACCATAAGAGTCACGATGTACTAGACAGTTACTACCAATTTTGTCTTTGTTTATTCTTTATGAAGACTGGGCGTAAAATCAGTGGTAAAATAAAACACTTGTAATGATATAATGTAACACCTAAAACACTATCGGCTATGTTGATTGATGTCAAAACAAGACAAAATGCCTCTGTACTGGTATCGAAGCAGGTAAGCTGGTCCGAGTATCTCTAATAATAAAATAAATATTTCCCACTCTATAAGCTATAGCTGCGTTATAAGAAAGGCAGTCAATTCCTTAACGTAGATGATAAGTGCTTCTAAACGGCTGTCTTCCTTCTGGTGGGTAGGTCCAAAATAGGAACAGAGGTACCTAGTCTAAACAGTTTTTCCATAAATATAAGATACCATACCTTACGCATTTTCCCCGAAGTGAAAGCAGGTGTAACGATGGTTCGGACTCGCTTCCAGGAATTTGCTTTTAAAGCGAAAAGCATGTTGTCTGCTATCGAGTGTCCGAAGTGAAATTGCTATTCCAAAAAGACAAAAACAACACTGTGTATAGACAATATTGATATGGGTGTAAAAAGCACTTGAAAGTCCGTAAGTTATTAATATATATCATTTATGTTCTGCATTTTATTATAGTACTCACAACATCTGCTAGTTAACAAAGGCTAACAAAGTTCCAGCCACAATTCTAAATTAAAGATTGTTTTGTTAAGAACGATATCTGATGTAAACAAATCACAGTTGTCCACGGACAAGTTCTTCAATGCAACACCACACGAGTTTTGTGTCAGATAGTTGGTTAAATATGGTCATATAAACTGATATTCTAGTGGAGTAAGATGATCTACAGATATTTTGTCAATCTCTAATGTCCAAGACAGACTTTACGTTCCTTCGCAGAAGTTTGTAACTTTTCATAGCGAGAGATCATGGTTATCATAATTATTTCAAAGGACATAACGGGAAATGGAACATCGTTCTGAAAATGTACGACTGATTTTATTACATTGTTTGTACGTATCAGCTGACCCATTAATAACTTATAGGAAGAAAGCTGTATATATTAACTTGTCAAATAATGCAATGTTACCACAGAATTTATGTAACTAACATACATACAACAACTTAACTTTTGAAAACCGGAATACCATTAAAACGTTTTAAATTTTGTACGGTCTCTATTTCATTTCCTGACCAGCAGCGAAATAATATTTTCCTGTTTAACAGATGGCGTTAAATGCCCTCATTCTTTGCTATGCTTAAAAATTTTCACAGTAATCAATAGCAATCTTCAGTCAATTATGTATCTTAAAAATATTGTAAGTTTGCTTGTGTCATAATATGAAGTAAATGAAAAAGAGATTTACAATTGCTTAGGAACTGATTTCAAAAGTTTATAAAATTTGTAAAAACAGCAAAATTTATGAGTTCGTCTGTTACGGAATTTCTTATGAAAATTTGAAAAGTTAACTATGTAAAATATTCTTACTTTGTATTTATTCTTATTTTCACTAATTGGTTATTGCGATATCTTGCAATATATGTATGTGTGAAAAGAAATATTATAATTTTCACATTATTATTATAAACATGATTTGTTGTTTTGTAAGACGAATTATTTGTTTGTTTTATCTTCTTTCTACTTTTGTCAAGAACAAAAATTTGTTGTTTTGAATGTAAATCCAAATTATTCAGTGAATGTATCACTATAATATAATATTGTTATTAAAATCAGTATTGAATCGTGTGTATGTTTATACAAGATTGAAATAAAACTATGTGACTTACTCTTCGGTCTGTGAAAATGTGGAAATATTTTACTAACATGGTCTTCAGTAAATGTGGTTCTGCAAGAGATAGAACTGGTTGTGTTTCATCATAGAACCTGAAATGAAAAGTAAGATTCTTCTATTAAATAATACTAATGGATGATTATTAACCCTAAAACGAATTAAGATTGCATTTACAGGGCACTCACAAAAAGATTTGGTTTGTTTGGTGTCACAATGATGTCCAGCAAATAAATTTAAAATTATCCACAGGAACAGAAGATTCGGAAATATTATGTAGAAATGAAATTGAATGTTGACAGAGAAAGAAATGAAAAGGTAAAACAAACCAACCATGACTCAAGAAACGAAACTAAATCTCTTATTCCCTTTTTATTCTGTTTATGATTTACTTTTCAGTGCCCCCCAGTGGATCCGCGGTACGTCTGTGAACGTTAAAAACCGGGTTTCTCTACCCGTTGCAGAAAGAGTAGTCTGACCTCAAGAAAGTTGTCGGAACTGGGGAACTTCCTACCACTGGGCACGAGACAGACACAAAGAACATGATTTACGGTTCAAATTAAGATAAAAATGTTAAATTTGTTATCACAATACAATGCTGCATACGTCATCGATTGTTTCAAATAGCATTTAAAGAGGTAAAAACCACTTTGTATAATAAGGGCAGTGGAATAGTGAATTCAACAGGTCATTGGGGTCACCATGACACTACCAGTCGTTAAAGCATCAAATTACTTTAATAACCGACATTCTTTGTGAAGAATAATCATTTACTGTAATATTAATACTCCTTTAGACAATTATTATTTTTTTTTAAACTCCATTTAATGACATAATGTATAATAAGTCTTATTTCTGGGTTCACTAACCAGCTAGTTAATTAAACATGATGTCATGTGATAACATTTATGGATACATAAGTCGGAATAATTATTATATTATTCAGAAATTCTAGTAAGTGCTTACAGTAAAGACAGTTGTTTGGGACATTGTGTTATTGTAATTCATTGGTTGTCTACAAATGTAAATTTCACATGAAAAGGCCGAAAGGCTCCAGCAATACACGTTGGAACATCTTATATTAAAATAATTTTGGATACTTCGTTAAACAAACCAAGTTACAACAGCCAGAAGTTACAATGAAAGGAAATATATTATGTTTGTAGTTTATCAGAAAGCTACATGATTGCAATGCAAACGAGCCCAGTTAATTCGACCCAGGAACACATTTAATACATCTGTATTAACAAGCTTGGATAATTACGTCAATGACAAAGGTTTACAATGGGTTAACCAAAGATTCACAATGGGTTATCAGTGGTCTACCCACCAAGAGTGTTGAAACCCAGTTTCCTGTGTTCTAAGTCCAAAGTCGTACTGCTGCGTCACTTGGTAGTGGGGGTGAAAACCAATGTAAAGTGACAGTGTTTTCACTCGTGTATGCTCTGTGTTCGACCTATAGATATTTTTATCTTGTAATAACCTAATACTTCGATAGAGATAAGCCCTGAGCGAAAAGGCTACATTTTTTTTCTATCCAGAGTGTCAGTCAGATCATCAACTGCTTAAAACAATCGTATTGTATTTCTTTTATCTCGTTTTTTGTTAATGTGTGAATGGAAAATATCAGTTCTTTCATTGTTTAGGTGATCTTTTTAAGTTTTATTCAATAAAGTAGTTTTTCTTAGTAAAATAAAGAACTCAGGCTATTGTGTTTTGCAATTTGAAACAAGCATAAGTAATTTTGGTCATTCGGGCGTTTTGTACTAAATTTCAAGTCAATAAAATGGTTGTTGATATTTTAAACTTCAGTAGAAGTGTAATTTGTTTCTATTTAAAAATTTAACGTTCATTAACTTCGGCTCCACACCCATATATCTGTTGACTTACAATAGTGAAAACTATGTTAGGATACTCCTCAGAGCAGAGAACATATAGCCCATTGTATTGAAATCAGGCAGAACAAAATGATATTTTAAGTTGTTGTTATTTGTTTCTCTTTTTTATTGTTGTTTGGTGTACAGTTTCACAAGAGGCTATATGTGCTATGCTCACCTTAAATATGAAAACCCGGCTTTTAGTGTGGAAAAACCTCAACTTTATAGCTGGGCGACCGGTAGTGTTCATTAGAATATATAAAACTACACTGAAAATAGAATTACTACAAATAATGCATTAGGTATTCTCATTCCAGGATTTAAGAAATATTTTCAATATGAAAATATTCCATCCTTTGTTGTTGTTTTTGTTTTTTTGTAACAACTTTAATAGAAAATCACAACTCGCCATTTTCCAGAAAATGTAAATACAAAATAAACTTCATAAAGTAATGACTGAGTTTCAGTTTTCAATGTTATGGATACAAATCACAACCGTCCTTTCACTAAGGTGAGAGACAAGAGTTCCAGTTTATCTTAAGTTTGGTTATTACCTCAGACAGACTATTATTTTTCTATGTATTTAGAATGATATCTGATCAATTACCCATGGTTTTCGTAATGAAATGAACTTAACCAAACACGAAAGTGACAATAATTGTTTACATAATATTGTAAATTGGTATACGATTACAGTACGCCGTATATCAACTAAATAATGATTTTCAAAAACAACCAAACAAGCACCAAACGAATTGACTTGTAGGTGCAAGTTTGTTTGAAAACGTTGCGAAACGTTGTTCTTTCAACAAGAGCGACTTCTGTAGATTAGTTAACCAGGACTTTCTTATCAAGTGTAACTCCAAACTAAGCCTTTGCTGCCCATTCCAACTTTATCTATTCACCATGCCCTGTGAAAGAATTATAGACTTACACTTTCGTGTTTCTTTTAGAGGATATACATGAATTTTGATTATAATGCAAAAGACAACTTCGAACAAGTCGAACAAGTGCAGTCCATGACACTATTATAAAATCTCGGGAATAATGAGACCCAGGAAACACACCTGTAACCTTCCTCAGAAGTAACAGCAGTGTAACAAAATCACTTAGTTCATATTTGTGATGTATAGAAAGTCTTGTGTTTCCCAAGTAACATTTCAGGAACGTTTAACTTACTGTGTTTTGCATAAAAGCCAATGCTGTTTTGAAAACATTTATGGGCAATTTCAATGTCTCAGTATTATTCATTATTTTAGCTCTTTTTGATAGAATGACTAAGGTGTAACCTAGGACGAGAGTGGGTGACCGTGTGTGTTTTCTTATAGCAAAGCACATCGTGCTATCTGCTGAATCCATTGAGGAGAATCGAACTCAGCAAACCTTCGTCCAAAATTTGATGAAGATCCATAAACGGTAAGTGAAGTGGTGAGGCAAAAATCCCGCAAAAACATAAATGAAACCGAGGAATGAAAAACATGAAGACTTGTGTGTATTTCAACCTGCATTTAATGATCCTCCACGTCAATTTTAGTGAAGATCCATCCACTCTCTGCAAAGTATTTACATGGGCATACAACAGACATAAGTATTATATTTACATAGATGGGGCTAGTGCATTAGATCCGCGTGTGTCGCATTTATGACGTCATATCTGCACAATGAAAATTGAAAAAACATAAAGTTCCCCGTAATAAGAACCAGAGGAGAAATGGAAAATTCGTGACCCATACTGCGAATCTACATACACACAGAATAAAAATTCGTGAAGTGTAAATTTGCACATAGAGTATTAAAAAGAAATCTCTCGTATAACATAAGGAAGATTTATATTATAGTAGGATTACTAATATATATACTTATCCGTACAGTCGTCCATATTTCACACAATTATCTTGTTCCAAAATATGGAGTGGCTAGAAAAACAAGATAGATCCCCATCACATCTTGTATCTCCCTTTACTGGGTAACCTATTAATACAAATAAAGTAACCCCTGGCAACATCTAGAGACTGGTTTTAAAACTAGAAGTTTATACACCAACTATATGTTAGTAATACTGCCGACATGCAAAATATATTACTGAAGAAACAGTGTGTTTTATTTTAATTTATAAAACTGTTTGAAACGATGGTATAAATCTGTTAAATTCACGTTTTAATATAAGTTATATAGAAACTTTTTATTCACCTGTAAAGTCCGATGATTACTGCAACAGCGCAAAGAAACCAAGGGAGGATGGATGGTAATGTAGGAAGATCCATAGTTAAACAACTTCTTAATGAACAACATAAAGAGCACACTGATAGAAAAACAAATATATATATATAACACCTGCTACACTGGGATCAAAAGTGAATGACAATGTGCATCACCTAAGAAGTGATAACGTTACACAGGCTCTGGTATGATCGTATATTATTGATCTGTACTGATTTAGTTGTTTGTGATTTCTAAGTAAGCAATAACATATTTTTAGTTTTATTTAATAATTCAAAGTGGAAAGAAACTAGAGGAGTGACTGATGGAAGAAATTATGAAGGACAATGATAATTATGTTATTATATAAATATATATACACACACCAATGATAATTATGTTATTATACCTATATATATACACACAACAATGATAATTATGTTATTATACCTATATACATACACACAACAATGATAATTATGTTATTATACTTATATATATACACACAACAATGATAATTATGTTATTATACCTATATATATATAGACAACAATGATAATTATGTTATTATACCTATATATATACACACAACAATGATAATTATGTTATTATACCTATATATATACACACAACAATGATAATTATGTTGATATACCTATATATATACACACAACAATGATAATTATGTTATTATACCTATATATATATACACAACAATGATAATTATGTTATTATATGTATATATATATATACACACAACAATGATAATTATGTTATTATACCTATATATATACACACAACAATGATAATTATGTTATTATACCTATATATATACACACAACAATGATAATTATGTTATTATATGTATATATATATACACACAACAATGATAATTATGTTATTATACCTATATTTATACACACAACAATGATAATTATGTTATTATACCTATATATATACACACAACAATGATAATTATGTTATTATACCTATATATATACACACAACAATGATAATTATGTTATTATATATATATATATATACACAACAATGATAATTATGTCATTATACCTATATATACACACAACAATGATAATTATGTTATTATACCTATATATATACACACAACAATGATAATTATGTTATTATACCTATATATACACACACAACAATGATAATTATGTTATTATATATATATATATACACAACAATGATAATTATGTTATTATACCTATATATATACACACAACAATGATAATTATGTTATTATACCTATATATATACACACAACAATGATAATTATGTTATTATACCTATATATATATAGACAACAATGATAATTATGTTATTATACCTATATATATACACACAACAATGATAATTATGTTATTATACCTATATATATACACACAACAATGATAATTATGTTGATATACCTATATATATACACACAACAATGATAATTATGTTATTATACCTATATATATATACACAACAATGATAATTATGTTATTATATGTATATATATATATACACACAACAATGATAATTATGTTATTATACCTATATATATATACACACAACAATGATAATTATGTTATTATACCTATATATATACACACAACAATGATAATTATGTTATTATATGTATATATATACACACAACAATGATAATTATGTTATTATACCTATATTTATACACACAACAATGATAATTATGTTATTATACCTATATATATACACACAACAATGATAATTATGTTATTATACCTATATATATACACACAACAATGATAATTATGTTATTATATATATATATATATACACAACAATGATAATTATGTCATTATACCTATATATACACAACAATGATAATTATGTTATTATACCTATATATATACACACAACAATGATAATTATGTTATTATACCTATATATACACACACAACAATGATAATTATGTTATTATATATATATATACACACAACAATGATAATTATGTTATTATACCTATATATATACACACAACAATGATAATTATGTTATTATACCTATATATAGACACACAACAATGATAATTATGTTATTATACCGATATCTATACACACAACAATGATAATTATGTTATTATACCTATATATATACACACAACAATGATAATTATGTTATTATACCTATATATATACACACAGCAATGATAATTATGTTATTATACCTATATATATACACACAACAATGATAATTATGTTATTATATATATATATACATACAACAATAATAATTATGTTATTATACCTATATATATACACAACAATGATAATTATGTTATTATACCTATATATATACACACAACAATGATAATTATGTTATTATACCTATATATATATACACAACAATGATAATTATGTTATTATACCTATATATACACACACAACAATGATAATTATGTTATTATATATATATATACACAACAATGATAATTATGTTATTATACCTATATATATATACACACAACAATGATAATTATGTTATTATACCTATATATATACACACAACAATGATAATTATGTTATTATACCTATATATATACACACAACAATGATAATTATGTTATTATACCTATATATATACACACAACAATGATAATTATGTTATTATACCTATATATGCACACACAACAATGATAATTATGTTATTATAACTATATATATACACACAACAATGATAATTATGTTATTATACCTATATATACACACACAACAATGATAATTATGTTATTATACTTATATATATACACAACAATGATAATTATGTTATTATACCGATATCTATACACACAACAATGATAATTATGTTATTATACCTATATATATATACACAACAATGATAATTATGTTATTATACCGATATCTATACACACAACAATGATAATTATGTTATTATACCTATATATATACACACAACAATGATAATTATGTTATTATACCTATATATACACACACAACAATGATAATTATGTTATTATATATATATATATATACACACAACAATGATAATTATGTTATTATATATATATATATACACACAACAATGATAATTATGTTATTATATATATATATATACACACAACAATGATAATTATGTTATTATATGTATTTATACATATATATATATATACACACACAAATATTTTATGTCGAATATCTACGCTAGTAATATGTAATTTAGTAGCAACACACTAGTGTGAAGATATCTAGCTGCCAACTTTTCAACTATTATTTTATCTATGAATAGTGGGACTCACCTTCACGTTACAACAGCCAAAGTTCTGAAAGTGCGAACATGTTCGGTTACGGAGATTCGAACCCTTGACTTATAGGTTGCGAGGCTAGCGTCCGAACCACCAAGTTAAGCCATGTCGCGAAATTTATTATTTCTTTAAAGACATTGTAAAAAGTACTTTTAATACAAAAACACACTGTTATAATAAATCACTGATATTACAGGCTTCACGTTAATATTTACCTTTATATCATGTCCCCATTGTTATACATTCTCGTGCCTAAATGGTTACGATAATACTCATGTTACTTACGAAATCTGTTCTCGTATTGCTGCAGGTGTGATTATGGAAAGAAAATATGTGAATGAATGAAAAACTGAACAAAAATCGATGGACCCATATAAGGAAAAAATTTGTGAGAGATCCCTTGCCCAGTGGCACAATAGTATTTCAGTTAACTTACAACACTAGAAACCTGGTTTAGATACCCGTGGAGCGAAGAGCACAGACAACCAGTTGTGTAAAGAACATACTCTTCCCAATACTCATAACATCAAACAAACTAAACCCTTATGTCAACACCAGTTTTAAATAATTTTGTCTATTTTCCTTTTACCTATGTACTTTATGTAAGTCAAAAAGAACAAAGGTCTTAAAACAGAAGTACCTCACATGTGACATTAATCAACTTTTTGATTGTTTGTTTGTTTGTTTTTTGAATTTCGTACAAAGCTTCTCGAGGACTATCTGTGCTAGCCGTCACTAATTTTGTAGCACTGTGTAATTTTGTGGTCATCACCACCCACCGTCAACTCTTGGGCTACTCTTTTACCAACGAACAGTGGGATTGACCGTGAACATTATAACGCCGCCACGGCTGAAAGGAAGAGCATGTTTGGGGGATGCAAACCCCCAACGGTTTGATTACGAGTCGCACGTCTTAACAATTTGAATTCTCAGATTTCAAGTTCTTATTTTGTAAATCGATAATAATTCTATTAAGAAGCTAAAATTATTTGTATAATATAAAACAGAATGTACTGGTTTTAATTAAATCAGTTTTCATTTAGATTTATAAAAAATCGTAATTTTTGAGAACGCTAAATACTTCTAGTAGATCATTGTTTCATTTTTTAGCCTCTTCATATTGTGGAACAAGAGAATTAAATGAAATATGGACGACTACACGAGTAAGTTTTCATATCACTTACTATACTATAACGGAACTCCTGCTTGTATGATATTCGATAAAAAACATTATTACGCGACATACAATGTTTATTCCATGTGCCTGAATATTTGCTATAAGGGTCACGATTTTCCCTATTTGCCTCCTTTTCCCATCAGAGATAACTTTATTTGTCTCCATTCTTAAGATGCATATATGACATCATGAGTACGTCACAATAGGATCTAATGCACTAGCGCTGTATATATAAATATAATAGTGCTGTCTATTGTACGTACATGTAAATATTTCGAATGGTGTTCATAGCTCTTCATCAACTTGGTGTGGAGACTCGTTATATTCTTGGAAAAATACTCACACATTTGAAATTTTTCTTTTGTCTGTTTTTATGTGATTTTGTACAACTACTTCGAACCTTTTGATGGATCTTCACCAAATTTTGCATAAAGGTTTGATTTGTCCATAGACTATGTATATACATATATAATGCAGAAACGTTGTCGTAGGTTAAGGACTGGAATTTTAACTGGATTAAACTGTTCTAATACCTGTATGGTCGAGCAACACGAGACATACGAAGCTGTCAACTCTATGAAATACTTGGATGCAGTTGTATGTGAAAGTATTCGAAGCTGTCCTCTTGCAACACTGTAAGTGACTGTTAATATCGTAATAGATATTCTATGGATATTTGATATAACACGAGACGTTAGTATTTTTTAGTTGTACACAGAGCTTTCAGAAATAAAACGAAACTCGAAGATATGGAAGTGGATTATTGCATTTTAATAAATAGTCTACTTTTACCTTCAGAAGAATAACTAAATATTTATCAATAAACCTCTCTTTCAATTGTTTATCTATTTCTTATCCTGACATTCTATAATATTTACCTTAACATTTTCAAATTTTATGAAGTATCAGTTGTCAAATTATATTTAAAACTAGTACAGTTACTGATCTTTGCCAGGTTTTGTTTCGTTTTTGAAATTCACTCGAAGCTACAACAAGGATATCTGCGCTAGCCTTTTATATTTTTACAGAGTAAGACTAGAGGGAAGACAGGTAGTCACCACCATTACCGCCAACTCTTCCGCTGCTGTTTTAACAACGAATAGTAGGAGTGACCGTCACATTATAACAACTCGACTACTGAAAGGAGGAGCATTATTGGTGCGAGCGGAATTCGATCCCCGATCCTTACATTACGAGTCGAGTGCCTTAATCACCTGACTATAATAGCCCGTCTTTGCTAAGCTTGTAGAGAAACTCTTCGAATTTACTACCGTGCACCATATAAGCTAATATTAGATTACATGGAAGATAACGGTACAATGTCAATTTTTTCAAACTAAGTTATGAAACTTTACAAAAACTAACGGAACTCAGTCCAGATTTCCATGAAAAAAGAATTAACATAAAAAGCGAAGATCCGCTCCATCTGGTGTTCCAAAGATGAACTA
Source organism: Tachypleus tridentatus (assembly GCF_004210375.1). Lineage (NCBI taxonomy): Eukaryota > Metazoa > Arthropoda > Merostomata > Xiphosura > Limulidae > Tachypleus > Tachypleus tridentatus. Next base: position 26,681,174 of record NC_134827.1, read on the forward strand.
ATACTGATTTTCAATGAGTTCTGACAGGAATGACTTCTGTTAAATATCGTTTATATTTGTTTCCATTCTAATTTTCTGGACTTTACTACACAATGATTTAATTCAACCTATAAAAACACCATTTCCAGTTAAAATACATTTGATTTTAGTTTTAAATTAGGTTTAATTGTTTTATTCTCTTCAACAAATTATATCTTTCTGTAACATCAGTCCAAGTGACTTGCCTCAAAAACAAATACAAAAGACAAGCATTAAGTCATAATAATTTATCTGTATATTTTAATTATTCTGACCTCATTTTACATGTTGGCTTAACATTAGGTTCAAATTATGTTCATGTGGGATGAGCTGCCTTCTATGAATTAAAACAAAACGTCAAAAAATATATTGGATATTTTTATTAGGTCAAATACAAGTTTTAAAGACCATTCATTGTTTAGTTGTTATGTATTACAATTTCAAATAGCCTGATTTTACAACTTTAGTGAATAGCCTAGAATTTCGCAATGCATATTTAATAGTATGAGTTAAATTCATTTTTAAATATAAATTTAACTTTAACAAATATTATAATATTATTATAATATTAAAATAAATACACAGTGTTTAATGTGATTTGATTGGTAACATCTTAATATTTATAAAGTAAATTACTAGTTCTTATTGTTCAAGTATAACATGGAGCTCATTTAATTATTTTTACAGTGGGTAAAGATGTGCTGTGGAAGATTATACGTTTGATGATATAGGGCTGACTATACCTAAAGACACACCAGTGAAGTTCCCAATATACGCCATGCACTATGACCCCAAAAAATTTCCAGACCCGGAGAAATTTGATCCAGACAGGCAACGGCATATTTTATTTTACACAGAAAGATAACAGTTGCACAAACGTGCCAAGGCTGTTTTTTTTATATATTCCAAACAAGTATGAGTTAGTTTTATCCGAACTGGATGGGCAACAGCTATTTTATTTTGCTCTCTAGAAGTGAGAGATTTTGTTGTTTAGGAAAAGTAATATGTCTTTTCAAGTGGTTCCGAGAAGTTACTGTTGGTTTCATGTGATACAGTCAGGTAACAGGTGATTGTCATTTAATAACTTGCTGGTGTGACTTTACTTTTTTAGTTAGTTGTTCTTAATAATTACGTGGTTATTTAAAAAAAGTCTTACCTTAGATCTCCAATTAAAATTAAAGTATCTGTTAAATACAAGAGTTACCACTTAAGATAAAGACCAAAGTCCATTACAGACAACATTCTTATGTCTGACGTTGTAAGTCAGAACATTATATAAAGTGTGTAAACATGGACGTTTTGTTTATTGTTTCTTACCTTTATTAAAACATATTTATTTCACTATAAAGTCATAAACTTGTCAAATGTAATATAATTATATGTGTTGGAAATACTGGTTGAATCTGACTATTAATGTGTGTTAACAATACTTATGGAACCTCACTATTAATGTGTGTGTTAAGAATACTTGAGTTTCAATCTTGTTGAGTGCCAGGTTTATTCTAAATTTTTCAATTTTGTTGTTATTTTGATATCTACAATTGTAACACAGCTAACTCCAAACAGAGATAATTTTCATATCTTTAACTACGTGTACATATTTCTTTGGTGAGATATGTACACATTTTAGACACCTGGACACTAATTTACAGATTTTGTTTTTTACATTAACCTTGTGAACAAAATCATTTACGCTTATTTCAATTCTTTTCTTCACAATCGAGGTACTAGGCCAGGCTGATTGTATCTTCCACAAAATAATTTAGAATAAATATTACGTGAAGAAAATAAATGGTTAAACATTTGAATTACATGTTTAAAAAATTCATTTCGTAATTTGTCCATTACTATTATTAATATTTTGTTTTAGGAAATTTCAAATATTGAAAGTCGAAATAAACTTCTTGTACATACAGATTTCTTCCTGAGAACAAATCCAACATTATACCATACACTTACATGCCATTCGGGGCTGGTCCCAGGAACTGTATAGGAATGCGATTCGCTCTAATGGAAATAAAATTATGTTTGGTCCACAACCTACGTCATTTGCGTTTTGTACCTTGTTTTGAAACTAAGGTAAAGACGAGTTTTCTTTATTTTACATAAAACGATCCTTTATTTTTGTAGATTGAGAAATTAAGAAAGTAGCTATATGTAAATAAATAATGACTAAAAGTTCTTATTGTTTCTTAGAGATACTTTATATCAATTTAGAACACTGTTACTTTAGTTACTGAAAGTTGCAATTATTTTTTACAGATGTTTTATATCAATTTGAAACACTATACTTAAGTGATTAAAAGTTTTTTTAACAATAAATTTTCCGCGCTGTGCTTTATTTTCAGTCTTTGGGTTTGATAGTTTATTTACAAAGAGATCGAGATATTATCTGAAAATAACAACATTTCCAAACTTCATTACTTTCAGTTTAACTTAGTTTCATAACTTAAAATCACTTAGCACTAGTTGATAATCCTACAACTTTGAAAATTAACAGTTTTTACAGCATTATTCTTTGTCACGTGCAGTTCATTTGATTTACGATTGACAGTAAATTGTCAGAATCCAGAAAATCCTTTAGATAATCAAATCTTAATTATTCTTATATTTATTATGTGTTAATTTGTTGTTTTTTTTGGATTTCTACAAGTGATATTACTTAAAGTAGCATCATAAATGTTAAATTTATTTTAAATACTATTACCATAACGAATATTGAAATTTATATATTCTTACAGACTGTTTTCTGATATCTTTTTATGATATGAGAACCTGTAAGTTCTTTTATGAAGTTTCATCTAAATTGATCCTCTCTAGGTCAACTTTGTAGACAGTACGAACTGTGTTTCTCAACTGAATGGTGTATTCTGTGTGGGTCTACTTAGATCTGTATTGTTTCTGGGATTGCGTGGACCAGTTCTCTGAATAGAATTAATGAATTTCTACTCTCTGTGAAATTAATTGGGTGTGTACTCTGTATTCACTTACCGACTTCGGTACTCTCTATTTGTCTATTTAGGTCTATACTCTGTATTTGGCTGTTTAGGTATATACACAGTATAGGATGTTATTATAAATGACAAGTGGAGGAGATAATGTATGGTAATGTTTATAGTAACAAGTGATAAACTAACGTTTATGTATTTGTAACAAACACTATGTTGATAGTTTTCTGAATAAACTCTTCCTAGATGATGATAAAAAGTTTCTCCAAATTATGATTTATTATCTTACATAAAACTTATAATTAATACAGATTCTGTGCCATTGTAGTTTGTCAGTTCACTTCTTGTAATCAAGAAATTTTGAAAATTACTGGAAAACCTGTCGAAGTTAGACATGAATATACAACGTTTTCACTCAGTTTACATTTTTAGCTAACCACACAAAACGAACACTTGGCGACTCAGATATGTTCTTTCTAAAAGTTAAAACTAAATGTCATTTTAAACAATGTTGATACTGTGAGTGTTCAACCAGCTTTTAAAAGTATTAGTTGTCCAACCATGTTTTGTACTAGTTAATAGGATATTCATGCCACGGTAAAATATTGAATTTGCAAACAAAGTTTTATGAAACTACACAGTAAAACTGTTCAAGACTCAAATAAAATCAAAACATGAACAAACAGTCTTTACTGAAGTAGTATTGAAGCTACTTATCGTACGATTTAGTTATATATTTAATTTTAGTTTATTATTCTGTATATCTAAAAGTTATTAACTTCTGGTCAAACTTTGGTAATGGTTTCTTACTTGACCTCATACATAAACAATAACTTTTGTTGTAGTGCTTTAGCGGAGATATTTATGGCATTTCATTTGTTAAAAACATTTTTATGGAGGGGTTTTGAAAGGTTTGTTTGTAAACAGTAGCATCATGTTTGATAATTAATATTACATTAGTTTTTGAAGATAACGGATGTTTGTTTTGTATTACATAAATAATGTATAAACAGTTGTTTCTTTATTATCATTTTTATTCATACTATTGGTTAAATGTTTAACATAGCGAATTTTATTACCTTTTTGCTGTACTTTTATTATAGGGATTATTTTGTACTGTTAGCCTTCGGTGTATGGATTTAGAATTAACCTAAATTATCTGAACAAAATATCGTTTAACGGAATGGTACCAAACTGATAAAGTAATAGACTATAACCTTTAGAAAAAAGATAGTAAAAGATATACATTTAATTAACTTTTCTCATTACCAAGTTAAGGTTCTGTCTTTTCCTAAGTAGGTAGCGTGCTCTGATCAGAAACCAATATAGACAGTATAGAAACATGTAATATTTACAGCATTCTAGTAGTCTTTATTTCTAATGCTTCTTCACAATTAATCTTTATACACCAGGTTTCGAAATCTTATTTTAACATTGGTGTCTGATTTGAACCCATTTGATAAAATTTGCGCTCTGTAGCTAAAAATAAGGAATAAGAAATGATCACGAGATCAGTTGGGCTACAAATAATATCAGATTGAATTTAATCACGTTGTAGTATGGTGTTCACAAAACAAAATATAAATAAAACATGGATCCAACCTGACTAAAGTGTGATCTTCTCAGATTATCCAGAAGTTGGGTGGTTACGTTCTTGAAAGAATTGGATTGTAACCAAATACACGATCAAGGTTTTATATAAAACTGTAAAAAAATGCAAAGAATTTGATAAATAGATATCTATATCTTAACTGTAAATAGAGAACAAGGAAACTCAGCACTTTATTCAATAATAAAAGTTCTGATCCGTGTAACAGTTAAATCCGAGGTGTTCTCCCGGATGCCCTCATCAACAACTCAATGTCCTTTATTAACTAATGAGCCCAAGACTGAAGAACAGAAAAATCTAAATGTAGTAGAAACTGGGTGGATGGAAAGAAGCAAAGGGTTGTTATTTATGTGGTTCACACAAATTTGATTAATGTCACAAGTGAGGTACTTCAGTTTTAATACCTTTGTTCTTTTTGATTTACATAAAGCACATAGGTGAAGGTAAGGTAAACAAAATTATTTAAAACTGGTGATAATATTACAGCATAGTCTGTTAGTTGTGATGAGTATTGGGAAGAGGATGTTCTTTTACACATGGATTTAGTTTATTTGGTGAGTTGAGAAAATAAACAGGTGGATTTTTGTATTAAAATACATACAAGGTGATGTATGCCAGAAAACTCTAAAATCTACAACATCAACAGGATGGAGCTCACATTTTAAATATCCATTATGTAATTAATATTATTATTTTTTAAATTTTCGTACTCCAGTAATCTATGAGCCTATATTTCAAAGGAGTTTCTGTCATTAAAATAGTCTAAACTTAACCACATTTCAATTATACCGCTATACAGTGTACCCAAATCTTCACTCTTATACCTCAATGAACAATTTATTCGACCATTAAGGTACGTATTATATTATTATTAATACTGTCTATGAATTACATTGTCACCTTCAAACCAGTTATTCTTTCAATAAGTTTCCGTGAAAATTTTTCAATTTTAGCATCTATATTTCTTTTAAAATTCTCTCTTTTGGAAAACGGGCCTGGCATGGCCGAGCGCGTAAGGCGTGCGACTCGTAATCCGAGGGTCGCGGGTTCGCGCCCGCGTCGCGCTAAACATGCTCGCCCTCCCAGCCGTGGGGGCGTATAATGTGACGGTCAATCCCACTATTCGTTGGTAAAAGAGTAGCCCAAGAGTTGGCGGTGGGTGGTGATGACTAGCTGCCTTCCCTCTAGTCTTACACTGCTAAATTAGGGACGGCTAGCACAGATAGCCCTCGAGTAGCTTTGTGCGAAATTCCAAAACAAACAAACAAATCTTTTGGAAAACAACGGTGCCATATCTTAACTTGATAGACATTTAATGTAAAAAAGGATATTTAATTCGAGAAGACCGAATATCCTAATTTTATTGGAATGGTACCGATACAGTTAAAATTTATTATTCAATAATTACTAAAGATAATAACGAAATGTTAAATTAAATGTTTAAGTTCAGATTCTATTATTTCCGCGCGTTGGAATAAAGCGCGTCCTCTACTAATACGTATCGTTTTGCCAAATTGTAAATAATAATAATAAAACACAAAATAATTAACTCCATCAATTGCAATAATCCCTTAAGACAGAATTTTTTAAGCATTATGATGTGCAATACAGAAAATAAATTTTTCGTTAAAAATACATCATAATCCTTTTAAAATAACTGATTTAGACAAACTTATCTGTAATATAAACAAAAATAGCTTCATGGTTGGCAAAGCTTTTCAGCCATTCGTCGTTTGGGGTCTGTTATAGCTTGGTCGTTGAGGCTCGATGTTATGTTAAGTTACGTTATTTTGAATCTCGCGCAAAGCAACTCAATGGCTATCTGCGCTAGCCGTCCTTAAGTTAGCAGTGTAAGACTAGATGGAAGGCAGCTAGTCATCACTATCCACCGCCAACTCTTGAGCAACTCTTTTACCAACGAATAGTGGGATTGACCGTCACATTATAACGCCCCCACGGCTGAAAGGGCGAGCATGTTTGGTGCGACCAGGATTCGAACCCTTGGATTACGAGTCGAACACCTTAACCCACCTGGCCATGCCGGGCCCGTTGAGGCTCTATCACCATTCGTTGGTAAAAGAATAGTCCAAGAGTTGGCGGTGATTGGTGATGACTAGCTGTCTTATACTTCTAAAATAAGGACGGCTAACGCAGATAGCCCTCGAGTAGCTTTGCGCGAAATTCAGAACAAAACATAAACCTTCCAAAAACTCGAATTTAAGCAAACGAGTCACACACAAAAAAAATTCAAAGCTTGAAAGATATTAAAGTCCGTATTGATTGTTAAAGACAATACTGAGTGAATGATAAGTAGTGAGCAGACACAATCTTAGAACTTGTCTCATATATTAGTTTAATAAGGTTTCATCACAGGTACTGTTTGCTGCACAATAGGTTGTCTGTGCTCTTCCCACCACGGGTATCTAAACCCGGTTTGTAGTGTTGTAAGGTTACAGGAATACTATTGTGCCACCGGGGAAGGGATCTGTTACAAATGTTTTCCTTATACGAGTGCATCGATTTTTGTTCAGTTCTGTTTTTTGATCCATTCACATATATTTTTCTTTCCATAATCAGACCCACAGCAATGCGAGAGTAGATTTTATGATAAGTAACATGAATATTATCGTAACCATTTAGGCACGAGTATGTATAACAATGGGGACATGATACAAAGTAAATGCTGACGTGAAGCCTTTAATATCAGTGATTTATTATCACATTGTGATTTTGTGCAAGAAGTACTTTTTCCAGTGTCTTTAAAGAAATATTAAATTTCGCGACATGGCTTGACTTGGTGGTTAGGACGCTAGCCTCGCAACCTGTAAGTCAAGGGTTCGAATCTCCGTAACCAAACATGTTCGCACTTTCAGAAGTAGAGGTGTTGAAACGTAAAGGTCAGTCCCTCTATTCGTAGATAAAATAAGAGTTGAAAAGATGGCAGCTAGATGTCTTCACTCTAATCTGTTGCTTCTAAATTACATATAACTAGCGCAAATATCCTTTGTGTAGTTTTACGCAAATTTGAAAATTAATGAAACCAACATTCAGTTTATATATTGAGTTATATATATATACGTATAGTAACATAATTTTTTCTTTCATCGGTCACTCCTCTAGTTTCGTTTCACCCCGAATTATTAAAAAAAACTAAAAATATGTTATCGCTAACTTAGAAATAACAAACAACTAAATCAGTACAGATCAATAATATACGAACCCAACAACGCCTGTGTAACCTTATCACCTCAATGGTGATGCGCAATGTCCTTGACTTTTAATCCTAGTATAGCACGTGTGAGTATATATATATTTGTACAGAAGACGTGTTTTCAATCAGTGTGCTCTTTATGTTCTTGATTAGGAAGTTGTTTAACTATGGATCTTCCTGCATTACCATCCATCCTCCCTTGGTTTTTTTACGCTGTTGCGGTGATTATCGGACTTTACAGGTGAATAAACAGTTTCTATGTAACTTTTGTTGAAGCCTGAATTCAACAGCTTTATACTATCGTTTTAAACAGTTTTATAAATTAAAATAGAATAAATTGTTTCGCTAAAAAATAAAATGTAGTTAATATTACAAACATAGAATTGATGTATAAACTTCTAGTTCTAAAAACCAGTATCTGTAGATGGTTAGTTAGTTTCTTTTATATCTTATTATCCAGCTATCTCACCAGGAACTATGGCTTTTGGGAATCAAAAGGAATTCCTACGGTTAAAACAAAATTTCCTTTGGAGAATTTATGGAAAGGGTACAAAATGGTAAGTAGAAATATGTAACAAAAATTGTATGCAGATTAGAAGTTGCCAGGGGGTTACCCGATAAAGGGAGATAAAAGATGTGATGGGGAACTACCAATAGATTACTGAAACCAAATCTGGTACCGAATTTAATGTTTCTGGCTCTTTTACACTACAATGTTTTCAATTGTAACGGCAAGTGTAATGCAATATTGCTATTGTAGAATAGAGATAACAATAAAAAATGAAATTAAACTTTCTGGTGAGGAAGTTTATAAAAGGTCAAACGTATTATTCAGTTACACACGAGTGGCCGAAATGTTGGCAGTCAGTGTTGTTGTCTGGGTTCCTTTATAACAATAAAAATTTTTGTGAAACTTCTACATTTTACACACGATGGCTTTGTGCAATTGTATCTGTTCAAACTAAAGTACTTCAAACTAAAGTACTTTTGATTAAGATTTATGAAAATTATTTATTTTTCTGAACGCTGAAAACTTTAAGTAGAACATTATATCACTTTTGTTTTTCTAGCCACTCCATATTGCGGAACAGGATAATTATGTGAAATATGGACGATTATACGGGTAAGTATTTATATTAGTAATCATACTATAATATAAATCTTGTTTATGTTATACGGAATTTTTTTGTTTTATTTCGTGATGTGCAAATTTATACTTCATGAATTTTTATTTTGTATGTATGTAGATCTACAATTTGGGTCACGAATTTTCCATTTCGCCTCTGCTTCCCATTACGGATAACTTTATAGTTTTCAATTCTCAGTGTGCATATATGACGTCATGAATAAGTCACACGCGGATCTAATGCACAAGCCCCATCTATGTAAATATAATAGTATTGACTGTTGTATACCATGCAAATACTTCGCAGAGAGTGGATGGATCTTCACTAAAATTACTGTGGAGGATCATTAAATGCAGGGTGAAACACACACAAGTCTTGCACCGTTACTTCACTTACTCTTAATGGATCTTCATCACATTTTTAATGAAGGGTTGCTGGGTCCATGAGGAGATACATGTTTCCCACTAGTACAGCGGTGAGTCCACGGATTTATAAAACAGGTGTTCATGTATTAGTTGGATCTCTTCACCAACCTTCGTGGCTCTTTCATTTTTCTTCATATTCTTGTTAATTACCACGTACGTCATCTCTACCATCCGCTAGTTAGCCAATAGCCCCGCCCTCTCCAAATTAGAATAAAACGAGAGGATATACGAGTATTTATTACCATGATATTACAATGTAACATAAAAACGAGCTCCGTAGCAACATCTAAATTTAACGATGTAACTGAGAAATAAAACGAAAGAAACAACAACAATGGAAAACATAAATCTGTGGTAAAATATATACATGTTGTTATTTGTTGCATGGTTGTAGTCTTCTTGGTCTGGGATCTGAAATGGAAATGTTTATAAATGTTAAGTGGTTGCAGTTTACTGACTTTATACAGATGTGTCCTGGTGGTGTAAGATGTGAGTCAATATGCTTTCCTGGCGTTTCTGAATTGTTGATACTAAAAGAAGTTATACATGCGTTTTTAACTGTTACATATTATCATGCTATCATATAGAATGGTATAGTTTAAACTTTGTCGTATTTATTTTAAGCATGTCAGTAAAGTGATTATTGAGATTTAATATTCGACTAAATAAGTTATCCTCAACAATTTAACAGAGTTAAGTTTAATAATAACTTTGTTTATTATTTCTACGATTTATGAAACAAAGTCGTTTATGTTTGTTGCAGTGTTACGACTACACGCCAGGTGTTGCACCATTTTATCACATTGTTTAGAGTAATGCTTTTAAAACACAGATCCGTGAAATGTCGACGAAAAGTCTAATAAAACATTTATCTGTTTGTTTTTATATACAAAGTAACACAAAGAGCTATCTGTACTCCACCTACCAGGGTTATCTGTATCCGGTTTGTAGCGTTTTAAGTCCGCAGACATTCCGTTGTATCACTGGAGGATCTTACAAAAAATAACAATTTTTGAAAATCATTATTCAGTTCTTATACGGCATATTATAATCGTATACCAATTTACAGCTTTATGTAAACAATTACTGTCACTTTCGTGTTTCGTTAAGTTCATTTCATAAAGAAAACACTGGGAAACTGATCACATATCAGTATAAATATATAGAAAAATAATATTCTGCCTCAGGTAATAACCAAACTTAAGATGGACTGGAACCCTTGTCTCTCACCTTAGTAAAAGGACGGTTATTATTTGTATACATAACATTCAAAACTGAAACTCAGTCATTACTTTATGAAATTTATTTTGTATTTATATTTTCAGGAATATGGCGAGTTGTGATTTTCTATTAAAGTTGTTTAAGACACAAAAAACAACAACAAAGGATGGAATATTTTTATATTGAAAATATTTTTTAAATCCTGGAATGAGAATACCTATTTCATTATTTGTAATAATTGTATTTTCAGTGTAGTATTATATATTTTAATGTACCCTACCGTTTGCTCAGCTATAAATTTAAGGGCTTTCCACACTAAAAGCCGGATTTTGATAACTGAGGTGAGCATAGCATAAATAGCCTCTTGTATAGCTTTACCCCAAACAACAATAAAAATAGAAATAAATAACAACAACTGAAAATATCTTTTTTGTTGTGCCTCGTTTTTACACAATGGGCTAAATGTGCTCTATTCTGAAGGGTATCTAACCCTGGTTTTTACTATTGTAAGTCAACAGATATATGGTTGTGTTACTAGTGGGCCGAAGTTAATGAACGTTAAACTTTTAACTTGAAACAAATTACACTACTACTGGAGTTTAAAATATCAATACCCATTTAATTAACAAAAATTTAGTGCAAAACGACCGAATGATCAAAGTTACTTGTGTTTGTTTCAAATTACAAAACACAATAGTCTGAGTTCTTTATTTTACTAAAAAACTGCTTTATTGAATGAAACTTAAAAAGATCACCTAAACAATAAAGAACTGATATTTTTTATTTACACTTTCTAGATAAAAACAAGAACAAAGAAACACGATAATATTTTTTCAAGTAGTTGATGATCTCCTGACTGACACTCTGAATACAAAAAAATGTGGCCTTGTCACTCAGGGCTTATCTCTCTCGGTGTATAAGCTTACGATAAATGTTACTAATATTATGATTTGAAACTTAACCTTCGATATTATAAGATAAAAATATCTATATGTCGACCACAAAGCATACACGAGTGAAAACACTGTCACTTTACATTGGTTATCACCCCCACTACCCAGTGACATTGCAACCCCAATTAAATAAAATCCTTCCCAAAAAGGACCAAAGTTCGTTAACAGAACAATACCAATTGGAAATTCTAATATATTTTCTTTCATTGTAACTTCTGGCTGTTGTAACTTGGTTTGTTTAATGAAGTATCCAAAATTATTTTAATATAAGATGCTCCAACGTGTATTATTGGAGCTTGTCGGCCTTTTCATGTGAAATTTACATTTGTAGACAACCAATGAATTACAATAACACAATGTCCCAAAAACTGTCTTTACTGCAAGCACTAACTAGAATTTCTGAATAACATAATAATTATACCGACTTATGTATCCATAGATGTTATCAGAATCAGATGACATCATGTTTAATTAACTAGCCAGTTAGTGCACCCAGAAACAATACTTATTATACAACATGTCATTAAATGGAGTTTTTTAAAAAATAATAATTGTCTAAAGGAGTATTAATATTACAGTAAATGATTATTCTTTACAAAGAATGTCGGTTATTAAAGTAATTTAATGCTTTAACTACTGGTAGTGTCATGGTGACCCTAATGACCTGTTGAATTCACTATTCCACTGCCCTTATTATACAAAGTGGTTTTTACCTCTTTAACTGCTATTTGAAACAATCGATAAGGTATGCAACATTGTATTGTGGTGACAAATTTAACATTTTTATCTTAATTTGAACCGTAAATCATGTTTTTTCTCTAGTGCCCAGTAGTAGGATGTTCTCCAGTCCCGGCTGCTTGCTTGACGTCAGACTACTGAGAAGTGAATAATAAACACAATAAATGAAAATAAGAGGTTTTGTTTCGTTTCCTTACTCTTGGTTGGTTTGTTTCACCTTTTTATTTCTTTGACTGTCAGCGTTTTATTTCTTCTCTACATAATATTTCGGGATCTTCTGTTCCTGTGAATAATTTTAAATTTATTTTCTGTGCATCATTGTGACTCCAAACAAACCAAATCTTTGTGTGACTGTATATGCAATCTTAATTCGTCTTAGGGTTAATGATCATCCATTAGTATTATTTAAGAGAAGAATTTTACTTTTTATTTCAGGTTCTATGATGGAACACAACCAGTTCTATCTCTTGCAGAACCACATTTACTGAAGACCATGTTAGTGAAAGATTTCCACATTTTCACAGAACGAAGAGTAAGTCACATAGTTTTATTTCAATCTCGTATAAATATACACGATTCCATACATATTTTAATAACAATATTATATTATAGTGATACATTCACTGAATAATTTGGATTTACATTCAAAACAACAAATTTTTGTTCTTGACAAAAGTAGAAAGAAGATAAAACAAACAAACAAACAATTAGTCTTACAAAATAACAAATCATGTTTATAATGATAATATGAAAATAATAATATTTCATTCGATGCAAATTATTCATTATTTTTCTACGCTCTTTCTGCTGTTAGGCTTAGGAGTTATTATTTAGTCTTTGTTTTATTAATATTGTTATATACTTATTAAGTGTAGAAGTATCCTGTACTTATATAAATCTGTTTTTCTTTCACACATACATGTATTGCTAGATATCGCAACAACTAATTAGTAAAAATAAGAACAAATCCAAATATGACTAAAGTAAGAATATTTTACACAGCTAAACTTTCAAATTTTCATAAGAAATTCCGTAACAAACGACATCATAAATTTAGCTGTTTTTACAAATTTTATGAACTTTTGATATCAGTTACTCTAATTATCTCTCTAATCAGTTGTAAATGTCTTTTGCATTTACGTCATATTGTAACACAAACAAACTTACTATAGTTTTAAGATACATAATTTACTTAGACCCAAGATTGCTATTGATCACTTTGAAGTTTCAGAGCATCGCAAAGTATGTTGACTGTTAGCGCCATCTGATAAACAGGAAAACTTTATTTCGCTGCTGGTTAGGAAATGAAATGAGAGACCTTAAAAAATTAAAACGTTTTAATGGTATTCCGGTTTTCAAAAGTTAAGTTGTTGCATGTATGTTAGTTACATAAATTCTGTGGTAAAAATGCATTATTTAACAAGTTAATGTATACAGCTTTCTTCCTATAATTTATGAGTGGGTCAGGTGATACGTACAAACAATGTAATAAAATCAGTCGTACATTATAAGAACGATGTTCCATTTCCCGTGATGTCCTTAGAAATACTTATGACCATGACCTCTCGCTATAAAAAGTTACAAACTTCTGCGAAGGACCATGAAGTCTGTCTTGCACACTAAAGATTGACAAAATATCTGTATATCATCTTACTGCACGAAATCATCAGCTTATAAGACCACATTTAACCAACTATCTGACACAAAACTCGTGTGGTGTTGCATTGAAGAACTTCAAATGTCCGTGAACAACTGTGATTTGTTTTCTTCAGATATCGTTCTTAACAAAACAATCGTTGATTTAGAATTGTGGCTGGAACTTTGTTAGCCTTTGTTAACTAGCAGATGTTGTGAGTACTATCATAAAATGCAGAACTTAAATAATGTATATTAATAACTTACGGACTTTCAAGTGCTTTATACACCCATATCAATATTGTCTATACACAGTGTTGTTTTTGGACTAGGACTTTCACTTCGGACACTCGATAGCAGACAACATGCTTTTCTCTTTAAAAGGAGATTCCTGGAAGCGAGTCCGAACCATCGTTACACCTGCTTTTACTTCGGGGAAAATGCGTAAGGTATGGTATCTTATATTTATGGTAAAACTGTTTAGACTAGGTACCTCTGTCCCTATTTTGGATCTACCCACCAGAGGGAAGAGAGCCATTTAAAAGCATCTATCATCTACGTTAAGGAACTGACTGCCACTCTTGTAACGCAGCTATAGCTAATATTTTTGATTTCATTTTTAGAGAAACTCGAACCTGCTTACCTGCTTTGATACCAGTACAGATACATTTTGCTCCCTTTTGATACTAAGCAACATAGCTGATAGTGTTTTAGGTGTAACATCATATCATTACAAGGGTTTTATTTTACAACTGATTTTAAGCCCAGTCTTCACGAATAAACAAAGATAAAATTGGTAGTAACTGTTTAGTATAGCGGGACTTTTATCGAAGAAGTCTTGGAGGAATATTTTACAAAAGTAGAACCCATAAAAAGGACATTGTTTCAAAAGTCTTCCGGTCGGAACTAAAGACGGAAGAGAGAGATCACGCTAAACTAGACACTTGCTGACAATTTCATCTTTGTATGTTCGTTACAAAAGGATTTTATTTCAGTATGAGGTGGTTAAGGCAATTAACTCGTTATCTAAGGGTCACGAGTTCGAATCCCTATCACCTCAAACATGCTCGCCCTTTCAGTCATGAGGGCATTATTGTGTTCCAGTAAATCGCACTATTCGTTCGTAAAAGTGTAGCCCAGGCGTTGACGACGTGTGATGACGACTATCTGTCATCTCTCTAATCTTATACTTCTGGCAAAATACGGAAAATATTATTTCAGTATTGAGTTAAAGGTTCGGTGTGTAAGATTTGAACAGAACAGGTGATCTAGTGAGTGTGTATGTGCTTGTCAAAAAAGAATTTTATTTTAACCAACATATATGTTGTGCACTCCTTTTATATTTTATATCATCCTCAGGACAAATGTTTGGCATCTGCAAGATAAAAGAGGCAATTTTATTTTATTATATATTTCCTTCCATTGAAATTGATCCAGAGAGCTAACACTCAAGACTAGTGTTCTGTGAACTGATACAAAGGGCTGTTAGACCATAGCGCCACCTAATAAGACGTTTTTTAATTGTTAGAAGTTCTCGTTGAATAAATACTTACAGTTTCCAGAAAGGTTAAACCATTAAAATATAATGGTCTTGATTTTTCTTAAAGAAATTATTTGTTTTTGTGCATTCAGATTGCTCGTTCTTAAGACATTTTTACCTTTTACTGTTTTTGTCAACATAAAACAAAACCAAAAAATCATCGCAACGCTATTTCTCTTCCACCAATTATATATTTCAAGCATGTAAACATTTCATATTAAACTCAATTTTTGGAAGGTTTACATACTAGAAGTTTGATCCGTAAAAGAGCCGGGTGTGTCCAATTAGTTAACGTGCCAACTTGTGGTTCCGAGGGCTCGATATTTTGATTAGAATGGCACAAGAGTTGATGGTAAAAGCTGTTAAGTTGGTGTTCAGGTTTTAGTATATCAGTTCAGTATTACGACAGCTAGCGCATGTAGTTTTTGTGGCTTTGAATCAAGTACGTTAAATGTAATTAGAAAGATGTAATTACTAAACCTCTGGTATATATAGGTGACAACTATTATAGTTACTGATAATGATAGTGTAAATCAAATATTGGATTTGTCACTTAGAACAGTCAAAGTTTATCTTCTTAAAGGTTTTACCACTTCGCCATGATAAAATTATTCCAGTACTAATTATTTAAATTTTTGAATCCTATAATATGAATTAAATCATATAATTTAAAATTGCCAAGTGATTAATACAAAACCTGAACTGTTTAAAGTGGTTAACTGTATGTAATGAGTTTACAGTTTCTAACGTAAACTTGTGAAGAGTTATTACATCGTAAGAAAAATTCTGTAACCTCTGATTAACTGTACGAATTGTTAATCAAGTACTTATTAAAGGTAATAACTGATATAATTAATGAGTAATACCAGTGTATGAGTCATAATTAACTGTAGGTCTCAGAGAAGGTGTCGGTAATATAAATATTTATGTACGTAAAGCACACAATGTATAAGTTATAAGATAAATTATAAGGTTGTATTATTATTGTCAGAAGGTAACAATGGCAATAAAAGATAATTATTAAACTTATAATAATGTTAAACAACTTTGATGTTCTTTATACTTGATATAATTAGTATTAGAAATGTATTACTGTAAATATAGTTGTTTAGTTTACTGTACTTGATTCTTTATAGATGCAAAGTTTACTGCTTGAGTGTGCTGACACATTAACTGAAAACTTTCTAAAGGCTGCAGAAGATGGAAAATCTATTGACTGTAAAGGGTAAGATGTTGGAGATAATTATATACTAAAGATAATTTATTGTTCGTACTTTATCTTTATGTGCTATAATTGTTAAAATGTACACATTTGCACCATAAACTTTAACTATCTTTGTATACATTTAAACATACAAAGGATTGTGTACATTATATGGAAACAGTTTTAGAAATTCACCATACAGTCCATGTCATCAGGTCTAGTAATGCTTTATCTAATAACCACACCCCTCGATAGCAGCCACGCAGATCAGTTTCCACATTAATACGTTCAGTAGTAAGGCTGTCATGTCCTAAGCTCACCATTCCTCTCTAATTGCTTTGCATAATCCATGTTGGTGGAGAGTTTAAAGTACACGTTTAAAGACTCAGATCGCTCTAAAATGTATAGATGTTTCGTCCAGTAACTTAGACGGATTGTTCCTGCAAAAATAGCTTGAATACAGGTTTATTTGTCTGTCTGTTTAAGGCATGCAACTGTTGAAATGATGTGACTAGGGAACGACTAATGCACATACAACTTGAGAAGCTTGAAATGAATATATGAAATGACCAAATATTTTTCAGTTCTTATTCCAATTAAACATTGACTGTTGCTACTTTGGTTCAGTTTAATGTTTAAGGAACGTACGGAAGCTAAACTACATTTAGAATAGGTATCTATGACAATTAAACTGTAGAATACACTGACGATATAGATAAATATTATTTATTTACAATTTTACGACTTTGAACATTATATTTTCCTTACTTTTCTCCCATAACAGTAGAAACAATGAACAACAAGTTTCAGAGAGTTTGTATTTATCGGAATTTTTTAGTGATTTATTTTCAGATGACATATGTGCTGTGCAATATTGAACAATAGATGGCTCGTTTCTCCCAATAATTATGAGTAGGTTTCACACAGAACCCCATAGACCTTGAAAATTCATTGTTTAAAACTATATATATATACACACACGCTAAATATTTTGATGATCTATGTCTGTGTTGATTACAAGAAGACATTAATCCATTGGCTGTGGCTGCAAGATAGAAGAATTTTCATTTATAAATTAGCAGAGGAAGTGAAAATTTAGAAAAATCCTGGACCGATCATTCTGAATGACATTTCTGGCATGAGTAAGTTTAGTACCAGTTGGGTTCCAAAAATGTTGTCAGAGCGAAGATGGACTCGAGTTCTGTTTAGCGAATTTCTATTCAAAGCGTTTCATTATTTTGTCGTTAGTGTTATAACTGTGGATTGAACGTGGGTTCAATACTTTAATCAAGATAGAAAAATTCAAAGTTTGCAATGGAATCTCTCAAGTTCATCTACCTCCTCTGAAAGTAAGGTAATGTCATCAATTCTTTGGGATGTCAAACGTTTTATTAGTTGATTATATGGAGACGGTTAAAACCTTTATAGTAGATTATTGTGTATGGTTAAATAACAACTAGTATAAGAAATCAAAGAAAATAGAAGACGATTGCTGAAAAATAGACGCAATGTTCCTTCAGGACAATGTTCTTTTCCAACAGAAGAATGTGCTGTTCCATCAGAACATTGTTCTCTTCTATTCCACAAAGAGCCATCTTATAATGACAAAGCCCCATATCATTCACTATTCTTTTACTCACCGAATGTAGCTTCAAGTGACATTTTACTCTTCGGTAACGTTAAAATCTCTCTGAAATGTCAAAAATTTCAGATTATTAATGATCTGACACGTGCTGTTCAATCACAGACCGAGGACAAACAGAAAGAATTCTTTCAGAAGGACATATAGACCTTAAGGCATCTCTAGTACGAGTCTACAGACTTGCTAGGTTATGTAGAAAATAAATCATAGTTGAAATATTATCTAATTTTTAGGTTGGATCCCGGGTTTTTCGAACAGTCTTCGAATTTTAAATTGCAAATGAGTGATTTTACTCAGTTGTTCTGAGCAGTTCTTTGAAACAAAAGTTCTAATAGAAGAAAAATGAGAGACATTACTGAGTACTATGTAGTATGTGGATGATATTGGTGAAAGGTAATTTTAGGGGTAAAAACAGATTTAATATCCTCTTATATTTTTTTATAAGCATTATTAATTTATTTGCTTTGAAAAAGTTCATATTTAGAAATAATTAAAGTTTTTTTGTTTTCTTTTCCATCTAGTTATTTTGGAGCATTCACCATGGATGTGATTGCCAGCTGTGCTTTTGGAACTAAAACAAATGCTTTGAGAAATCCTGACAGCGTTTTTACTAAAACTGCCAAAGAAGCTTTTAGTTCTGCCAACAGATGGCGATTTTTAATTGCGTGTGAGTAGCGTGTTGGTATTGTTTAAGAATTAACTTTGTGTTATGCATAGCTTTCAAAGAGGATCTCTTTTTCAATCAGAATAACTTTAGTGGCACGGATAGCATGTAAAATTGCCGTGATTTATTGGACTTGGCGGCCGTTATAATGTGAAAGGTCAATCCCACTATTCGCAGATAAAAGAGTAACCCAAGAGTTGTCGATGGGTTGTGATGATTAGCTGCCCTTCTTTTGGTCTTCCACTGATATTTAACATTTACTGGCCTGGACAAAAAAAAAAAACACATTTCATCGTGTTCCTAGAGATTTAAAGTTTTCTGAAATGCGTAACACTCCCTTCGATATTACATTCTAAATCCTTACCAAGTAATACTCAAAATCTATTATAGGTATATTTTTAATTGTTAAATAGAACTTTTATAAAACTATATGTATGTTCTGAAATATATTAAAATAATACATTTTGTTCAAGTTACACAATAACATTCTAAAGAATTACCTTTTTTCTTTTAGTTGCCTTCCCTAGCATCATGAAACTGTTCAAAATACCCGTGATTGACCCATCAGGTATGGAGTTTTTCAAAAAGTTGACTCTCAAGATAATTGACCAGCGTAAACACAGTCCTGAGGTAATTAATATTTAACCTCTGTTTTGTAAAGGCGTGTAATAGTATTATTATGTGTTTTAAAATTATAATAATAAAAAATACATTTATTCAACATTAGTTAATAATTTCACATGTTTTTCTTCAATAACGAAAGGTTTCCGATGATTTCAGACAAAGCGAATAGACTTCCTGCAGTTGCTACTAGAGTCCATGGACAACAAACTGCAGAACTCCAAAGAGGACATTAAAAATGTCAACAATTATGGATACGAAGAAGAAAACTTTAAATTCTTCAACAACAAGTTACAAAATAAATGTGAGAAAATTTAAAAATGTGTTCAGACTTGACGTAAAAGATTAAATGTAATAGTTTGAGTTTTGTTTTCACGTGTTCTAAAATATATGTTGAGAACTTTTACAACTGTTATTTGTACGATCTAACTGACGATTGTAATAATTTACCGAAAGTCTGAAATCGTTATGACTAAGTCACTGCTCCACTGAATTTGTCGCAACAGAAAACATTTAGTAATCATGGAAATCACCGTAAACTATTTATATGGATGCTAAGCAGGTCGCTTGTGATATTAATATCTTAACTGGTTCACGTATTTTGTTATTAACCTTGTGTATAATTTCTGTTACATTAATCTGAATAAGGTTTTACTGTAATTGTGAAACTCACTACCTTAACTTTTGTTATATGAATCTGAAGAAGGTTGTAATTTATTTGTGTAATCGATTAATTTGATTTCTCCCATATGAATCGAAAGTAGGTTTTACTGTAACTGTGAAACTGACTACTTTAACTTCTGCTATTTGAACATAAGGGATATTGTGCTCTAATACCGAGAACTTTTTGTTTTATTCTAACGCCTCTTAAACATTAATAATAAAGAACATTTGATACAAATATAATGTTCAAGATTCCACTACTCTTCCTGTTATGTTTAGTGTCACACTGACCTGATTGAATTCTAAGTAAATTAAAACAGCATGGAATTTATTAATTTTTAAAATATATATATGATATTTAAAGAAAGATAACTTAATATAAACTCTCATGACAACAAATCAAAAATACTTTTTGTCTCATAACAAACTTCTTGAGACCCTTGTCCAATAAAATAAATCCGAAGTATGATAAAAAAGTAAAATAATTTGTGAGAGACTAGTTTTTTATGTGTGTTTTTGTTTTCTTACAATGAAGCGACATCAGTTTAACTGCATTGTTCACCGTTACTTCGAGTGAAGGTAATTTCATACTATAAACAGCATTGTTAGCGACAGGAATATAAACGTTGTTGGATTTCTTCTTGGGTGATTAGTAACATATTGTTTAATGTTCATTCTTTATTTTTAAATATTTTTAAGGTTGTAATTAATAGAAACAGGTTTTTATTAAAGAACTTCATTGTACATGAATTTTGATAAATCGTGTTGTATCATGAGTTTAATCCTTCTATATCTGTACAAAGGATATTTTAATAATTTAATTGTACAATGTTGTGACATAATATTGATAACTATTGATTATATTGAAATTTGTTTAGGTTTTAGTTAGGTACATTCTTTTTTACTCTTTTCTTTTAAGTAATAATTTGTTGTTAGACACAAAACTACACGATAAGTTATCAAATCTTGAATGTTAGCATTATAAGCCTTTAAGAAAAGTAATTATGTTGTATAACAAATTCTACACCATGATTAGTTAACTAATCCTGTTTCCAGCTGTACAAGCTCTAGCTAACTCAGTAAAGCTCTTACTGATTGATTGAATTTATTCGCTTTACGCGTAAGAAAAAGTTCGAGACGAATTCGATTTATTCATATACCTTTATATTATTGAATTTCTTATCGAACATGAACAAATACACTTTATTATATAATTACTGTTCCAGATTTGACCGAAGACGAGCTTGTAGCTCAATGCGTTATATTCTTCTTGGCTGGTTACGAGACTACGGCTAGTGCTTTATCATACATTGTGTATCTGTTGGCTTTAAATCAGGATTGCCAAAATAAATTATATCAGGAAATAGAAGAAACCATACCTTCACAGGTAAGCCTAAAATTTATTTTGAAGGAAGTAATGATAGGAAATATATAATAAATAAAACATGTTGTGTGTATAAAACATAAAACATAAAGTTAGTGAAAAGAGAAATATTCCAGTAAAAAATGTTTATCGAATTAGAAAAGTATAATAAAGACACAGAACAAGATAACTACATAAACCATTAGAAAAATATCCGTCAGTTTACTATGAAATGTGAATCTTGTTAAATTATGATGATTGAAAGTGGTATTATAGTAAGAGTGTTATAAAAGTTCAAGTTTTGTTTAATACAAGTGTGGTATAGTGAGAAATTTGTTCCGTATATTTTAGAAACTGTCGAATTTAATTTCTTTCATAATTTAGAATTAACGCATACTTTATTTTTAATCAGACTGTGAATATACGGATATAATGCAGAAACGTTGTCGTATGTTACGGACCAGAATTTTAACTGAATTTAACTGTATGGTCTAGGAACACGAGACTTACGAAGCTATCAGCTCTATGAAATACTTGGATGCAGTTGTGTGTGAAACTACTCGAATCTACCCTCCTGCATCACTGTAAGTATCAGTTAATATCGTAACAGAGATTCTACATATATTTGATATAACACGACACGCTATGTATGTCTGTATGTAAACATCAGTTTGTTCTACACAGGGCTTTTACAATAGAAAAGGATCTCTTAGATATAAGATATTTGATATAAAACGAGACGTTAGTGTTTGTATATAACCATTAGATAGTTGTACCCATGAACTCGCACAAATGGTGGAAATTGATTATTGCATGTTATTAAATAGTCTACTCTTACATTCATGACAATCACTAAATATTTATCTTAGATATTACATTGTTTATCTATTTATCATCTACTCAACATTTTCAAATTTCATGAACTATCAGTGGTTAACTAGTACAATAACTGATCTTTGCTAAGTTTTGTTTCGTTTTTGAAATTCGTTCAAAGTTACAACAAGGATATCTGCACGAGCCGTTCCTAATTTAACAGAGTGAGACTAGAGGGAAAGCAGGTAGTCATTACTACTACCGCCAACTCTTGGGCAACTGTTTTAACAACGAATGGCAGGATTGATCAGCACGTTATAACGATCTCACAGCTGAAAGGACAAGTATGTTTGGTGTGACGAAGATTCGAACTCTCGACCTTCGGATAACGAGTCGAGTGTCTAAATCACCTGGCCATAATAGCCCTTCTTTGCTAAGCTTGTAGAGAAACTCTCCGAATTTACTACCGTGCACCACACAAACTAATATACCAATATTAGGTTACATGGAAAATAACGGCACATTTTTATTTTATTTTCAAACTAAGTTATCAAACTTTACAAAAAACTAACGGAATTCAGCACTGGAAGAAAAGAATTAATATAAAAAAGAGATGTTCCACTCCATCTGGAGTTTCAAAGAAGAACTAACACTGATTTTTGATGATTACTGACAGAAATTACTTCAGTTACATATCGCTTATATTTGTTTGCAATTATAATTTTCTGGTCTTTATTACATAATTATTTAATTTAACGTACAGAACACCTATTCCAGTTAAATACTTTTGATTTTAGGTTTAAATTAGGTTTAATTGTTTCATTTTGTTTAACAAATTATACCTTTCTGTAACATCAGTCCGAGTGACTCGTCTGAAAAACAAATATAAAAACACTCATTAAGTCATAATAATTTATCTATATAATTTCATTTTTCTGACCTCATTTTACATATTGTCTTAAGAACATTAGGTTCAAATTATGTATATGTGAGAAGAGCTGTCTTCTATGAATTAAAACAAAAAAGTCAAGAAATATGTTGGATAATTTTTATAAGATCAAATACAAGTTTTAAAGACAATTCGTTGTTTAGTTGTTACGTATTACAATTTAAAATAGCCTGATTCTACAACTTTAGTGAATAGTCTCGAATTTCGCAATGCATATTTAACAGTATGAGTGAGATACATTTCTAAATATAAATTTAACTTTAACAAACGTTAATATTAAAATAAATACAAAATGTTTAATGTGATTTGATTGGTAACATCTTAATATTTATAAAGTAAGTTACTAGTTCTTGTTGTTTAAATATTACATGGAGCTCATTTAATTATTTTTACAGTGGGGAAAGACGTGCTTTGGAAGATTATACGTTTGATGACATTGGGCTGACTATACCTAAAGACACACCAGTGAGGTTCCCAATATACGCCATGCACCATGACCCTAAAAACTTTCCAGACCCGGAGAAATTTGATCCAGACAGGTAGTGGCATATTTTATTTCACACAGAAAGATAACAACTGGACATACATGTAACAGCTGTTTTTTATGTAGTCCAAACAAGTATGAATTAGTTTTATCCTAACTGGTTAGGCAACAGCTATTTTATTTTGCTCTAGATAAGTGACAAGTGTTGTTTTTTTATGACAAGTAATATTTCTTTTCAAGTGGTTCCGAAAAGTAAGTAACTGTTGGCTTTATGTGACATAGACAGGTAACAGGTGATGGTCATTTAATAACATGGTTATGTCGCTTTACTTTTTTATTTAATTGTTCTGTTGATCAATTACCACGTATTTATATATTTAAACAAATACTTACGTTAGAACTCCAGTTGAAATTAAAGCATCAGTTAAATACAAGAGTTACTTCTTTAGATAAAGACCAAATTCCATTATAGACAACATTCTGATATCTGACGTTACAAGTCAGAACATTATATAAAGAGTGTAAACAGGGACGTTTTGTTTATTGTTTCTTAACTTTATTAAAACAGATTTATTTCACTATGAAGTTATACACTAGTAAAATGTAACATAGTTATATGATTTGGAAATACTTTTGGAACCTCACTATTAATGTGTGTTAACAATACTTATGGAACCTCACTATTAATGTGTGTGTTAAGAATACTTGAGTTTCAATCTTGTTGAGTGCCAGGGTTATTCTAAATTTTTCAATTTTGTTGTTATTTTGATATCTACAATTGTAACACAGCTAACTCCAAAGAGAGATAATTTTCATATCTTTAACTTCGTGTACATATTTCTTTGGTGAGATATGTACACATTTTAGACACCTGGACACTAATTTACAGATTTTGTTTTACATTAACCTTGTGAACAAAATGATTTACGCTGATTTCCATACTTTTCTTCACAATCGAGGTACGAGTCCAGGCTGATTGTATCTTCTACAAAATAATTTAGAATAAATATTGCGTGAGGAAAATAAATGGTTGAACATTTAAATTACATGTTTAAGAAATTCATTTTGTAATTTGTCCATTATTATTAATAATTTGTTTTAGAAAATTTCAAACATTGAAAGTCGAAATAAACTTCTTGTACATACAGATTTCTTCCTGAGAACAAATCCAACATTGTACCATACACCTACATACCATTCGGGGCTGGTCCCAGGAACTGTATAGGAATGCGATTCGCTCTAATGGAAATAAAATTATGTTTGGTCCACATACTACGTCATTTGCGTTTTGTACCTTGTTCTGAAACTAAGGTAAAGATGAGTTTTCTTTATTTTACATAAAACGATCCTTTATTTTTGTACATTGAGAAATTAAGAAAGTAGCTATATGTAAATAAGAAATATTATTTACTGATGTAATTGAGATATTTCGATTAAGAGAACGGTTACTACAGTGGTTTAAAGTTGTTATTTTTTACAGATGTATTACATCAATTTAGAACACTACTACTTAATTTTGAGTCTTTGGGATTGATAGTTTATTTACAAAAGTATCGATGTATTGTCTGAAAATAATAACATATCCAAACTTGATTACTTTCAGTTTGACTTACCTTCATAACTTAAAATCACTCAGCAATAGTTGATAATCGGACAACTTCAAAATTTAACATGAATTATAGGTGTATTCAGATTGAGAGTAAGTTTCCAGAATACAGAAAATCCTTTATATTAACCAAACCTTGATTATTCTTATATTTACTATGTGTTAACTTGTTGTTGTTTTTCTCGAATTTCTACAAGTTATCTAACTTAAAGTTGTATCATAAATGTTAAATTTAATTTAAATACTATTACCATAATGTATATTGACCCAAGGCCTAACGTATTATCAAAGTACTTTATATATTCTTACAGCCTGTCTCCCGACTTATTTTTTACGGTAAGATTTTTATGGTATCAGGACATGTAAGCATTTTCGTCAAATTGTTTCTTGTAAATTTGTTTACTCACGGTGAACTTTGTAAACAGTGTGAGTTGTATTTTTTAACTGAATACTTGAAATTAATTACAATACTTAAAAGAAATTAATAATCATGTTACATATTTAATTAAAAACTTGTACAAGTAAGCCAGTGGCTTCTTATTTTTTAAACACAACATAATGTTGTTTTTTAGACACTGAAGTTAAGTATTTCGCTCAAAAATAATTGGTTATAAAACTAATGTGTCGTTGCTTTCATGGGCAATAACATTTTAGAAGTTAAAGGTTAGATCAAGTAATTTATAATCTAACGTACCTATTGTTCACTAGTGGGGATCACTTGTAGCAGTTGTACAGGTAGAATCATTAGAGACAGGGATCACTTGTAGATCTTGTACGAGTACAATCTCTAAAGACCGTTCTAAAGTAAACACAGTAATAATTGTAAACATCTGTAATTGTTACAGATTAAACGGACTCTGTGTCACACAAGTAAACGAGACTAACTGTGTCACGTGCAGTCACACTGTATAGTACACCACAAGTTAACATGACCAGTATCTTTTTTTTTTCTGTGCTACACATGCATTCCACAGTTGATTTGTGTTTGCCTTTGCTTTAGCAATGAAACACTTCATTACAAAAGTTTCTTGTATTCTGAATTATCAACTCTGTCTTAGGGAATCCCATCTACACAGGAAAATTCCCTCAATATGTGAGTTTTATAGTTACACGGTATATATATATATATTAATATTTGAAATAATGCTTGATTAACTGATTTATTATGAAAACTCTCGATTGTTTTTTGTTGTTTTACAAGTTATTTTTTATACAGAGATTTAAAATTTAATGTTTGTATCCCACAGGTTCCTTTGAAGTTTCTTCCAGCAGCAGGATTAACCCAAGTCTCTGACGTCACTCTCAAGGTTGAACGTAGAAACGGACATTCATATTAAAAGATAGCACCTCACCATCCAATAAGAACAACATGTTTTGTAATTCAGACTCTTAGCTGTTGATTGACAGTGAGGTTCTTGTTATGTCAGTTACAACCAATAGAAATATTTCTAATAGTGACATTTCAAGCTTACTTCTGTTATTAAATATAAATAATTGTTACTTTTGTTTGCCAGTGTGGTTAGGCTTAATATTTTATGTAATTCAGTATATTACTATGTTATATATATATAAAGGATGTTATTATAAATGATAAATGAAGAAGATAAAGTATAGTAATGTTTATAGTAACAAGTGATAAACTAACGGTTATGTATTTGTAACAAACATTATTTTGATAATTTTCTGAATAAACTCTTCCTAGATGATAATAAAAAGTTTCTCCTTATTGTGATTTATTATCTGACATAAAACTTGTAATTAACACAGATTCTGTGCCATTGTAGTTTGTTAGTTTACTTTTTGTGATACAGAAATTTTGAAGTTACTAGAAATACCTATCGAAGATAGACATGAATATACAAAGTTTTCATTCAGTTTACATGTTTAGCTAACCACACAAAACGAACACTTGGCGACTCAGATATGTTCTTTCTAAAAGTTAAAACTAAATGTCATTTTAAACAATGTTGATACTGTGAGTGTTCAACCAGCTTTTAAAAGTATTAGTTATCCAACCATGTTTTGTACTAGTTAATAGAATATTCATAGCACGAGAAAAGATTGAATTTATAAACAAAGTGTTAAAAAACTACACAGTAAAACTGTTCAAGACTCAAATAAAATCAAAACATGAACAAACAGTCTTTACTGAAGTAGTATTGAAGCTACTTATCGTAAGATTTAGTTATATATTTAATTTTAGTTTATTATTCTGTATATCTATAAGTTATTAACTTCTGGTCAAACCATGGTGATGGTTTATCACTTGACATCATACATAAACACCAACGTTTGTAGTAGTGCCTTAGCGGAGTGATTTATGGTATTTTATTGATTAAAAACACTTTTAGGTAGTTTCTCATTGGTTAGAAATATTTGTAAGGAGGAGTGTTTTAAGTTTTTTTCACACATGGTAACATCATGTTGCATAATTAACATTACATTAGTTTTTGAAGGTAACGGATGGTTGTTTTCTAGTACGTAAATACGGTATAAACAGTTGTTTCTTTATTATCATTTTTATTCATACTATTGGTTAACACTTTTAACATAGTGAATTTTATTACCTTTTCGCTGTACTTTTATTATAGTTATTATTTTGCATTGTTAGCCTACGGTGTATGGATTTAGGACTAACCTAAATCATCTGAACGAAACATCGTTAAATCTAATGGTACCAAACTGATAAAGTAATGGACTAAATCCTTTAGAAGTAAGATAGTAAAAGATATATATTTAATTAACTATTTTCTTTCCAGGTTAACGTTTTACCTTTGTCGAAGTAGGTAGCGTGCTCTGATCAGAAGCCAATATAGACAGTATAGGAACATGTAATATTTACAGCAATCAAATAGTCTTTATTTCTAATGCTTCTTGACGATTAATCTATTATTTACCAGTATCTTAAAGCTTGTATAAACAATGCTGTCTGATTCAAATATGGTTGATTAAATTTGCGCTTTGTAGCTAAAAATAAAAAATAAGAAATGATCATGAAATCAGTACAACTGTCAATAATATCAGATAGATTGAATTTAAACATTTTATAGTATGATATACACAGATCAAAATATAAAAAAAACATGGATCTAACCTGATTGACGTGTGACATTCTCACACTATCTAAAAGTTGGGTAGTTAAGCTCTTAATGGATCTGGCTTTTTGATAGTGTCCATGAATGAGAAACTTTTCATACAGACTGAAAATTATTAGAACTCTTTTTCAAAATGACTTCAAACTGAGAAGCATATCCATTTTATATTTACAATACAAATAATAGTCTATAATTATAACAAGTATTCTTAATTTTCACGCACTAACCAAATAATAAACCCGAATTTGTTTTCTATATGCAGAGAAAAATAAAATAAGATAGAAATTAATAACTGAAATAACATAACTATAAAACACTGTTCAGACTAAAAATGTTTATTTCTTTGATCGTGATGTTTATCTTAGCTCAATAAAATTATGTACAACTCATAAGCATTGTGACCAAAACATGACCAATGTTTTACATAAAACTGTGAGAAAAATTCACAATATTTTTTTTTATGAAAGTAAATTTGTAGAGCGTTATTAAACCGTTTTATTACGTCATATACTGGCAATATGTATTAGCTCCTTGTTCTTTCTAGCTTCTTTCTATATAGTTAAAACAGTTTATGGTATAGCATGATATTTAATTCGGACTCTTAAGTTTGATCAGCATGTTTATTTTGGGAGACCTCTTTGACCTGACCTTGGTAAAAGTACATGGGAATGTTAAATAATGACAAGTACATTCAGACTGGTTCGTTCAGTTATCAACAGAGGTCAGCGAAGTGTTACAGTAGTGTTGAAATTCATTTTAAGTAATGGCATGGAAAAAATAGCACCATGAAATGTAAATAACGAAGAACTGTTTTCTTGTCCTAACATTCCTATGCAGCACTGTGCTATGGGATGATAAGAACTCATGTGGTTGATGATTACTCTCTGAAGAGATGACCTTATGTTTATATACATAGTGATTAACTTTCTTAGTGTCCATTCAGCTTCAGCATACTGAGAATTACCCCTTATAGTCATGTGAAAAAGTGAGGACACCCTATGAAAGCCTGTGTATTTGTGTAACATTTTTGGATATATAGATATTTAATCTCAATTTCAATAATACTGAGATATTATAGGAATATAACTAAACAATTAAATCTGAAGAAAAGACTTTTCAAGATCTTCTGTAAATATAATTCTACAAAAATGCATATTCTAACTGAAGAAAAAGTTAGGACACCTTACTCCCTAATAGCTAGTGTTACACCGTTTGGTTGAAATAACTGCAGTGAGACGCTTCTTGTAGCCATCTACCGGTCTCTGACATCGGTCTGAAGAAAGTTTGCCCCACTCCTCAACGCTGAATTCTTTCAGCTGTGAGATGTTTGAGGGGTTTCTTGCATGTACAGCCCATTCCAAGTCACCCCACAGCATCTCAATGAAATCAAGATCTGGGTTTTGTCTCGGCCATTTCAGGGCTCTCCATTTTTTAGTTTTCAGCCAGTTCTTGTGGATTTACTGGTATGTTTTGGGTCATTGTCGTGTTGCAGGATCCAGTTCCGCTTCAGCTTTAATTTTCGTACAGATGGTCTCACATGATCCTCAAGCACCCTTTGATACACAGTAGAATTCATGGTGGATTCTATGATTGTGAGTTGTCCAGGTTCTACTGCAGCAAAGCAGCCCCAAACCATTACACTTCCACCTCCATGCTTCACAGTTGATACGAGGTTTTTTTCCTGGAATGCTGTATTTGGTTTACGTCAAACTCGCCCTCTATTCTGGTGTTCAAATAATTCATTTTTGAACTCATCTGTCCAAATAATATTATTCCAGAAGTCCTTGTCTTTGTCTACATTCTCTCTAGCAAACATCAGTCTGGCCTTGATGTTTCTCTTAGAGAACAAAGGTTTCCTCCTTGTACACCTCCCATGCAAGTTAAACTTGTGCAGTCTCTTTCTGATTGTAGAGGCATGTACTTTCACATCAACAGTAGCCAGAGCCTGCTGTAGGTCCCAGGTCCCGTGATGACATATTAGTGTGTTTGGAGACCTGTTTTAGCATCTTGGGGTCTGTTCTTGGGGTGAACTTGCTTGGACGACCAGACTTGGGCATGTTGGCAGTTGTTTTGAAAGCCCTCCACTTGTTGACTATTTTCTGGACAATGGAATGGATGATTTCAAATTCTTTTGGGATCTTTTTAAATCGCTCACCAGTCTTATAAGCTGCTACAGTTTTCTTTCTGAAGGCCTCAGACAGCTCTTTTGCTCTCACCATGGTGCTCACTCTCACTTCAACAGTCAGGAGCACATCAAACTAAATATCTGAGGTTTAACTAGGGCAAACCTCATTTCAAATTCTGAGTAACAATCTTCTAATCATGTGCACCTGGTGTAATACACCTGTGTGTGAGTTGAGCCATTTTAAGTGGGAATAAATGTGGGGTTGTCCTAACTTATTCCTCAGTTAGAATATGCATTTTTGTAGAATTACATTTACAGAAGATCTTGAAAAGTCTTTTCTTCAGTTTTAATTGTTTAGTTATATTCCTAAAACCTCTCAGTATTGTTAAAATTGAGATTAAATATCTATATATACAAAAATATGGCCCGGCATGGCCAAGCGAGTTAAGGCATGCGACTCGTAATCTGAGGGTCGCGGGTTCGTATCCGCGTCGCGCCAAACATGCTCGCCCTCCCAGCCGTGTGGGCGATATAATGTGACGGTTAATCCCACTATTCGTTGGTAAAAGAGTAGTCCAAGAGTTGGCGGTGGGTGGTGATGACTAGCTGCCTTTCCTCTAGTCTTACACTACTAAATTAGGGACGGCTAGGTGCAGTGGGCTAACAACCTACTCACTTAAAAACCAGCCTGTTACGAAAACCGCAGTGATTGCGGCCCTATGTTCCTTAAGGAATCGAGTGGCAGATGATGTTGATGATATACAAAAATGTTACAAAAATACACAGGCTTTCATAGGGTGTCCTAACTTTTTCACATGACAGCATACAGATCATTCACCATCTCGTAAAAAAAACAAAGCCACTGTACTTCACTTTCTTTACACATGCCTGTCATGTTGAATAAATAAACATTTTTTTACTTCATAATAACTCTTCATATGATTTTCATCCACTCCGCATTTCCTTGTGTTCGTGGGGCTTTCACAAGTCTTCTTGTATGAGTGCATCGATTTTGTTCAGTTTCTATTTCAGTCCTTTTACATACATTTTTATCAGTAAACAGACCTTTAGCAATACGAGAATAAATTTTATGGTAAGTAAGAGAAATATTATAGTAAATGTTTATGGAAGAGAATGTGTAATAATGGTATAATTATATAAAAGTAAATATTGACGCACAGCCTTTAATATAACTGTTTTATTTCCATATTGTGATAATGTACTTGTTCTTTAAAGAAACAGTAAATTAGGCGACCTACTGTGGCTTGTTTGTAAGAACGATCGACTAGCAACTTGTAGGTCACAAGTTCGAATCTCCGTCATCGTGAATGTTCACAGTTTTACTAGTGTGGATGTTGTAATGTGATGGCCACTTCCACTATTCGTTCAAGTATTTGCTGCTAGATGCCTACACTCTAGTCTACTGCTACTAAGTTAAGGATAACTAAAGTAAATATCTCTCGTGTGGTTTAAGTAAAATTAAAAACTAATCAAACCAACATTCAGTTTATATATTTGTATATATTATATATGTATACTTTTGTATATATTATATATTATATATGTATACTTTGTATATATTATATATTATATATGTATACTTTTGTATATATTATATATTATATATGTATACTTTTATTGTTAATCATGTTTTGGGTTTCATCGGTGACTCCTCCAGTTTATTTTGACGAGGAATTATTACATAAAAGTAAAAATTATTATCGCTTATTTCGAAATCACTAAGAATAAGGTGTGTAGAGGCCAGTAATAAGTGAGCTCAAAGGCGCTTGGGTGACATTACCACTTCTGTGACGTTGTGTTTTTTCCTTGACCTTTTATCCTAGCGTGTAACATCTAAGAATATATTTGTACAAAGGTTTTTTAATGCGTCAGTGTGCTCTTTATGTTGTTGATTAGGAAGTTGTTTAACTATGGTTCTTCCTACATTACCATCCATCCTCCCTTGGTTTCTTTGTGCTGTTGCGGTGATCATCGACCTTACAGGTGAATAAACAGTTTCTATATAACTTATGTTTGATAACCTTTGATTTTAACATCGTAAATCCGTAGACTTTCCGCTGTACTTGCGGTGAGCTTAATGTGAAGGAAGATACTGTTATGTTGAAACCATCTTATGAATGTCTGTTTTAAATAAGATCCGGCTCCAACTTTATTTTATTTATATATTTCCAGTTCATTTGGTCAGTCCAAACAGAAATCAACTGGCAACGGTGACAAGCACACAACAAATTTACATGATGAAATTAATATTAATTAAAATTATTAATTTGTGATTTACATATTTCACTATATTAGTTTGATAGTGTTTCAGTATTTATTGTATTCTATCAGTAATTAGTAATTTCATAGATTTATGAATGCAGTCCACAGTTTAGAAACCTCTGCTTCAGTTCAGATATGCACGTATTCACGTAAATATTTTACCATACATTTTATAATTAACACTAAACAACACAAGACTACTCTCCTGAATTCATCCATAACTTTTAAGTCGGAGACTAAAAGTAAAACAGCTATTCAGCATCGATAACTGAAGGCCTACCCTTGTTAGAGTAAATAGTTGGGTTTGACAGTTGCTCTTATAACGTGCCCAAAGTGATTAGTAACTTGTGTTTTTTTAATGGGAGGTAGTAACGGGATTTATATATAAAATGGATATTATTTAAACCAAATTGACACAACTATTCTTCTCCCAATATCATAACGAGATAACATAACAGTGATGTTAAATACTTAAAATTAACATTCAATTTTCTATAATCTACCTATTTTTATAGTTTATTGATTCTTTGACCTACATTTCCCGTGAACTGACATGAGGGCTATCTGCGCTAGCCGTCCATAATTTAGCAGTGTAATGCTAGAGGGAAGGCAGCTGGTCATCATCACCGACCTCCAACTCTTCGGCTACTCTTTACCAACTAATAGTGGGATTGACCGTAACAATATAACGCCCTCACAGCTGAAAGAGCTAGCATGTTTGGTACGGCGGGGATTCGAACCCGTGATCCTCAGAGATGGCGGTGGGTGGTGATGACTAGCTGCCTTCCCTCTAGCCTTACACTGCTAATTAGGTACGACTTGTGCAGCTAGCCATCGTGTAGCTTTACCATAAATAGAAACAAGCAATCAAAACGATTTTGTCTGTCTTATAGTAAAATATATTTTCTTGTTGTTATATGTCAGTTTATTGTGAAATATAGGATAATAGATTAAGACAAAAAAACTGAACTTCAGTTGTTATATAAACACAAACTTTAGTTCCGTCAAAAAACCACTAATTCTAACGAGAGAAATAACATTTACAACAAAGAATATAGTTCTTGTAATTCCTACCGAACCAGTACGTTACATCTACTCCATTAATAATCTCCTTTAAAACGTCACAGTTTATTTTCAAACATGAGACGCCTACGATAGAAATTGTCTAAATGTCTTTACCAAAAAGCTTAATTTGTTTTTTTTTTATCGATCTCTATCCTATGAAAGGAATTTTAAGTGTTCGTTACCATTGTAAACACTGTAGTACAAAAGAACCAAAACAATAAATCCGATTCCATATTTGGCTTCAGTGACATTAAAATCCCACTCTTAGGACTTATCTTTTGTGCCTCCATTAGGTTTCCCCGAAATATAAATAAAGTAACCCATGGCCACTCCTTGTTGTCTTGCGTGTTTTAGTGCAAGAACGTTAATCAATATAGCAGTGCAGAGTTATGTAACGGTTTGTATACTTGATAAGTTACTAAACATTTACAGATAAAACTAATACTAGGGTGCTGGTTAATTTGGATTTTCATACACCTATTGTTGCCTCTCAATGGCATGTAGCGATAAAATACTGGTTTCAATTTTAAACTGGAAACATCAACGTTTTAATTACCTACGGACAAATTTAAAAATAAACCTTAACAAAAATACATTTAACAAGTTGCCATTTTTGAACAAGGTTTTAGTCCTTGCAAGAGACTCTCATTGTACAACTTTACAACAAATAAACCAAATACAATTTGTTGTCACATGTTTCTACTTAACATTTTGTACCCTTTCCATAAATTCTGCAAAGGAAATTTTGTTTTAACCGTAGGAATTCCTTTTGATTCCAAAAGCCATAGTTCCTGGTGAGATAGCTAGATAATAAGATATAATGGCCCGGCGTGCGACTCGTAATCTGAGGGTCGCGGGTTTGCATCCCCGTCGCGCCAAACATGATCGCCTTTTCAGACGTGGGGGCGTTATAATGTGATGATCAATCCCTCTATTCGTTGGTAAAAAAAAAGTAGCCCAAGAGTGGGTGGTGATGACTAGCTGCCTTCCCTCTAGTCCTACACTGCAAAATTAGGGACGGCTAGCCAGGGACAGATAGCCCTCGTGAAGCTTTGGGCGAAATTAAAAAAAACAAACAAACTGTTCTGTTTCGATTTTTCGATGGTTGTCCAAAAAGTTTGTGGTTCGATGTAAAAGAAACAAGTAAATTGAGTTTTGTTCTGATAAATATTAACCGTGAAACTTCTTGTGAGTGAATATAAATTCACTAAGGAAATTCACAAAGACGTTGAGACAGCATTATGAAATGTCGATACAACACATTCAACAAACAAGCGTGGTGAACAAACATTAAAGTATTGTTGGTACAAGTCTGTAGACTCATCAGGAGGTTACGTTGAAAAATAAATCATTGTTGAACTGGTATCTTTTTGTAGGTCACGTTTTCTTTCGAACAGTCCTCGAATATTAAATTCCAAACGTGTGATCTTACTCAGTTGCTCGAATATTAAATTCCAAACGTGTAATCTCACTCAGTTGTTTTATTCAGTTCTTTAAAACAAAAGCTCAAATAGAACAACACCAACAGACATTACTCAATATGACGTAATATACGGATCTCACGGGCAGCAAAAGGTAATTTCATAGGTAAAAACAGCTTTAATAGCTTATTATATTCTTTGTATAACAATATAAATTTATTTGCCTTAAAAAGTTGACATTCACAAACAGCTAAAGTTTCTTTGTGATTTCTTATTTATCCTGTTATTTTGGAGCATTCATCTTTGCGACTGCTTTAGAACTAAAACAAACGCTGTAAGAAACTCGGACAGTGATTTTAAATTTTAAGTGGCTGAAAATTATACGAACGGTTAATATGAAGTAACAAAATGACAGTTTATTTATTCAACATGACTGTCATGTGTAAAGAAAGGGAAGTACAGAAGAATTTATTATAGGAGATGGTGAATGATCTATGTATGTGGTAATTGTGATTAGACTGAAGCTGAATCAAAACTAAGAAAGTTAATCACTATGTATGTAAACACAAGGTCATCTCGACAGAGAGTATTCATTAATCACTATGTATAAACACAAGGTCATCTCTGACAGAGAGTATTCATTAATCACTATGTATATAAACACTCTGACAGAGAGTATTCATTAATCACTATGTATGTAAAGGTCACAAGGTCATCACTATGTATATCGACAGAGTCATCTCGACAGAGAGTATTCATTATCACTATGTATATAAACACAAGGTCATCTCGACAGAGAGTATTCATTTATCACTATGTATATAAACACAAGGTCATCTATGTATATAAACACAAGGTCATTCAGAGAGTATTCATTAATCACTATGTATAGAAACACAATCATCTCGACAGAGAGTATTCATTAATCACTATGTATATAAACACAAGGTCATCTCGACAGAGAGTATTCATTAATCACTATGTATATAAACACAAGGTCATCTCGACAGAGAGTATTCATTAATCACTATGTATATAAACACAAGGTCATCTCGACAGAGAGTATTCATTAATCACTATGTATATAAACACAAGGTCATCTCGACAGAGAGTATTCATTAATCACTATGTATATAAACATCGACAGAAACACAAGTCATTTCGACAGAGAGTATTCATTAATCACTATGTATATAAACACAAGGTCATCTCGACAGAGAGTATTCATTAATCACTATGTATATAAACACAAGGTCATCTCGACAGAGAGTATTCATTAATCACTATGTATATAAACACAAGGTCATCTCGACAGAGAGTATTCATTAATCACTATGTATATAAACACAAGGTCATAGTACATGTAGTCACTGTATATCGACAGAGAATATTCATTAATCACTATGCATAGAAACACAAGGTCATCTCGACAGAGAGGACAAGGTCATCTCGACAGAGAGTATTCATTACCTGTGTACTGTATAGGAAGTACAAGAAAACAGTTCTTCATTATGAACATTTCATGATGCTAATTCGTCCCTGCTATTACGTAGAATGAATTTCAACCCTCCTGAACCACTGCACTGACCTCTGTTGACAACTGAATGAACCAGTTTGAATGTTTTTATCATTCTTTAAAATTCCCATGTATGTTTACCAGGTCAGGTCACAAGAAGTCTGTTTAAATGAACATGCTGATGAAACATAGGGTCTGAAATAAATGTCCTGGCACTCGTGCTGTGTTTTAACTATATAGAAAGAAGTTAACATATGGTTCCAGTGTATGCTAATAGAAATCAATTTATTAACACTCTACAAATTTACATTGACAAAAAAATGTTTTGTATTTTGCTCACTGATGTATGTAACACATTGGTCATCTTTTGTTAGAATTCTTATACTATTTAATTACTAATTTCTATCTTAGATTATTTTGTCTACATATAGAAAACAAATTCTGGTGTATCATTTGACTAGTGGGTGTAAATTAAATACATGCTATAATTATAGACTATTATTTGTATTGTAAATGTAAAGTGGATATACTTCTTAGTTTGAAGTATTTTTAGGTTAGTTCTAAATCCACACACCGTAAGCTAACAGTGAAAAATAATCATTATAATAAAAGTATAGCGAAAAAATAATAAAATTCGCTATGTTAAACATTTTAACCAATAATATCAATATAAATGATAATATAGAAACAACCGATGACATTGATAATTGTGTAATACAAAACAAACATTCGTTACCTTCAAGAACTAAAGTGATATTAATTATCTAACGTGATGTTACCGTTTTTAAACAACACTTTCAATATCACTCCCTAAAAATGTTTTTAATCAATGAAATACCATAAAAAGTTCCGTCAAAGCACAACTACAAACGTGACTGTTTTAGGTATGGTGTCATCCTTAATATATATATATATATATATTTATATATATCATATAGTAATATACTGAATTACATAAAATATTGTGCCTAACCACACTGGCAACCAAAAATAACAATCATTTATATTAAAAACAGAAGCTAGAAGTGTCCCTTTCAGAAATATTTCTATTGGTTGTAACTAACATAACAAGATCCTCACTGCCAATCAACAGCTAAGAGCCTGAAATATAAAACACGTTGTTCTTATTAGATGGTCAGTTTCTATCTTTTAATGTGAATGTCCGATTCTACTTTCAACCTTCAGAGTGACGTCAGAGACTTGGATTATTAACACTGATGGAAGAAACTTTAAAGGAACCTGGAGGATACAAATATTTAATTTGAAATCTCTGTATAAAAATAACTTATAAAACAACTGGAAAACAATCGAGAGTTTTCATAATTCATCAGTTAATCAAGCATTATTTCAAATATTGATATATATTATATATACGGTGTAGCTACAAAACTCACATAATTTTATTTACAACATATACTAAAGAGCTACAGCATATGGACATTTATTTACTCATAGCATATATTCTGCAAAATAAAGATCTCAATGTATCACAGAATAATTTCAATGGTTTTCCTGAGAATGATGGTTGTACGCAGACCCACAAAGAACAGAAATCAAAGCAGTCTCATACTGAGTACAGATCCATGTAATGCCATAAATCAAAGCTCCATATACAGTATATATTCAAGCTATCACATTAAAACTGCAGATCAAATATGTCCTATGCATATACAAAGTATATTCCAAAATAGCCCCATACAGTGTATAGACCCAAATAGCCCAATATCGAGTACAGACACAAATAATCCAATAGAGGGAACCAACGTCAGTAGGTCAATACAAAGTACACACCCAAGTAATCTCACAGAAAGTAGAAACCATTAATTCTCACAGAACATGTCCACGCAACCCCAGAAGCAATACAGATCAAACTAGTCCCACACAGAATACACCAATCAGTTAAAAAAGAAATGCAACTTGCACTCTCTACAAAGTTCACCGTGAATGGACGAATTTAGATGAAACAACTTGATGAAAGATCTTACAAAACCTGAAATTATTAAGGATTTACAGGTCCTGAAACCATAAAAAAGAAGTCGGGACACAGGCTGTAAGAATATATAAAGTACTTTGATAATACGTTAGGACTTGGGTCAATATCTATTATGGTAATACGTTAGGACTCAATATCTATTATGATAATACGTTAGACTTGGGTCAATATCTATTATGATAATACGTTAGGCCTTGGGTCAATATCCGTCATGATAATAGTATTTAAAGTAAATTTAACATTTATGATGCTACTTTAAGTAAGATCACTTGTAGAAATCCAAGAAAAACAACAAATTAACACATAATAAATATAGGAATAATCAAGATTTGGTGTATCTAAAGGATTTTCTGGATTGTGACAATTTACTGTCAATCGTAATCCGAATAAACTACACCGGAAACAGAATAATGCTGTAAAAACTGTTAATTTTCGAAGTTGTAGGATTATCAACTAGTGCTAGGTGGTTTTAAGTTATGAAGCTAAGTTAAACTGTAAGTAATCAAGTTTGAATATGTTATTATTATGAGCCAACATCTCGATATCTTTCTAAATAAACTATCAAACCCAAAGACTCAAAATAAAACACAATGCGTAAAAATATTTATTTCTAAATAAAACTTTTAATCACTAAAGTAATAGTACTTTAAATCGAATTTTATTCTTTATAATAAACAAACAACATTTAATCACTGAGTGTTCTAAATTGATACAAAGCATATATAAAGAACAATAACAACTTTTAGTAACTAAAGTAATTGTGTGTTATATTGATATAAGGTACCTGTATAAAACATCAAATTTAGTTACTACAGTAGTAGTGTTCATAAACCATATGGCTCAACAAAATCAATGAAAATACTTTTTAGTTACATATAGCTACATTCTTAATTTCCCGACGTACAAAAATAAAGGATCGTTTTATGTAAAATAAAGAAAACTTATCTTTACCTTAGTTTCAGAACAAGGTACAAAACGCAAATGACGTAGGATGTGGACCAAACATAATTTTATTTCCATTAGAGCGAATCGCATTCCTATACAGTTCCTGGGACCAGCCCCGAATGGTATGTAGGTGTATGGTATAATGTTGGATTTGTTTTCAGGAAGAAATCTGTATGTACAAGAAGTTTATTTCGACTTTCAATATTTGAAATTTTCTAAAACAAAATAATAATAGTAATGGACAAATTACAAAATGAATTTCTTAAACATGTAATTCAAATGTTCAACCATTTATTTTCTTCACGTAATATTTATTCTAAATTATTTTGAAGATACAATCAGCCTGGCCTAGTACCTCGATTGTAAAGAAAAGTATGGAAATGAAGGTAAATGATTTTGTTCACAAGGTTAATGTAAAAACAAAATCTGTAAATTAGTGTCCAGGTGTCTAAAATGTGTACATATCTCACCAAAGAAATATGTACACGAAGTTAAAGATATGAATATTATCTTTGCTTGGAGTTAGCTGTGTTACAATTGTAGATATCAAAATAACAACAAAATTGAAAAATTTAGAATAACACTGGCACTCAACAAGATTGAAACTCAAGTATTCTTAACACACACATTAATAGTGAGGTTCCATAAGTATTGTTAACACACATTAATAGTGAGGTTCCATAAGTATTGTTAACACACATTAATAGTGAGGTTCCATAAGTATTGTTAACACATATTAATAGTGAGGATCCATAAGTATTGTTAACACACATTAATAGTGAGGTTCCAAATCATATAACTATATTACATTTTACTAGTGTATAACTTCATAGTGAAATAAATCTGTTTTAATAAAGTTAAGAAACAATAAAGAAAACGTCCCTGTTTACACTCTTTATATAATGTTCTTATTCATAACGTCAGACATCAGAATGTTGTCTGTAATGGACTTTGGTCTTTATCTTAAGAAGTGACCGATGCTTTAACTGGATTTCTAACGTAGGTATTTTTTTTAAATATCTAAATACGTAGTAATTGATCAACAGAACAATTAAATAAAAAGTAAAGCGACATAACCATGTTATTAAATGACCATCACCTGTTACCTGTCTATGTCACATGAAGCCAACACTTACTTTTCGGAACCACTGCAAAAGAAATATTACTTGTCATAAAAAACAACACTTGTCACTTATCTAGAGCAAAATAAAATAGCTCTTCCCAGCTAGTTCGGGTAAAACTAACTCATAATTGTTTGGACAACATAAAAAAAACAGCTGTTACACGTATTCCAGCTGTTATCTTTCTGTCTTAAATAAAATATGCCACTACCTGTCTGGATCAAATTTCTCCGGGTCTGGAAAGTTTTTAGGGTCATGGTGCATGGCGTATATTGGGAACCTCACTGGTGTGTCTTTAGGTATAGTCAGCCCTATATCATCAAACGTATAATCTTCCAAAGCACGTCTTCCCCACTAAAAAATAATTAAATGAGCTCCATGTAATATTTAAACAACAAGAACTAGTAACTTACTTTATAAATATTAAGATGTTACCAATCAAATCACATTAAACATTTTGTATTTATTTTAATATTAACGTTTGTTAAAGTTAAATTTATATTTAGAAATGTATCTCACTCATACTGTTAAATATGTATTGCGAAATTCAGAGACTACTTACTAAAGTTGTAGAATCAGGCTATTTTAAATTGTAATACGTAACAACTAAACAATAAATGGTCTTTAAAACTTGTATTTGATCTCATAAAAATTATGTAATATATATTTTGACTTTGTATTTTAATTCATAATTAACACAACATGAACCTAATGTTCTTAAGACAATATGTAAAATGAGGTCAGAAAAATGAAAATATGTAGTTAAATTATTATGATTTAATGAGTGTTTTTATATTTGCTTTTGAGAGAAGTCAACTGGTGTTACAAAAAGATATAATTTGTTAAACAGAATAAAACAATTAAATCTAATGTAAACCTAAAATCAAATGTATTTTAACTGGAATAAATGTTTTCATAGGTTGAATTAAATAATTATGTAATCAAGACCAGAAAATTAGAATTGCAAACAAATATAAACGATAAGTAACAGCAGTAATTTCTGTCATTGAAACTCAATGTTAGTTCTTCTTTGGAACTCCAGATGGAGTGGAACTTCTCTTTTTTTTTTATATTAATTCTCTAGAATTTTTTTCCCTGGAAATTAGCACTGTATTACTTTAGATTTTGTAAAGTTTGATAACTTAGTTTGAATAGAGGATGACAATGTACCGTTATCTTCCAATTAACCTGATATTAGAATATTAGTTTATTTGGTGCACTGTAGTAAGTTCGAAGAGTTTCTGTACGAGTCCTAGGAAAGTCAGGCCATTAAGGCCTTGTGATTAAGACACTCGAGGGTCGTACGTTCGAATCCTCTTCGTACCAATGATGCTCGCTCTTTCAGCCGTCCACTTGTTATAATGTGACGGTCAATCCCACTATTCGGTGGTGAAAGAGTAGCTCAATAGTTGGTGGTTGGTGGTGATGACTGGTTTCCTTCCCTCAGAAATAAAACCAAACAGCAATGATCAGTAACTGTACTAGTTTTAAATATAATTTGACCACTGATATTTCATGAAATTTGAAAATGCTGAGGTAAATATAGTAAAGAGTCAGA
Source organism: Tachypleus tridentatus (assembly GCF_004210375.1). Taxonomy (NCBI): domain Eukaryota; kingdom Metazoa; phylum Arthropoda; class Merostomata; order Xiphosura; family Limulidae; genus Tachypleus; species Tachypleus tridentatus. The sequence goes on from NC_134827.1 coordinate 26,723,730, forward strand.
ATAGGAAACAGATAAACAATTGAAAGAGTGGTTTATTGAACGTAATGTAATGAAATCTAAGATAAATATTTAGTGATTCTCCTGAAGGTAAGAGTAGACTATTTATTAACATGAAATAACCAATTTTCACCATTTGTGCGAGTTCCTGGGTACAACTCTCTAATGGTTATATACAAACACTAACGCCACGTGTTATATCAAATATCTATAGAATCTCTATTACGATATTAGCTGTAACTTACAATGCTGCAGGAGGGTAGATTCGAATACTTTCACACACAACTGCATCCAAGTATTTCATAGAACTGACAGCTTCGTAAATCTCGTGTTCCTAGACCATACAGATATTACAAGAGTTTAATTCAGTTAAAATTCCAGTCTTTAACATACGACAACGTTTCTGCATTATATCTGTATATACACAGTCTGATCAAAGAAATAAGTTATGTGTTAATTATAAATTATGAAAGAAATTAAATTCGACAGTTTATAATATTTAAGGAATACATTTCTCACTATACCACACTTGTATTAAACAAACGTTGAAATTTTATGACACCCTTACTGTAATATCACTTTCAATCATTATAATTAACAAGATTCACATTTCATAGTAAACTGACGGAACTTTCTCTTATTGTTTATGTAGTAATATTGTTCTGTGTCATCAATATGCTTTTGAACTTCGATAAACATTTTTTACTGGAATATTTCTCGTTTCACTAACTTAGCGTTTTATACACACAACATGTTTTATTTAGTATATACTTTTCAAAAAAAGAAA